>NC_089848.1:108036378-108351764 GCF_035609145.1 Eleutherodactylus coqui
TTTTAGTCAAGGGAAGGCAGTTTGCTGTAGCCAAATGTTCAAACCTTGGATGGATATGACAAAGAAATGTTGATTCCCTTCTAAATGGTTCTTGTGCAAGCAGACTCTTCCAGACTTTTCGTGGTGGAGTTTGATGCCTCAGGAGTTGGGGTCGGCGAGCTGCTGTCTCAGGGAACAAGTTTGTCGCAAGATCTTCGTCCTTGTGCGTTTTTCTCACGTAAATGTTCTACTGCCGAGCAAAAGAGCGATATTGGTGACTACTGTTGGCTATTGAGTGGGCTCTTGAGGAGTGGCGGCACCTCTTAGAAATGGCTCGACATAAGGTGACAGTTTTAACAGACCATAAGAACCTGATTTACTTAGAGCCAGCCAACCAAGACAGTCTCGTTTTTTTCACCCTTTGACATTATGGTTACATATCGTCCTGGCAGTAAAAATGTTAAGGCCGATACTCTTTCCAGGAGCTTTGTCCCAGTGGTTTCAGATGAACCCCCTGCGCCCATTCTTTCTGAGGGGGTTGTAGTGTCCGTAGTTTCACTAGATTTGTAGGAGCAGATCCGTAAGGCACAGGATTTAGTCCCAGCAAGCCTTCTGATGGGAAAGCTTTTCGTCCCTGTTCATATGAGGCTGCAGGTCCTGTCTGAAGTTCATCGTTCTGTGTTAGCTGATCATCCGGGGATTAATAATACCCAAAAATTACTCACAAGACCTTTTTGGTGGCCATCATTATGACGAGATGTTTTCAGTTTTGTCTCTTCTTGTGAGGTTTGTGCCAAAACAAAAACGTCTCGAACTGCCCCTACCGGGAGGTTGATGCCTTTACCGATACCAGTGAGACCTTAGACTCATTTGTCTATGGACTTTATTGCAGATTTGCCGCTTTCTGAAGGTAATATTGTCATCTGCGTTGTGGTAGAGCATTTTAGCAAGATGTGTTATCTTGTGACTCTTCCAAGTCTTCCCAATGCTAAAACCTTGTTTAACGCCCCAATTAACTTACTGTCCATATGGCCTGAGGCCTAGGCCTTGTCATGTGACACCAACAGTCTAACTAGAAACTCAGAATGATATGCCGCAGAAATAACGGAGGCGAGTCCAGTCGTAGTTTAGTAATCTGAGAGTGTGCATAATTACTAACTTTAAAAGTTGCAGAAACAAATTGAGTACACAGTTCTTTGTTAAACATATTTGAAATGAGTATACTAAGCTGCAACAGCAAGCAGACAATTTGAATACAACATGAAAATACAGGAGTATTGAATTGAAGATACTCTGACTTCAACGCTCTCTAAGTTCCTTTCCTGGATATTGCTTAATTTGACAATTTCCCCACTAGTAGATTTAGGTGAATAATTGAGTTAGCTTTGACTGTAGGATTTGTGAAGCAGAGATACAAGTGGCTGTATGCTAATCCTGGCTTTGATTTCACCGGGTAGCTATATAACCCCCTGTTGAATGAAGATGGACCTCGGAAAGTTTCTCTTTTACTCCACTGTGGTGCCAAGGGAGTGGGTTGTTCACCTCACTCTACCTTGGGTGAAAGATGCATTGAAACTAACTCCTCCACTCCGATAATTGAACTGCAACCTCTCCTTACTCACACCTGGCTGAGTCTGACTAACTGTTCTCTGTCACTCTCTTTTATAACTTTTCTTTCCTTTCCACACTTTCTGGACTCCTCCTCTTGCATAGGGACTTGTGAAGCTGCTTCCTCGCCCTTGGGCTCTGCACCAGTAAAATTAAATCTGACTGTCAGCCAATGAGAGACCAGCTGACATCAGGGTTGAGCTCTATGCTTAGAGCAGAAGGGGAGACACAGGGTCTCTCCCACAGACGGCACCTTCTATATCCATGGACGGTATCCAGACAGGTGAGACAGGACAAGTGGGCTGTGAGTGTTCTGTAGGAACCGCTGGGCCACTGCACTTGTCCAGTTTGTTCATTACTCATATTGTGAGACTACACGGGTTACCAGAAAATATCGTCTCCGATCGTGGGGTCAAGTTTGTTTCCAAGTTTTGGCGTTTTGTTTGCTCTCGGTTGGGAGTTCAGCTCTCTCTTTCCTCGACATATCACCCAGAGACTAATGGACAAACTAAGAGATGTAACTAGAGTCTGGAATAATACTTGTGGTGTTATGTCTCAGAGAAGCAGGAGGATTCGTCGGGGTTTTTGACTATGACTGAATTCGTACTTAACAGTTGATCGTTGGAATCTATGGGGAGTCGCCTTTCTTTTGTAATTATGGGCTCCATCCATGCTTTGGTCCCTTTTCTAAGCAGGTGTCGGAGGTACCTGAGGAGAATGAGTTCTCCTCTAACATTGAGGCAGTGGGAGGATATTCAGAAGAATCTTCAGAGGATAGTTAAAATTTTTAAGCTGGTGCTGGATAATAGACGTTCTGAGGGGACTAATTTCTTGGTGGGAGACTTGATACTGTTGGATAAGGACAGCGCCTTGATAATTCTATTTTATACACGAAAAGAATCCTTAGTTCTCTTGTAGTCCACCAGAGTTGGAGAGCAGCACATGCAAATAAAAATAATTTCCCCCCAAAATTGATAATAATGGGGGTGAAGCAATATTAGGATGTTAGCCATGCGCTCAAACAGGAGAACAATGTGTTAATAATAATCTGGGTACTCCCTCTGAGGGGGTAGGTTCCCCAATGGTGGAATAATGGGGTGATACCTCCTCCCCTGAAGTCCCAGGACCGCCTTTCATACACTTAGGTTGTATCCTTCTTCCAGACTGACGCTATCGCCCAAAGATAGTTGTATCCTCTTTATTCTTCTTTAATCCAATAATGTTACAATGTATATAAATGCAGATGTAGTCCCTCACATGGGGGATCGGATGGCGAATGCCCTAGTCAAGCCTCTGAACCTACCCTCTCAGAGTGAGTACCCAGCTTACCATTAACACATTGTTCTCCTGTTTGAGCACACGGCTAAAATCCTAATATTGGTGGGAGACCTGGTATGGTTGTCAATTAAGAACATAAAAATCAAACAAGTTTTTTAGTTAGATTCACGTTTTAATGACATTCAAAATCATTGGAAAAATTAACCCTGTGTCTTTTTGTTTGGAGATTGCTAGTTCGATGAGAACAAATAATGTGTTTCATAAGTCTCTGTTAAAGAAGTTTGTTGACTCAGGACCAGCCCTGGTTGTGGTTGATGGAGATATTCATTTTCAGATAAGTCGCATAGTGGACTCTCTTCTGATTAGGACATCACTACAGTATGTAGTGCATTGGCATGGCTATGGTCCTGAGGAGAGGCCATGGGTACCAGCGGCAGATGTCCATGCGGGTCAATTTGTGAAAAAGTTTCACTGACTAAATCCGAAATCAACCTGGTCATAAGGGTTCTGGGGCCCCTTCTGAAAGCAGGTACTGTTGCGATGGTTCTGGAATTGACGCCTTGCTCATAGTCTGGTGCTGGTTTTGGAGATGTTTCCACATCTTCTGGCTCAGTGGGTGTGCTATTTTGTGTGACGTGCTTGGTCGCACTTGTGGGTGACTACTTGGGCTATTTAACCTGGCTGGAGACTGGGCTGAACTGTGGTTGATACTCAGTCTCTCCCTGACTGGACTAGCAGTCAGAAGGTTCCTGCTGGATCATTCAATTACTAGCTGCATCTAAAAGCTAAGTGCTGCATTTGTTTGCATTGTTATTTTGGGTTTCTGGTTTTGTTTCCTTTCCCCATGTAGGGTCAACTAGGGGCCGATGTATGCGGTCGGCGCCATCCTTATTGGGGCGACCGCCCTGCTTTCAGGCAGGGCCCTACCCAGTGTTTGTTTGCATAGGGACAGTGTTTATGATATTTTTGTTCCATTCTTGTTTTGTCATTTATTTGCATTTTTGGTAGATCTGAGTGTCCAGGTTGGACGTAACAATGGGATTACACAGAGCACAGCCACTTCATTAAGCACAAGCAGCCATGTGATTGTTCTCAGTGAGAGAAACCAAGTAATCTTGTAGATATGATACCTTTTAATGGCTAACAAAAATACATGATGTTATAGCGAGCTTTCGGGTGGTATTTTTCTTAGCCATTAAATGGTCTCATATCTACAAGATTACTTGGTTTCTCTCACTGAGAGCAATCAAACTTTGCTCTACTGGCTAACATGGTGCCAAACTTTTTTTAAATTTTACCTAGCACAAGCAGCCAGCATGTGGGACACTGAGAAGAAGGGATCCGCTGGATTTCGACCTGTCTGCAGTTTCGCTGCCTTATGCATTTTTAACCCTTTGCAATCCACTGTCTGACGTCTGAAGACATTATGATTTAAGGCTATACAGCTCTGATGTTAGAAGACATCTGTCGGGGTTCTCTTACTGTATATTGCCAGCCTCTCTGCTGTCGGAGCCTATTCAACGTGTCACCTAATGCAGTACTGGCTTTAGCCAGCATATAGCGCCGTTATATAATGGCAGAAAAAGAGTAAGTCCCCTAGGAAAACCAGGATACAAATTGGATTGGAAAGGCTTAATATGGGGGTTTCACAATCTGCCGCCCTTGCTACAAATAGAATGGCCCTTGTGTTGTCCACACTGATGCCAATCCCCTTTTTTTTAAAAAAAAACACCAACAGTTAGTCAGGCCAGCCGCTTCACTCACATCCTGCCACCCAACCTTGTGTTACAGAACAATGGAGCTAAAGAGCCACCCATTTTGAGAAAAGACCATTAATGGTGCGCTATTTATTGGACCCGTGTGAATGGAGGCTTAATGCTGAAGGTGAACACAACATGGATGGTGAAAGACCCAAACATAAGGGGAAGGAAATGAAAAGATAACCATCTTAGAACACAGAGCCACGTATGAACTCTCTTCTCAGGACAGACTCACGCATGTTGGTATGCCGGTGGGTAACCCGGAACGGAGCTCCAGAACTTCATAGAACTGAACGACCGACAAATGACAGAAAGCGATGAACTTCTCTGAGTGGCGCCTCAAGTCCTCATAAAGGGAGAAGAACTGCCCAATACGGCCCGGCTGTGGCACCATTGGAAGCACCCAGTACCTGCTGGTCCGCCTCCTCCTCATGTCCCCAAGTCCAGCAACTATCTTGCAAATCCAGGTAAAACCAGAAGCAGAATAAAATGCAGCCATATCTGTCACCAATTTATTACAGCGGCTGGACAAGGATTATCAGTCCTGGTATGAAGACCCGGCCGTTTCCTGCGTTACACTCTGCTATGCTGTCAGAACATTCCCTCGTGTGAATGCACGATTTTTGCGCAAATGAAGCTCCGCCCTTCTGCACGGCAAACTCCTCCATTCACACGATTTTCTTCCGAGCGTGATGCAACTTTTTTGCACTGTGATTAGAGCGTGAAAACCCATATGAATGAGGCCTAACACTGAGCCCCCATCCTCCAATGGTTGCCACTTCCCTGTGTGATAATTCTCCCCGTGACCCCAGAGTACGGCATAAAATCACGTGACAAGTTTTCCGTGGATCAGTTTCAGTGTGAATCCACATTAGATGGGAAAATCCAGCGATTGGAGAGACTACCAACGGGGCCGTTCATCAGTGCTAGACTAGCCGGGGTCTCGCTGACAACCGCGGGGGGTTTACTCATCTAAAGGTGTGGAGGTGGGCTATGACAGCAGACAACCGGTTCCAGCGCCATTGTGTCTAAGAGAAACACGAGACTCCAGCAGGCTAAAGAGCGCAAAACTGGTATAACTGAGCAGCAGGAAAACATCTCCTGGTCAGATGGATGCAGATTCTGTTGCTGATGGGAGGTCAGAATTTGGTGCAAGCAGCATGAATCGTTGACCCCTTCCTGTCAGCTGCTCAGAACATGTCAGACCGCCATCTAATCTGCAGCAACTACATGAAGCTTCCTGTCCAAAGGGGCCGAGATTCCTGCAGAGCGATATCATCATCTAGTGGAATCTATGCCACGGCAAACTGCTGCGCCTCTGAAGACCCAAGGAGCCCAATGCTACTAAATGGGCCTGATAACACGGCCGTCCTGTGTAAGAACGCTGTACTGTAGGTTCATCCCATTGAACATCCTTTGATAATGATCACTGGCTTTACTTTCGGATCCATGGTGAAGAAGAAGTTGGTGCTAATTGGCTGCTGATTAGTTTACATGTTATACTAATGAGGGCGTCCGGCGTCTTCTTTAGTCTTTAGCGCAGCTCTTGACGTATCAGTCGCGTACCCCGACTACATGGCATGTTTATATATAGACCTGGATCTGTTTGCTGCCTAATGAGCTGAAGTAGGACATGAGGAAGATCTTCATCTCCTCCCAGTAATCTGGACTGTAGACTTCAATCAAGGGAGCTCGTTAAGTGCAAATTGTGTGCTAAATGCTAAAATGACTAGTACAATAAACAATGCTTGTGATGTGAGCGACATGAAGTGTATCACTATTATGCTGTTTATATAACACTTGGTAATTAATCACTCGCCTTGATTAAAATGCGCCGTCTATGATTTCATTAGTAAATATCTTCAGATTGTGACTGGAGTGCTGAGGAGTTCTAGAAATAGCATTGTCATCCTTGGCGGAGGTGGGAAGGACTCTCACAAGGCGGAATCACAGCCAAGACGTTTCCTGCTTAAACATTGTACAGCGGAGTTCTTGTTAGAATAGCAGCCATAGGATAAAGTGTTAAAGGGGTTGTCCAGTTGAAACTAGTACCGGCCTATCCTTAGGATAGGTCATCAATAGTAGATTGGCGGGGATCTGTCTGCAGGGACCCCCACCTATCAGCTCTTCTCCTGGCTGCCTTGCTGGTGCATGTAGCTGATTTCCGCAGCTCCGTTTGTAATGCAGTGGCCAGGCTTGGTATTGTAGGCTGTGAATGGGATCTTTACCTGTAATACCAAGCCTGGCCACCATAGGAAGAACTGCGCTGTCTGTTTCCTGCAGAAATCGGCTCAGTGCACCAGCTGATCAGTGGTGATCCTAGATGACAGACCCCCTGCCAATCTACTATTTATGACCTAAATAGGCAATTACTAGTTTACAACTGGACAACCCCTTTAAAGGGGTTTTCTCAGACTTCAGTCTTAGGATAAGTCATCTGATCAGTTGGGCCTCACTTCTGACACTCATTAGTCAGCTGTTTGAAGAGGTCATGGTGCTTGGGTGAACGCCATGGCCCCTTTACTGCATACAAGGTATAGTGCCATATAGTTCACTGAAACTAATCGACTAATGAGCGACTTTTTGCTCAGTGGAAACAGTTGTTGACTGTGTGACCAGAGATCTCCGGCTCACTGCGTCTCCATTCACTGAGTGACTATTGCTGCTGTGTGAAAGCTATGCCTGATAGTCGTTGGGATGACAGTCAGGTGCTTAGCGTGTAAAATACCCTCAGGCCATGTGGCTAATGAGTATAATGTGACGGCCTGAGAAGAGCCCAGGGTGCGCTGCCCACCCAGGTGCCACAGTCTCTTCACACAGCTGGTTGGGGGGTCCTGAGCAGTGAACCCCCCCTGAGGAGATATCTGTGACGTATCCTGACTGCAGTCCCTTGGCAAGGGAAGGGGGCAGGACAGGGCGGGATCTAGTGTGCTAAGCTCCCGCCCCCTCTCCATCCCTTGTCAGCCGCCAGCAATGGGAGGGGGCGTGAGGGGAGCTTAGCAACTAGCTCCTGCCCCCTCCCGTTCCTTCCCATTGCATACAACCGGCAAGGGGCAGAGACGCTGCTAAACTCCCTCCCACCTCCCTTCTCTGACAGCTCCCATAGTTTCCCATAGGAATCTATGAAGGCCGCTGCCGTATTCCCTCCAAAAGATAGTTCCTAAACTATCTTTCCTGACCGTCGTAAAAGCGCCCGGCCAAAATGCGCTCATATGCGCTATCTTGGCCGTCCGGACACTTTTACGCTGCAGGAATACACCCATTTGAACTGATGCATTGAAAACCAGTGTATCAGATGGGTAGCATATATCGTCCGGGCATGAAAGCTCCTGTGAATGAAGCCTAAATGTGACAATGTTTAACAATGTAACTAGAGATGAGCGAGCACGCTCGGATAAGTCAGTTACTCGAGCGAGCCTCGTTCTTCTCGAGTAACTGCATTCTTGTCCGAGCGTGCTCGAGGTGGGGGGTGGGGGGGGGGGGGTAGCTGGGGAGAGAGTGAGAGAGATCTCTCTCTCCCCCCCGAGCACGCTCGGACAAGAAGGCAATTACTCGAGAAGAACGAGGCTCGCTCGAGTAACTGACTTATCTGAGCGTGCTCGCTCATCTCTAAATATAAACCAAGATACAATGTATATAATCTTTTAGGAAAAGAGACAATATAGCAGAAATTAATAGATTACTGTGACTTGATATAAAACAAATAAATGCAAATAAAACAGGGAAAGATTCACTCAGCAGTTCCACTAATCGCAAGTCACACGCTTTATCCATTAGAAGAAATAAAAGATACTAAAAGTTTACAAAAAAAAAACATTTATATGTTAAGAATTAAAAATAAGTCAAAAGAAAAAAAAAAAACAGAAAAACCAAAAATGAAAAAAAGACCGCATCATTAAGGGGTCAAACATGCTACAAATTTATTAACTTTTTGCGACATTTGACACATTTGTTGCACTTCAAGCTGGAGGACGAAAAAAAAGCGTCCAGAAAAGTGGCATCAAAGAATCTTCTGCTGATGAACTCCCCCCCCCCCCCCCCCCCCCCCAAGATGTTTTCCTGATTGCCACATTTGTTCTTCTTTTCACTCTGGATGACTTTTCAAATTTTCACAAATTTCAAAGATGTGACCTGTCGCAATCGTCCGGGTAAATACCCAGTTTGGTAAATCCTCCGGAGGCTTCGCACACTTCTACTTTGTAATTATAAGAGGCAGATGAGTGAAGGTTTTGGTAAGAGAGTCCCCGGAGCCCCGGGGGATACAGAGACATGTGGGGTCACCAGGAGAGGGAGCGCTGACATCTGAGAGGGGATTCTACTCTTCAAAGGAGCTTTCTTAGCGGTAAAGGATGAGAGTTCAGACCTTCATCTCGGTGTAGAATTCCTCCACTGAGGAAGCAGAAGGCCAGAATTATCTCGCAGCCCCCTGGTTTGCAATTGAGACCTCGTTGGAAAACACAATCTGATCCCTCTGTGACCGCAGTGTCCATCCGTTAACCAAGTGCTGGAGGTCATCTATTGATCCCTGTAAGGTTTAGTGAACAATACACCTAGGAAATGAAGAAATGCTGCACCAGGGAGCTCTTAACACCCATCGCGCTAAGTACACTAACGTGTCTGACGATTGATAGATGAGGACGACAGAACAATGCAGCCATCATGAGCAGTACCATTATAATCAACAGCCATCACAGTAGAACATCCATTGTACTAATTAGATGAGACACAATGTACTCGCATAAACAGTTTTTATCAAAATATTACTTCAGTTTTTTTTTTTGCTTTTTTTAACTGCTATAGTCATTAAAGGGAAAGTATCATCTGTATTATTTCAACATTTAAAATCTGATTGTAGATATTTTTATTTTATCATCTGTACATGATTATGGGGCGGCCATCTTGCCTGAGCTGCAGTTAACAGCATTTAGAAATCTGCTTTACAGCTGCCTCGTGGACCTTAGACACAACAAGTAGGAGTGGGCCCATTGGCTGCTATAGGAACGCAGAAATAAATAAAAAAGCTGCTGCAATAATTAGTAAGTGGCAAAAACGTTAGAAAGCATGAGAGAGAAGTAAGTGGAGTTTTCCCCAAGGCCCAGTGCAGAGGTACTCTTCTTCAACTGTTCACACTTGAGCATCCTGAAGTCTGAGACCGCCAGGTGGAGGTACTCTTCTTCAATTGTTCATGCCCAAGCCTTCTGAAGTCTGGAACCACTGGGTGGAGGTACGCGTCTTCAGTTGTTCACACATGGGCGTCCTGAAGCTTGGAATTGCCGTGTGCAGGTACTCCTAATCAAGTCTGTCTAAATGCCTGCACTTGGAAGATTGTCTATTTTGCCTTGTACTGCTGGAGATTGTTTAAGTAAAGTTGTTCCAGGCCCTGACCATTCCCAGTGACCTAAGGTATATTATATCCGTCTGTGGTTCCTTTATTCTCTGCCGAAGATCATTCCGGTGTGTGACGAAACAGTGGCGTCACCCATGACAACTACTATCCCTGTTCTACAGTTTATTGGGCAACCCTCTCCTAGGGGTGTCCGAAAGAGGCCCAGCGCTGCCTTGGCTGAGGCTACGTGCGTCCCTCTGGGAGGGAGCATGGTGAGTGCCACCGTGACAAGCCAGCATCTTGCCCTCTCTGCTCCACAATGTATGCCCTGTGTCTGGGGTCAACCTATGGGACGCTGCACGAGCCCCTTCTATGGGCATTGAATGGGAATTTGGGGAGTGGCAGACTCTAGCTGTGTCTTTTAGCTTTCAGTTTCCGGGGTTGGCAGAGTGCTGAGATTGTATCTAGTACTGAGAAGAGCTCCACATATGTCACGGAAAAGAAATGTCCTAGGGACAGCCAAGCGGGGCAGGGTTCTCCCAGGAACCCTATGGGCATATACCAGACTCTCCCTACAGAAGGCCTATGTGATGTTCTCAAAACGCTCCAGATCAATTGACTTAAACCGATGGGAATTCTTGGTAAGTAGCATCGGCCTCCTCTTAATCTAGAATGGCCAGAACCATTGCTCCCTCCCACAGCTTCCATGGTGGACAAGGACTCTAGCCTCCTTCCAGCGTCAGCTTTGGCGCACAATCTCACCATACAGAAGAAGAATAAAGCCAACATAAGGTTACAAAGGGAATAAACACATTTCTTCTCATAGTCAGAGGATGAGAGAGAAGAAGCAGATTTCTGACTCCCGTCGACGTGTTCAGCGATTCTGAGTCAGCAAAACTAATACAAATCATTTCTATTTCACTGTGAATGCGAAGAAAAAAAAGATGCTTTTCTTTTCCTTCCGAGCGTTTGATGTAAATGAATAAACAGCTTCAGGTCTAAAAATATAAGCGTAATCTGTTTGTCTGCGCAGTCAATGATTTGATTTTCATTGCTGTGGATATAACTGAAAACCAAATTAAAGCTCAAGCAGCAATCATGATCCGCAATTATCATCAATGTAATGGTCGCCTATGGAAACATCAAACATGCCCATCACACGTGGCAAGAGGAGCAGCCCCGCCAACCTCCAGGAGGGCAGTGCAGATGTAGCGATGCAGCAGATGGAGTAACCGAGGCGTACAGAATTAAATAACCACTTTAGGACCAGAGATTTTTTTCGTTCTTTTGTCTCCGCCTTCCAAGAGCCATCACTTTTTAATCTTCCATTGATTTGGCTTGTGAGGGCTTGTTTTTTGCAGAACAAGTTGTATTTTTTAATGGTAGCATTTAATGAAAGAAATCACAATTCTGGCATTCTGTCCTTTTTCTTTTTTTTAACAGCTTTCACCGTGTGGCAGAAATATTGTAATATTTTAATAGTTCAGTCTTTTATGTACTCGGGGGGTATTTTAATTGTTTAGTTTTTTATGGGTAAGAGGGGAAAAAGGGGAGCTGAACTTTTATTTATTAATTTTTAACCAAATAATAGAGTTTATTAGTATTTTTTTACACTTTTATTTAGTACCCAAAGGCGGCTCTAACTTGTGATCGCTTGTACTATATACTGCAGTACTTCAGTATTTCATTATATAGCAATTTTTTATGTTGCCACAGGCAGGGCTAGATAGGCATCTCTGTGTGAAAGGAGGCTTCAGTGAAGGGGTGCCATTGGGGTGTAGGAAGAGTCCTCTCCCTCCCGCTGACTGTTTAGATGTTTAGGCAACTTTGACCACAGCATCTAAATTGTGAACTGCCATGGTCAGCGCTAACTCAGATTGCGGTAGGTACAGGGGGCTGATAGCTGCCGGGCATGGAGCGGACTCGGCCCCTGCTCCATACACACTCCAGGACCGCAGGATGTTTATATGCGTTTGGTGGTCCTGAAGTGGTTAAGAACAAAGGAATGAAGGTGAACAATAGAATAATGGGTAAGCGCTGAAACTTTCCTGCTGGACTCTCTGGACACAATGCGCTTGTAACTAGGATGTAGTAATACCCCCCAAATACAATATAGAATCGAGTCTGTGTTACTCTCTTCCTGCAAAAATAGCTTCATCTGTGAATGGGGGTTCGAGAGATGAGTAATTCAACGTCTCAGCTGTCTGAAGAGCCTTTGGGTGCTGCGTGCCGGAAATGGCAGCTGCCTTCTGCCTCGGTGGGAGACAGCTGGACGGTGACAAGAGACCCAGGAGGATAGTGCGGTAGAGTTGCACTCCCAAATTTGTACAAGCTGAGGTTTCTAGGAACGGCAATTCGCACAAGACGAAATTGTGAGGCCAGCCTCAATTTTAGTATTAGGTGTGCACACCGTGAGGGACTAAACTGCTTGGACAACAGGCCTGTCGCAAAGGAAGCTTTAAACCAGAGGACTTGGGCTGGTTAGTCAAGGTAAGCTGCTTGTGGACTAAGATAATCATTCAGGATGTGAGCTTACACAATAGGGAATATCTAGTTATTGGACAACCCGACTGAAATATGCACTCATTGCAGAAAAAAATCCCTTCCCTAAAAGGAGTATATATATGTATGTGATACAAGGGGCATGTAGGCTCTAGTACCCTGCTGTACCACCTCTACATGTTGTATTGGCAATTAAATCTGGCAACCCGGGCAGCCACGGAAGTGTGACAATGTTGTGGGGGCTCCCGTGACCCCCTTGTGTGTGTGGCCAATACCCTTGAGCCAAGCACCTGGAAATGGTTCTGACAGACACAGGGGTGTAACAATGGCGCCTCCTGTCTCTGGATGGTGGACAACGGAACAGTTGGAGCTGCCCGTGCTTGTCAGATGATCAGACGTTCTTCTCTACTGGTGGTCTGTAGGGGGCACCCTGAGCCCGGTCAACTTGTGTGCCTCCACACATCCACTGATTCTAATACCTCCTAACAGTCTGGTTAGATGCTCCTCTATACTGGTGGTCTGTAGGGGGCGTCCTGAGCCTGGTCACCTGGTGTGCCCCCATCCACTGGTTCCAACACCTCCTAATAGTGTGGTCAGATGCTCCTCTCTAGTGGTGGTCTGTAGGGGGCATCTTGAGCCTGGTCACCTTGTGTGCCCTCACACAACCATTGGTCCCAACACCACCTAACAGCCTGGTCAGACGCTCTTTTCTACTTGTGCTCTGTAGGGGGCATCCTGAGCCCGGTCATCTTGTGTGTCCTTACACATCCACTAGTCCCAACACCTCCTAACAGTCTGGTCAGACTCTCCTCTCTACTAGCGGTCTGTAGGGGGCGTCCTGTGCCCAGTCACCTTGTGTGTCCTTACACATCCACTAGTCCCAACACCTCCTAACAGTCTGGTCAGACTCTCCTCTCTACTGGTGGTCTGTAGGGGGCAACCTGTGCCCGGTCACCTTGTTTGCCCCCATCTATTGGTCCCAACACCTCCTAACAGTCTGGTCATACGCTCCTCTCTACTGCTGGTTTGTAGGGGGTGTCCTGAGCCCGGTCATCTTGTTTGCCCTCATCCACTGGTCCCAACACCTCCTCTCAGACTCTGGTAACGGGGTGAAATCTCTTCTCTGCGTCATAGAGGCGTCTAGTGGTCAACAAGCTCTACACAAGCGAAAGAAGAGGTCACTACACACAAGGAGCCTCCGAGAGCCTCTTATAGGCCAAGGGGGGAACCACTTTTAGGGCCTCCGGTGACCGTTCATCTAATCACCACAATTTTAATCATTTACAGATCCGCCTGAGATGGAACTGCAGGATGGGTTCTACAACTAAACAATAACTTCTTCTGGGGTTGGAGTTTTTTTTACAATGAGTGTAATTACCCCATCACTGCTGTTGGGATCCAGTACTGCGGCCAACTGCGATTTCATTGTGATCGCTGACATCCCAGCAACTAAGGTAACTACTGCAGCCAATGAGAAGCTTTAGCATAACTGCTCATTTGTACGGTGATGCCAGGAGTTCAGGAACGTGACACTGTGGCCTCTTATTGGCTGCAGAGGTCACCTGATTTCCTGTGAGGTCAGCGATTACAACAATCACCGCCACGGGCTGCAGTACTGGATCCCAGCAGCCACGGAGGGGTTGAAATGTTTCAGTTTGTTATTTTAACCTCTTCGGCCCCGGACAAGCCTTTTACTGGAATTTGCTAGCTTTGTCTTCCGTAGGCTGTGTTGGTTCTAGTAGAGTGTGAACTCCGTACTGAAGAACACTCGTGGCTCTGTGCAGCGGGACTGATGGCGGCTACGCATTACTACTACCGTTCTTCTTGTCTGCTGATACTCTGTGTTGCGCCCACGGTGCCGGTGGTCCTAGGATTCAGTGACAAGAATCTCCCCTGTAAAAGTTCACCTGCTTGCTTGTTATTGCAGCGTGAGCCGCCTTCATTCCTTGGTTCACAAATAAATATTGTGTATCCTTGAAGGGTTCACATGGCCGAATCTGGTGCGGAATTTGCATCAAAATCCACTTATGATTTATGTCCCATTAGTTTCACTGAGAACCCGTTTCCCGGTCTTCATGATGCAGTTTTTCCTGACGTGGATTTAAAATCCAGGATTTTGAGTCCAAAATCTGCACTAAATCCGTGACAAAATGCGCGCCAAATAAAAAAAAAAATCACATAAAATCGGAGAATGCGTGTAAAGTTTTTGTAGGTGGATTCTGACACTGATTTTTCATACCGCCTTGTGAATATATTTCAACTCCTCTTGCAGCTTCGTATCCTCAGGGCTCCTTCAGACGGTCTTCTGCAGTCTTCCTAAATCTGCGTCCACCCCCCCCCCCCTCCCCTGCAGCAGGGGCAGCAGAGACAGTTTCTCTTTTAGACAGTTTTGATAAATGCATCCCCAGGAAGGACCTTTTGCCTGAAGGTCCCCCACAACAAGCTGATCCCAGGGGTCCCCATTTCTGGAGCCCTCAGCAATCCGCTGTGAACTGATGGGGAAATTCCCCTACAGCAGAGCAGGGGTGAGAGCAGCGTCACAAGGCCGCCCTTGGTCACTATTCAAGGGTCTAAACCAGGGGTCCCCAACTCCAGTCCTCAGGGACCACCAACAGGTCATGTTTTCAGGATATCCTATGGTAAGAACACCTATGGTAATGTTTGAGGCACCGGCAATAATTATATCACCTGTGCAACACTGAGGAAATCCAGAAAACATGACCTGTTGGTGGTCCCTGAGGACCAGAGTTGGAGAACACTGGTCTAAACACACTGCTGTAGGAGCACGGCGTGAGGTGTTGGCAGAGGGGTGTAGTTGGACACTAATAAGCGCAGGAGTTTGATAAAAGCTGCGGGAAGATAGGTGCCACCCGATCCTCCCCGAACGATGCATCCACTAGCATTCACTGTGCATGGAGGACGGGCGGTCAGATCTCTTGGGGGCCGCCATATTCACAGCTGAGAAATCCTGATAGGAAAAGCTAAACCATTGAAATCCTATTGCGATCGGCGGTTCCGTTTTGTGCCGTTATACGGCTCTGATCATGGCTGCATAGTGGGAAAAAAACCTGCTTATGTCTCTTCCCTAAAACTGGTATACGAAAGCCAAAAACCAGAGAAAAAGTACAAGAGTCTGTTCATGAGAAGCGGGAAGTTCAATGCCAAAATACGCATCGTTTCCGCATCAAAAACCTATCTAAAACCACATCCATCTATCGTCACAAGTGGTGGCCATTTACGCGGGCCGCGACTCTCATGACTCTCGTTGGCTTTAGCGAATGCAGTGATGACCACCTGTTCGCGCTCATGCAGCCTGTTTAGACTGAATGATTCCTGCCGAGAATCACGTCGTTCTCATTCGCATTCCGGGACGATTAGTGTTTAAACGGCACAATAAGTGCCGCCGCTGGTCTTTATGTCGGCGGACACCTAACGACTAGCGATAACCTCACGATTCTTGTTCGTCGTTCAGTCGTTTGCCCGCGTTTAAACTGATTTTCTGACCGATCATCGTTCCGTCTGAACGGGGCTGAAGTTGTGATGTGACGGAAACTATAAAAGTATTCATCTGGGTCAGCCATGGCTTGTGATCGCTGCTGTAAGTGATAATGCAGTGCAGTACAGAAGTACTGCAAATAAGGGAGATGGAATAAATCCTCCACAGTGCCACCTATTGAAAGGCAGCATTCCTTCGAGTCAAAGTGGGACTTTTTATACAAGTCTTGTTACAATGACTGGGAATCAAAAGCAAAGCCAGACTCCATGTACATACAGCTGTTTCCGGGTTATTGCCCATCATCAGTGTACAGTAGGAGTCTGGCTTTTGCTAGTGAGAGGCCTGGGACAGGGGTCAGAAACCCTAAGGAGAAAAGAGCGTTTCTGACCCCTGTCCCAGGCCTCTCACTAGCAAAAGCCAGACTCCTACTGTACACTGATGAAGGGCAATAACCCGGAAGCAGCTGTATGTACATGGAGTCTAGCTTTGCTTTTAATTCCCAGTCATTGTAACAAGACTTGTATAAAAAGTCCCACTTTGACTCAAAGGAATGCTGCCTTTCAATAGGTGGCACTGTGGAGGATTTATTCCATCTCCCTTATTTGCATATTACCCAGAGGAGCGTGCGTGGCCATTTGAGTCTCCTCACTTAGTTTATAGTATATAGTTGCTCTCCCTAAGGAGAAAAGAGCGTTTCTGACCCCAGAAGTACTGCAATACATTATCATAGCGATCTCAGCCTTTTTGGTTCAATTTCCCTATGAGGGCAAAAAAGGGGAATAAAAAAAAAGAAATGTAAAAAATACTAACAAAAAAACTTTTTTTTGCACATTTTCTTCCCTTTGTGTAAAAAAAACCAACCAAACAAAAAAAACATATTTTGTATCTTTGTATCTACAAAGGTCTCTACAATAAATTGAACAAAGTATTTATCCTGCACGGCACAATCTGTGAAAAAAAAAAAAAAAACTTAAAAAACGGAGCCGAAATGTTTATTTTGTACATTTCACCTTCCAAAAATGCAATACAAGTGTTAACAAAAGCCATATGCACCCCAACATAGTGCCAATAAAAACTACAATTCGTCACGCAAAAAACAAGTCCTCATACAGGTCCGTTGACGGAAATCTAAAAAGTTTATGAGACTCTGAATGGAGAACAATTTCCAAAAACAAAAGGGGGTTTTAATGTGCAAAAGCGGAAAAAAAACTTTAAAAATCTATATTTTTGGTAATCATACCGACTTGCAGAAAAAGACGTATAATGTCATTTATGCTGCATGTTTAATGCTGTGAAAGGAACCTAAAAAACGCTGGAGGAATTGAAGCGTTTTTTCTTTCTGCCCTCCAAAAAAAATTAATAAAAGTTATAAAAAGATAACAAAAACTACAAGTCGCCCTGCAAAAAACAAGCCCTCCTGCGGCCGTATCAATATAAACGTCATGGCTATAGAAATGTGAAGATGAAATTCCCCAAAATCGTCATGTTCTTAAGGCCGAGATAGGCGGCGTCACTAAGGGGTTAAATATCAGCATATGATCAGACGGCCTCTGTGAACAGGAAATAATAAGCAGAAGTGGAGGCAAACAGAACTTTCCTGGGTCCCCATGCGAGCGCCGCACAGCAGGCCGCCTATCATTAGCGCTGAGGAAGACGGATCTCTGCTGTGCGGTGACAGTAATGCGCAGTCACTGCGCCGCACAATGCAGTCATTATACGGGCAGAGCCGCCTCCTTATACTTCGGCTGGAAGATAGAAAACTTCAGGATATAAAGGGTTTTGCTTCTTGAAAAATGCCGTTTTTTTGCAGTCATTGGTGTTGCTTTCGAGTTGGCGCTCCGAGCGTCTTCGCTTTCTATGAACGTCTGTGAAGTCTGCGAGGACATTTCCCCCCTTCATTTTCCCTCCAGGGAGTTTCTAAATCACTAAGACTCTTTCTATCAGGATGAAATGTTCTCCTCTGTTCAGAGAGATCTGAGGACGTCTTCATGAAGGACACTGGAAGGTCTTGATCGGCGCCCGAGGAGAGATTTCCGAGATGGTGACAAGAAAATGAACAACTCAGTTAATTAGGAAACCAAAAAGCATTGGCAAAACAAACCTGAGCTCCACGTCCGGAAACTACCGCCTCCTAGAGAAGCCATGCTGCACCCAGCACCCCTGTATACGCTGTATCCCGTATACATTGCATCCTCCTCCCCTGTATATGTTGTATCCCGTATACATTGCATCCTCCCCCCCTCTATACACTGTATCCCGCATACATTGCATCCTCCTCGCCTGTATATGTTGTATCCCGTATACATTGCATCCTCCTCCCCTGTATACACTGTATCCCGTATATATTGTATCCTCCTCCCCTGTATACACTGTATCCCGTATATATAGTATCCCGTATACATTGTATCCTCCTCCCCTGTATACACTGTATCCCGTATATATTGTATCCTCCTCTCCTGTATACACTGTATCCCGTATACATTGTATCCCGTATACATTGTATCCTCCTCCCCTGTATACACTGTATCCCGTATATATTGTATCCTCCTCCCCTGTATACACTGTATCCCGTATATATTGTATCCTCCTCCCCTGTATACACTGTATCCCGTATATATTGTATCCTCCTCCCCTGTATACACTGTATCCCGTATATATTGTATCCTCCTCCCCTGTATACACTGTATCCCGTATACATTGTATCCTCCTCCCCTGTATACACTGTATCCCGTATATATTGTATCCTCCTCTCCTGTATACACTGTATCCCATATACATTGTATCCTCCTCCCCTGTATACACTGTATCCCGTATATATTGTATCCTCCTCCCCTGTATACACTGAATCCCGTATATATTGTATCCTCCTCCCCTGTATACACTGTATCCCGTATATATTGCATCCTCCTCCCCTGTATACACTGTATCCCGTATACATTGCATCCTCCTCCCCTGTATACACTGTATCCCGTATATATTGTATCCTCCTCCCCTGTATACACTGTATTCCGTATACATTGCATCCTCCTCCCCTGTATACACTGTATCCCGTATACATTGCATCCTCCTCCCCTGTATACACTGTATCCCGTATATATTGTATCCTCCTCCCCTGTATACACTGTATTCCGTATATATTGCATCCTCCTTCCCTGTTTACACTGTATCCCGTATACATTGCATCCTCCTCCCCTGTATACACTGTATCCTGTATATATTGTATCCTCCTCCCCTGTATACACTGTATCCCGTATATATTGTATCCTCCTCCCCTGTATACACTGTATCCCGTATATATTGTATCCTCCTCCCCTGTATACACTGTATCCCGTATATATTGTATCCTCCTCCCCTGTATACACTGTATCCCGTATACATTGTATCCTCCTCCCCTGTATACACTGTATATATTGTATTCGCCTCTCCTGTATACTCTGTATTCTGTATATATTGTATGCTCCTCTCCTGTATACTCTGTATCCTCCTGTATATATTGTATCCTCCTCCCCTGTATACACTGTACCCTGAATATATTGTATCCTCCTCTCTTGTATACTCTGTATCCTCCTGTATATATTGTATCCTCATCTCCTGTATATTCTGTATCCTCCTATATGCATTGTAGTCTCCTCTTCTGTATACATTGTATCTGCCTGTATATATTGTATCCCCCTCCCCCGTATACACTCTATCCTTCTATATATATTGTATCCTCCTCTTCGGTATACTCTTTATCCTCCTGTATATATTGTATCCTCCTCTGCTGTATAAAGTGTATTGTCCTGTATATGTAGTATCTTCTTCCCCTGTATACTCTGTATCCTCCTGTATATATTGTATTCTGCTTTGTTTATTATAACACTAAATCCTCCTGTAAACATTGCATCTCCTCTCCTGTATATATAGTAGCCTCTGTATATGTTGTAATCTCCTCTCCTTTATACTCGGTATCCCCCTGTATATAGTATATCCTTCTCTCCTGTATACATTGTATCCTCTTCTTCTATTGTGTAAATCCACCGGCTCACATTTACTTTAAAGTCGAGATTCATTAGGAAACAAGGCGGCCTCCCCGGGGAGCAGACCAGGGAGGATGTGCCAGTGTTTTTACGACTGGGTTAATCTCGGGTCATAGGTTGGACAGAATGAAGAAAAAAAACTCTGAATATGTTGAAATAATGTCAGGTGTTAAAAACAGCAACGAATACGAAGAGTTAAATCAACTTCACCTGAAATTAAACTTGTGAAATAGCTAATTAGGACACTAAATAAGGTGCCGCTGTTGAAGTAATTCTCAAATTGATCTGAAAAGTTTATTGACAGTCTGTTATCACTGCAGCATCCGTGGAGAATACACTGAATGGCCCTATTACCCCCGGTCATCGGTACTGGACTAGCCGGGGTCTCACCGCCAACCGCTGGGGGTTTCTCATGTAACAGTGTGGAGAGGATACAGGGAATGGCGCGATCGAGGAAAACATCCAGCGAAAGGGGATCCAGTGGACGGAAACAACTCATCACTGAAAGGGGTCGGAGGAGGATGTCAGGAATTGCTCTGACCAACAGGCTGCACAGTCAGCTGAATACAACGCTGGAGCTCCAACTAACGTGTCCGAACGCACAACTCGCCGTTCCTCCGCACGGATGGTATAACAGCAGACGACCAGTTCCAGCGCCATTGTGTCTAAGAGAAACAGAAAGACTCCGGCGGGCAAAAGAACGCAAAACTTGTATCACTGAGCAGCGGAAAAACATCTCCTGGTCAGATGGGTCCAGATTTCTGTTGCTGATGGGAGGGCAGAATTTAGCGCAAGCAGCATGAATCGCTGACCCCCTTCCTGTCAGTCGATCAGAACATGTCAGCACTGCCATCTAATCCGCGGCGACTACAAGAAGCTTCCTGTCCGCAGGGGCCGGTATTCCTGAAGGAGGATTTAATCACTGAGTGGATCAGTGAATTGCTGCGATTCTGAAAGCCAAAGGAAGACCAACGCGCCTCTAGATGGGGCCTAATAAAGATGTCATTTAGTTTACATCCCTGGGTTCATTTAACTGTGATAGGCCCCATCTCCACTGGGGGTCCAGGCTCCTATACCATGCACAGAGTGGCTGCAGGGCTAGAAGCAGTGGCACCTGGAGCCTGGGGGAAACCAATGACCACATAAGAAGACAGTGGAGCTCAGAGGCATAACTTGAAGCTCCTGGGCCCCAATGCAAAAACCTGGAACAGGGCCCCCAACTATAATGCTTTATTCATAGTACTGGGCTCCCTACATGGAGTAGAAAGGCCTTATTGGGCCCCCTAAGGCTCCTGGGCCCACGTGCAACCGCATCCCCTGCATCCTCTATAGTTATGCCCCTGGTGGAACTATAAAAGGAACAGAACTACATATTTTGCATTGGTGCATCAAATTCTCCCTCTGCATCTGTCTTTGACTTTGCATGAAAACATCTCCTTGATTTTTGCAGTCCAGCCTCTTCAGTATTGGAGACGGGGGACCATATGGCATTATGTTCTCCAGTGGCAGATGCTCTTTCTCATCCCATACATTACAATGACTATGGCTGAACGCCCCTTAATACTTTGATGTAGTCAATCACTGCTTGACTTATAGTGGGTCTGGAATATCTTCACACCCTCTCGCTCTTTTGCATTGTGTTATGTTATGGCCTTGTGTTCCCCATCATTCTGCACTCAGTACCCCTCAATGACAAAGTGAGAACAGAACGGGAGAAATCATTGTATTTTTTTTTTAATTAAAACCTCCCATTTTGAAGTGACATAAGTATTCACGCCCCGCACTCAGTATTAGTCGGAGCCCCTTTGGCAGTGATTCCAGCCTCCAGTCTTCTTTGGGATGATGCCACAAGGTTTGCACCCCTAGATTTGGGGATTTTCTGCCATCTGTCAGGTTGGATGGGGACCGTCTGTGGACAGCCATTGTCAGGTCTCTCCAGAGATGTCCCATTGGGTTCAGGGCTCTGGCCGGGCCACTCAGCGACACTCACAGAGTTGTCCCCACTCCTGTGTGGTCTTGGCTGGGGTCTTAGGGTCATTGTCTTGTTAGAAGGTAACCCTTCTGCCCGGTCTGAGGTCCCTTGTGCTCTGGATAAGGTTGTTATTATCTCTGTACTTTGCTCCATTCAGCTTTCCATCCACCCTGACAGGTCTCCGCATTGAGGTAATTGAGGTCAGCTGCATTGTGGTCTCTCGTCGAGCGAGGAATTTGTTACAGTACTTAGTGCATTGGCGGGGTTACGGGCCAGAAGAAAGGACATGGCTTCTGACTGCAGGTGTCAATGTGGATTGTCTAGTTAAGAATTTTCATAGACGTAATCCAAATAGATCCGGTCCTAAGGATCCTGAGGCCCCTTCTAGTAGGGGAGTTACTGTTTCGGCAGGTTTGTGTTTTCACTCATGGAGGTTTGGTTTATGCTAGTGGTGTTTTGGATTTTCCTCTCCGCTTTCTCTAGCACCGGTAGGAATGTCTATGGGAGTGTTCTGCTACCTGTTGCACCTGGTTAGCAATTAAGGAGGGCTTTTATTCCTGCCTTAGCTGTGTACCTGTACTGACTATTCTCAGTCTTCATCTGATGGTTGTTGGAGTCAGTGCTGGATCGTGGTCTTCTGTTTTTTCCTGCTCATCTCAAGCCAAGTTCTGTGGTTACTGGTGGTAGTTGTATTCTTACATGGTTGCATACTTCTGCCCCAGGTAGGGACAATGATTGGGCGAGGAACGTAGGTCGTGTGCATCCTTATCAGGACAGGACATCTGCTATAGGTAGGTACAGTCTCTAATTCTGAGTCATGTAGGGAAAGTTCCTCTCTCCATCTGTTATTCCACACATTACCTGTTGTGATTTATGTTCTTTGTTCCACTGCGTAAACATAACCCAGAAACTGTTTGGTGGCCTGTTTCGGTACATTCTGGTCAGACGTGACATTTGCAGGCAGCTTTTTCCTCCTGGTGGCTTGCTTTTGGCTCTGATATGCATTGTGAGCGGTGTGACCTTATGTAGACGGGGCTCTTTTATATCCAAACAGCTGAATTCACAACTGATGACTCCAGTCAAGGTGTAGAAACATCTCAGAAAAGATCAGGAGAAATAGAAGGCCCGGGAACTAAATTTCCCCTAAGATACCAAAGGGTGTGAATACTTACGTTAATGCCCAAAATGACAGTTTTCTTTTTTTTGAAATGTACAAAGACTTCTAACATTCCACTGTCACTTCGGCATTACGGGGTACCGAGAGCAGAATGAGGGGAAAACACAGGTCCACGAATCAACCACATGTTAAAAAAATGAAAGCGTCTGAAGACTTTCTGGACCCGCTGTATACTGCCCTGTTTCCCTGAAAATAAGACGTACCCTGAAAATAAGACATAGCATGATTTTCCAGAATTTTTGAGGATGCAAAATGATTTTTCAGGCTTTTTGAGGATGCTTGAAATATAAGCCCTACTCCAAAATTAAGCCCTGCTAACAGGTAATTAAAAAAGTCAATTTAAATAGTGTTCAGGCAGCTATACATGTAAAAAAGTTAAACCTTTTTGAACACAAATTAATATAAGACACTGTCTTATTTTTGGGGAAACACGGTATACATATCATAAATCTATAGGTGTTCCCGCAGGGCAGGGGTGGTTATACATGATTTTTGCTGCAGACAACTGCAGTCCAGAACACGGCTGTCGGTGTCGGGGGCCTTTTATGAATTCAAGTGCTTCAACTTTAGAAAAGTGGCTAGTTTATTGCAATCTACCTTAAACATGATTAGAGCGGAGCCCTGGCACAGTGGGCAGGCACAGGTATCATTATACTTAATGGAAAAGCAATGCTATCCCCGGGACACCAGAAATAACATTCTTCTGTTGGCTAAATCCCAGGGAAGTAGATGTCTTATTATAATAACATTCTTAGCTTCAAATTGCGGGTCTCCTGAAATGCGGCAGGGGTTAGTGAGGACCTCTGGAAACAATATAGATTCAGCATGAGGTGCTGCTAAGTGGACTATTTATGTGTTTCTGCCCTAAATTACTTCTGGAAAGCGTGATTAGGCTATGTATGCTTTATTAGTCTGTTGGTTATTATCACGAGATGATTGTTTTATATCCTGAAGGTATTTGATCATCATTTGTTTCTTGCGCAAATAAAGCTGGTCATCTGGCGGAAACAAAGACTCAATTAAGATATTTTCTATTAGTCTAACATTCCAGCAAAAATACTTTCTAAAGGGCCTCTGTCGCTTTAAATTAGGGCCCCGCCAGATGCCGTAATAGAGCTGAAAGAATGGTTGCATTTACAACTACCTAAAGGGGTGTCCCATCTCCTTTAAACATGACTACGATGGGAACACTTCCCTATACAATGGAGCCTGTGTCATATGCCAGGGCAGGAGGTTCTGATGTCTCGGTGACTATGGTACTAGTATACTGCAGTACCTTGGTGTTACAGGCTGGCCTCTGCTCCTTGGGATCGTGTCCTGGTGAAGCGCGGTTTGGGTCCCCCACAGAATCAAGGATGCAGAGTTAACAGAAAAAAACAACGAGGCATAAGCCAATTTACCCCATTTTGGGGGAAGAAGTTCCTTCCCGAAGTAGTACCCCAGAGTTGGGTTCCCACAGCACTACTATGCCTCATGAAAGTGTATGTGTGTAATATAAAAGTGTATGTGCTTATACATGTGTGTTAAATTATGTGTATTACTTTAAATGGGTAAGAATGGGTTAATGTGTAGTGTCCCTACCACCTAGTACTGTATGACTACAGTGCTAGGTGGTAGCAGTGAGGATGATCAATGAGTGGAACAGGTTGCCACAGGAGATGGTGAGTTCTCCTTCAATGGAAGTGTTCAAAGAAAGGCTGGACAGACATTTGTCTGGGATGATTTAGTGATCCTGCACTGAGCAGGGGGGTGGAGCAGATGACCCTGGAGGTCCCTTCCAACTCTACCAGTCTAGGATTCTATGACTATGCAGAATACACCCTAATCTGCTCTCACACCTGTCAGTCACCCCTAGCTAGCCTTGAAATCTCCCTTAACTCAGGATAGGATAGCCAGAAAGGTATAAAAGACAGAGAGTGGGCGGGATTAGCGAATTTAGTCCAGTCCTCGAGAGAGTCTATCCAGAGGAACCTGAAATAGAGACCGGGGAGGAACAAGGAGAACATCCTCCATAGCCAGTGCGGTGGAAAGCAACAACTAAGTGTGAGTATGAAACTAAGTTTATGTTGGAGAGACAGAGAAGAGAGAGTTGATGGGTTGAAACAGGAAAAGAGAGAAAAGATGAAGACACTGAAAATAAATAAAGTTTGATGATGCCCATGCAGTCAGTGATCTAAGCCGGGTCACCATGATGTGGTTGATGTAACTCTGTGAGTGGGATGAAATCCTTCTCTTAATGAAGTGTGGAATTGTTTTAATTTAAAGTCTGTCTCCTGAAGTACTTCCCACCACCTGCAACAACTGCACTGAGGCACCACATGACACTGCAGTAGGACAAGGACTACTACCCCGATCTTTATTGTTTAGTTCTCCCATTTTTATATTTATGATTTTTGCCTGGCATGGGTCCCTTCCTGTATACAGGCTAGCGTCACGATGAAACCAACATCTTACACAATCCAACTCCGTGGGTAGCAGGTTATAACAACTAACTATATTTAATTAGTTTTTAATTGTTTTTTTTACCACTGGTGTAGTCAGACCCTAGACCCGCATTTTTCTTTCTAAAAAGACATCTAGTCCCTCTTAAATGCCTCTTTGGATTTTGCCATCACCACATCCCCAGGCAGAGAGTTCCACAGTCTCACTGCTCTTACAGTAAATATTTCTTTATCTCCCTCTCTTCATATTTACATCTCTTTTATTCACTGTCACAGCTGACTCTCCTTCTCAGTTACTCACGGTTTCTCAGATTTCTCTCTTGTTTCTCTCTCTGTCTCTTTTCACTTCTCTCTCCTGCCTGGCACTTTCTTTACCCTGTCGGGCTCTTCTTTTTTCTAGCGCTCCCTCTCTGCCTGGCGCTCCTCTTCTTGGCTACCTGCCTCATCTGAGTCTCTATGCATTTTTTCTATCTTGTGCAGCTGGCTAATAAATGTCCTAACTGGTTACTAGGTTACCTGCATCCCATGTGTAAACTGACTCAGATTAAACCCTGGGGCCGGTTATTATATTACCGGTCCCCATAACTAAACAGCGCTATGTAGTGCCTATTTTCCAGGCCACTACAGACACCATGCTTCAAAACCACATCCCCTTTTTAGCCACGTTCAGGTGTATTTACACGTACAAGTTCGTGGCAGTTTTTCTTGTTGCGGTTCCCAGAATTAAGAAAGAAGAGCATTTATGCAGCACTTTATTGGAATGTCTGTAATGATCTCACCACAATCAGGTTGTAGGCACGCGGGGCGGCTGCTTACTAGTAGATGCTAAGCATTAAGATCTGGCCTTTATTATGTATTAAAATGGTTGTCCAAGAAGGATGAATACTTAGATGGACCCGCAGTGTTGCATTTCTAGCCCATTTCTGACACCGGCTCCCATGGGATGGCCCCCTATTTGTGTGCCCATTCCATCATTTTAGAGGATTGGCTCATGTTAATAACTAAACTGTCCCCTTCTCGGTTATGCAGAGACAGAGGGGGCCTTGCTACTAACAGCCCCCTTCTAGTCCGTAACAAGTGACTCCTTAAATGCTCTACCATTTTTCAGATCACTTTCGACTTTGCTGTTATCCAACTTTTTATTCCCTGACCTCCGTCTGGAGATCTAGGGGGGTGAGGCTCGTCTGTTTCCATTACTACCATATGCTACAATGAGGAGAGCCCCACACATACCGCCTGCACCCCACTTCATCCCCTCCTGTATGCAGCTGGCACAAACCAGTCCTGCAATGCTGATCCAGAGGAACGCAAAAAAAGCACACGAGGACTAAGCCAGTTTTCCTCAATCTCAGAATTTCTGCTACAGGTCCCCAACACCTTCAAAAACTGTCAACTCAACAACCATTCAGCCCACTGGTGTAACTATAGGGGTTGCAAGGGATGCGGTTGCACCCGGGCCCAGGAGCCTTAGAGGGCCCATAAGGCCTCTCCTCTCCATATAGGGAGCCCAGTACTATGAATAAAGCATTATAGTTGGGGGCCCTGTTACAGGTTTTGTATTGGGGCTCAGGAGCTTCAAGTTACGGCTCTGGTTCAGCCTTTTGCCCCAGCTGCCCCTTGTATGGTGGGCTCAGTGTTAAGGGAGGTAAGCTGCAGCCAGCCAGCTTCAGTGCTCACTTGTTTTCCAACATCATCCTTTGGGGAAGTTGAGTGGACCCCATAGACATTAGAGCGGGGTGTCAAACTCGTTTTCACTGAGGACCATGTCAGCCTTTTAGGCTAATTTCACACGAATATATTTGTGGAGGCATTTCCGCATGTGAAAAAGTCGCCAGTACCACGCGACCGAGCTATGCCTTTGATTACAACAGACTTATTCTGCACAAAATCTTCGTCCGCGAAGAGATAAGATTTGACCTATCTTTAGACGTGATACGCAGAAAGCTGCCATAGACTTATACGGCAGCAGAGAAAAAGAGACAGGGAGGGAGTTACCTGCTCACAACGGAGGGAAAAGAGGACCCGCTCGCCCTAGTTAGGCATTTATTGCCATCCTATTCCACAGGAAGGTGTAACATGCCAGCGAGCGAACGGGCATTTTGATCACAACCCCCCCCCCCCCCAAAAAAGAAAAGAGTCGCTTGGCCAACACAGATGTATCAGCCGGCTTCTTGCCATCTCCTTCCTTCATACATGTGAATATACGGTCCGTACGGGCGAAAGCATGAACGTATGCATTCGTCTGAATAAGGCCTCCCTCACACGTGTTGCGGATCGCACCGTTTTGCCGCACTCCTACTTTTGCTTTCATCATTGATGAGAAGCGCTAAATGCTCAAAAATAGAGCAGACCACGCCCGAAAAGCGTGGCGCTGAAAAGTGCTGTGATTGAGTGACTGCCTAAGCAGTCCCATTGAAAACAATGAGAGCGTTATACCGCGATTAGTGCTGAAATGGCGCGTTAATCATGGTAAAAAACATCTGTGCGAGGGAAGCCGAAGCTCTTATGGTTGCCTTAAAAGGGCCAATCCTAAATGTATACTAAGAGGTTGGTGTCATCAGCGTATTTGCGCAGCGCATTACGCACGCGGTTTTACACACTTAATACACAGTTAATAGGACCCGTTGATTTCAATGGGTTCGTTCACATGACTTAAAAAATACGCAGCATGACGTATTTTGGCGTGCGTTAGGCATTGCAATAGGCCATTGAAGTGAATGAGCGGGCGCAAATACGTAGTGAATATACAGTAAACCTGCGTATTCACTGTATATTTGTGCGCCATTTCAATGAGGCTGTCTGCGTTTTTTTATTGTGCGCACAAAGACATAGTATATTGGGGCACATAAAAGCACTCCGGAACACCTGAAAAATGTGCCTGCAAGCGACTTTTGGTTGCACACATACACACCATATTTGCACAATCAAAATGTGCATCCGCCCATGTAATTGAGCCCTAATAGTGGCCCCCCATAGTAGCTACAGTAGTAAGTGACCCCTATAGTGCCCCAGTAGTGACAGTGGCGCCCATAGTAGTCCCAGAAATGCTGCCCAGGCAGAAGCCATTAGCAGTTCCTCTTCTTGCCTTTAGACGAGCAGCATTCCTACAGGCTTTATACTGACCTCGCCTGCAGCTCCCGTCTAGCGGTAGCGACAGCCGCTGCTGAGTCTGTGACTGCTGACCTCTCACCTTGGCGCAGACGTTAACGGTCAGGAAAGGTAATTGGTTACAGACTCTGCACTGCACCAACAGACCGGAGCTGCAGGCTGGGTGAGTAGAACTCCTTTAAAGAGGTTGTCCAGGCAGCGCCCACTGGAATACACTGTGGTTGGAGTGGAAGCGCTGCTCCGACCTCTGCGTAGCGGTCAACTCATTGAAATAAGTGCACACCACTGAGGAGACGGTGGGGTAGCTGTTTAGGGTTGTCATGGTGGCACTACCAACTTCTCCCCTGAGGGACGCGTGTGACCCTTGCCTAAGGCCCTGACAGACCTCTCCAGGCAATGCTGGTGCAGCGGTTACCTGAATAAGTTGTGTCATGGACTTGTAGAATTTTGTCACGGGTGACGCCACCGTTCCTTGTTCCGCGCGATATCCGATGAGAAATAAGAAATCCACACACGGGTTAACTTGATAACACTAAGTTGCTGGGAGCGGTCAACTGCTGGAACTTTACTTGCAGTAATTATCTTGACACAGGCTTACAAGTTGTAGACAAACTCACACACCAGTGCAGGAAAACAATTGAAGATGTCACGGAGGAAACATAGGATGAAACCGGGCCTACAGTCCTAGTTATCTGTATGACTCCGCTCCTGGATACAGACACTCTGGGACACAGGATGACACCGGGCCTACAGTCTAGTTAGCTGTATGACTCTGCTCCTGGACACACACACTCTGGGACACAGGATGACACCGGGCCTACAGTACAAGTTATCTGTATGACTCCGCTCCTGGATACAGACACTCCAGGACACAGGATAACACCAGGCCTACAGTCCTAGTTATCTGTATGACTCCACTCCTGGATACAGACACTCCAGGACACATGACGACACCAGGCCTACAGTCCTAGTTATCTGTATGACTCCACTCATGGACACACACACTCCAGGAAACAGGATGTCACCGGGCCTACAGTCCCAGTTATTTGTATGACTCCACTCCAGGGCAATATACACTCAGGGACACAGGATGTCACCGGGTCTACAGTCTAAGTTATGTGTATGACTCAGCTCCTGGACACACACACTCTGGGACACAGGAAGACACCGGGCCTACAGTCCAAGTTATCTGTATGACTCCGCTCCTGGATACAGACACTCCAGGACACATGATGACACCAGGCCTACAGTCCTAGTTATCTGTATGACTCCACTCCTGGACACAAACATTTCAGGACATAGAATGACACTGTACCTACAGTCCTAGTTATCTGTATGACTCCGCTCCTGGACACACACACTCCAGGACACAGGATGACACCGGTCATACAGTCCAAGTTATCTGTATGACTCTACTCCTGGACAATATACACTCAGGGACACAGGATGTCACAGGGCCTACAGTCCTAGTTATCTGTATGACTCCACTCTTGGACAATATACACTCAGGGACACAGGATGTCACCAGGCCTGCAGTCCTAGTTATCTGTATGACTCGACTCCACTCCTGGACAATAAACACTTAGGGACACAGGATGTCACCGGGCCTACAGTCCTAGTTATCTGTATGACTCCACTTCTGGACACACACACTCCGGAGGAGGACAAGAACACCTCACTGAACACTCACTTCTGTAGGACTCTAGACAGTGCATGGCGGACTTCTTATCACTTTTCTGTACTCTCACTCTCTCTTAGGGTAGGGGTCCTTGGAATAGAGTTTCAGGATACATCCCTTCCGCTTCCGTTCTTCACCACATGAGGGTTGAAGGTACCCCCATGTGGCGGCACTCACTCTCTCTCTCTGACAGGATCTCTCCTATTCAGGTTCTCAGGAGGACTCCTCTTTTTTCACCTTGCACCCACACATATCAATCATACTCACATGACATCACAAACTGTTACATTTCCAGACATAACCCAGACATTCACAGACATTAACCTCTTACATGCTCCAGCTTTGCAATATACATAACTAGTGACAAGACAATTTGACAAGACAATTTGCACAGAGCATCCACAGTGAAGACATGACAATTATGGAGGGGCCAGATATATGCATTTCGGGCCACTACAATTGCACTAGAGGGTTGTTCGACTAAACACTGATATGTGTAAGTGGAGGGCTTAGAGGTTGCAGCTAGTGGACACTAAAGCCCCTTTCACGCCTGTGTTTGTAGTTCTATTCTTAGAGGCTCTGGAGGGCCCTGAGCAGATATACTTCCATTCTTCTGTGTCACTGACTGACTTGACTTTGGGCTACTCTTGAAGGCTTCACCTAGGGGTTCCCTGTTCACCCATTAAAGGGTTTTTCAAGTAAATCCTATTAATTACCTGTCCACAGGATAAGTCATCAATAGTTGATTGGCTTGAGTCCGCTGCTTGGACCAATAGCCAATCAGCTGATAGGGAGCCCACTGTCAGCGCCACAATACACATGGGTAAGAGTGGAAGCAGTTATCTCCAGCTTCTACGTTGTGCCCAGTACTTGTAATTGCAAGCTTGGGTCTCATTAAAATTAACGACAGCCAAGTCTGTAATTACAACCACCAGCCACTACACAGCGGTCAGAGCCAACTACTTCTGCTTCGAAGCAGCGGACCTTTGAAAATCAGCAATTGATGACCTATCCTGAGGATAAGTCTTCACTAATATTTGCATTGAAAAGCTTTAACCACTTTTTGAGGGTTCTGGTCTTGCTGCATGGGTCCCTGGGCTGTTACCCTAGAAGTAGTCTTGGTGCAGTGACAACTAACATACACAGGTCAGGAGCACAGTAGAGAGGGATTGGAGGGACAGGCAGGGATGTGGCTGATATAACAAGTTCAGGTTAGGACAGATGGTAAATCATAGTCAAAGAACAGACCAAGATCAGGACCGGCAGAAAATGAGAATGCAGGGTAAACAGGCAAGGGTTAAAACTAGAGATGAGCAAGCATACTCGCTAAGGACAATTGCTCGATCGAGCATTATCCTTAGCGAGCATCTCCCCACTCGGCAGAGAAGGTTCGGCTGCTGGTGCGGGTGACAAGTGAGTTGCGGCAGTCAGCAGGGGGGAGTGGGGGGGAGAGAGAGAGATCTACCGTTCTTCCCGCTCTCCCCCGCAGCTCCCCGCCCGCCGCCGGCAGCCGAATCTTTGCTCCCGAGCGGGCAGGAACTTGCTAAGGGCAATGCTCACTCGAGCAATTGCCCTTAGTGAATATACTCGCTCATCTCTAGTTAAAGCCAAGGTTCAGGCAAGAAATAGTAACTCCTTCACAGAATTTAATCGACCCTACTACTCAGGCACCATACACGAGGGAAGGGTGCCTTAAATGGGCTGGGAAACACCAAGATTGGTTGGGGATAGGAAAGCTGGGTATGTGTGCTGTGCTTGAAAGAGGCAGGATGGATGTGTGCGCCCCCTACAGGAGGAGCAAATAGCTTTGCCAGCAGTCTGGAGTCTGACATACAGAAGGGACTGCACATGCCATTGGCCAAGACCAGTGGGAAGAGGCAGTGAGAGGCACTTCTGACTGCACCCTATGACCATAACAGCAGATTAGTGGCCACTTCCGGTATTATTGTATCTTGACACCACCGGAAGCTAGGGGTTTGACAGCAGGAACGCCCCTGTGACACCCCCAGATCCCAATAGGGTCAATGCAGGAAAGTCGTAGCAGCGGCGTGTGCATTGATTACCGCCTGCCTTGCTGCCGTAGGCTGACGGTTACTTCTCTTCTCAGGCTTACAGTAAGAGCTGTAAATGCTGCCATGTTACCACTGTTAAATGGCAGAATTAACATCTAATAATGTAACCCTAAGAAGAGAAGTAATGGTCAGCCTACGGCAGCAGGGCAGGCGGTAATCAATGCACACGCTGCTGCGAGCACTGTGAGCGACCGACCGGCCTCCTTCTCAGTAACAGCCGCTGCAGCCTCTCTGCTCCCAGACGGCCGCTCCCCCGCTCACCACTCCGAATCTTGGTGCTGCCCACGCATGTGCTCCGCCGCCGGGGCAGCCTAACCGCCCACTGCCTCCTCTCTGCTATGTTCTGGTCAGCTGCGTTCCTCCAGCCGCCTCTGTGATGATGGCCGCTCACTGTTCGTAATACTGCGGCACTCCGCACTTATGGTCCGGAGCTGGGAATCTTTAGTGGCCTTCCAGGACCTATAGCCCAACCCCATGTGAAGCCAATCATGTTCAGGGGGCGCCACCCCCTGTCAATCTTGCCTCAGCCAGGCCTTCCTGGTGGCGTCAAGATACAATAATACCACTACTTCCTTCTGTGCCAGAGTTTTTGCTTTTTCAAATATCTTCCTCTTTAGACTATAAACTCTTACTGTATTTTCCATGCACTGTGGATAGTATTGCACTGTATTATATGTGCATTGTGTTACATTGTCTCTGCCTTACAAGGATACTTTAGGTTATACTCTAGTTAAAAGCTCCTCTTTGTTTGCAAAGCAATTATGTGTCCTTTCTGAACAGATAGATTCCGGATTACATTACAAGGTGCAGTCAGGAGGCTCGGTCTACTCTTCATAAAACAATCGCACAGAAGCCTCGCGGCTCCATTATATCACTTATATCAGGTTTTCTGTAAGTTTGAGTTAAATAAGGAAAACTACTGCTTTGTCCTGTTATCATTCTCCATCACATGGGGGGATTTTGGTCTGAATTTGGATGAATACGTAGAATCTGAACAGCGACGCAAAACGGGGAAGATAGAAGAATAAAAAGGTGGAAGGAGAGAAAACTGCTGTCCAGGGTCTCCGGCTTCGTTCACGCAGTGGAATTTTGCTGCAAATTTGGAAATGAATTTTGTGCTCAAATCCGTGGTGAAATCTGCCTCTTTTTAGCATTTTATGGCAAGCTACGAAAATCCGTGAAATAGCTAAAACAGCGCAGATTTTCCACCATGCAGTTTTGGAAGTCCGTGCTGCGGGGAATAAAGAATGGTCGCGCAGACTGCAGACGTCAAGCCTCCCTCCTACTCTGAGATCTGTTGGTCTGCAGCTTAGGTCCTTGTTCTATGTTACACCGCACGTCCGTGTCACGTACATTATAATGATCTATGCGCTACGGCGTCTGGGTTTATACTGTCCATAGTGGGGTTCCTTTTAACCATTAATATAATAAATGTTATGCTTTAATAGGGAGGGATACTTAGTTTGACTCTATGATTTTCAGCAAATGTGTATTAAACATCCATGTCTAAGTGTGCAGGGAGGGGAGGAGGGGAGCTGTGACATCTATTGTGAATGGTGGGTCCTGTGCTATCTATATATAGGTGTCTCCTCTCAGTGTAATCCCGTCTGTACAGAGAGGTGAGGAGGTGAGCTGTGACTATTGTGAATGGTGGGTCCTGTGTTATCTATATATAGGTGTCACCTCTCAGTGTAATCCTGCCTGTACAGAGAGGGGAGAAGGTCAGCTGTGACTATTGTGAATGGTAAGTCCTTTGCTATCTATATATAGGTGTCAGCTCTCAGTGTAATCCTGTCCGTACCGAGAGGGGAGGAGTTGAGCTGTGACTATTGTGAATGGTGGATTCTGTGTTATCTATATATAGGTGTCACCTCTCAGTGTAATCCTGTCTGTACAGGGAGGGGAGGAGGTCAGCTGTGGCTATTGTGAATGGTGGGTCCTTTCCTATCTATATATAGGTGTCACCTCTCAGTGTAATCCTGTCTGTACAGGGAGGGGAGGAGGTCAGCTGTGACTATTGTGAATGGTGGGTCCTGTGCTATCTATATTTAGGAGTATAAGCCCTTCCCTTAAAATCAGCCCTAGCTGCTGTAAAAAATATATACATCACCTTCCGCTCTGACGCGTCTTCTTGCTGTCTCCCCGGCACTACTCTGAAGCACTTTCTCCTGTTGGGGATTTAAAAATCCCCACCTCCTAAAAGAGCTGGGTCTGATTGGCTGAGCGCTCAGCCAATCACATGCAGTGCTCAGCCATTCATTGAATTCAATTGGCTACTGAAGCCGATCCCATTGAAAGCAATGGGCACGGAGCTTCCGTCACGTACCTTTTTAACATGCGTAGAGCATTTGTTAGTTTTTTTTTGTGCACATAGGTATGCAAAAAACAACGCTCGTCTGACTGAGCAGGAGTCCTATGGAGCATGTATGAGACCATACTGCTGTATTTATAGGACATGCTCTATTACTGTGCTGGCGAACCTATGGCACGTGTGCGGCTCGCAGAGCTCCCCCTGCTTGCATGCACTGCCGACGGCCATTCACCATGTTAGTGTATGCCAGAAGGGGCCACGGCTCTCCTGTTGGCATTCACTCAGCATCGCTGCTAGCAGTGCTGATCCCGGCGCAAACCCTGACGTCAGTGTGCGGCCGGGATCCTCCTCCCCCTCCCCTAATGTCTCCTACTTGGTTCCGTGAGAGCAGGAGAGGAGGTATCTGGCAGCACACTGACGTCACAGTGTGCACCTGGGATCAGCACTGCCGAGCAGAGGAGTATGTATTTGGGTCTCGCGGGGGTGCTATTACTACTGGGGGCCACTGTGTGATGTCACTATTACTACTGGGGGACGCTATAGGGTGTCACTATTACTACTGGGGCCGCTGTGAGATGTCACTATTATTACTGGAGGCTACTGTGGGATGTCACCATTACTGCTGGGGCTGCTGTGGGATGTCACTATTACCGCTGAAGCTGCTGTGGGTGTGTGTGTGTTTGTGAGGGGGTCACTATTACTGCTGGGGCTGTACTGGGGGGTCACTATTACCACTTCGGATGCTCTATTACTGTTGGGGTTGCTCCGCTCTGGGAGGGGGTCACTATTACTGCTGGAGCCACTCTGGGGGGTCCCTATTACCGCTGGGGCCGCTTTGGGAGGTCACTCTTACTGCTAAAGCCGCTCTGGGGGGGGGCAATATTACTGCTGGGATATGTTTGCACAAGGCGGAAATGCTGCAGAATGTCCTCAGCAGAAATTTCCATGGCAAATTCCACAGCATTTCTGCATCCAAAAGCAGTCAAAATCTGCACCCGGTCTATTTTGAAACAGCCTTGTCCTTTTAGGAGCAATGGAGGTAAAAATCATACGTCATGATAAGCCCCGCCCCCTGATGTGTTGGCACTTTGCAATACTGTTGGTTTCTTGCCTTGTTTCTGTGTGGTTACATTGTTACAGAATTGTCTTTGGTTCTCACAATGGTTGAGCTTTATGCTCAAATGTATCGTTTACAGCGTTTTATTGTCCATTTCAGCCTACCTTTTCTTAAAGGAGAACTAACAAGAAATAGACACAAACAATCCCAACAGTTTAATCTTAATCTCTTTCTTTCCCTTGACTCTATTTTACCTTGTGATTTCCTCTCAGTGTTCCAGGAGATCAGCCCCCCCCCCCCCTCACAATCTTGTGTGTGGCTGAAAAAGTGGCCATACACACTAGATGAACAGTGGCTTATACCGTCCATTGGTGGGAGAGTCCAACCATCTATATTGTATAGAAGGTCCTATCTTTTCCCCCAATAGAAGATATTGGGATGAAGAAGGATGTGCATGTGGGATTCTACATATCCATACTCTGTTCCCCGGGAAATATACTCCTGTGAGATGTCTGATAGCAGCTTATACTTCTCTCCCTATTGAAAGACTGTAAGCTCTCACGTTCCCCTATTTCCTCCTCATAGACTGTAAGCTCTTGTGTCCCTCTATTTCCTCATAGACTGTAAGCTCTTGTGTCCCCATAATTCCTCCTCATGGACTGTAAGCTCTTGTGTCCCCCTATTTCCTCATAGACTGTAAGCTCTTGTGTCCCCCTATTTCCTCATAGACTGTAAGCTCTTGTGTCCCCCTATTTCCTCATAGACTGTAAGCTCGTGTCCCCCTATTTCCTCCTCATAGACTGTAAGCTCTTGTGTCCCCCTATTTCCTCCTCATAGACTATAAGCTCTTGTGTCCCCCCTATTTCCTCATAGACTGTAAGCTCGTGTCCCCCTATTTCCTCCTCATAGACTGTAAGCTCTTGTGTCCCCCTATTTCCTCCTCATAGATTGTAAGCTCTTGTGTCCCCCTATTTCCTCATAGACTGTAAGCTCTTGTGTCCCCCTATTTCCTTATAGACTGTAATTTCTTGTGTCCCCCTATTTCCTCATAGACTGTAAGCTCTTGTGTCCCCCTATTTCCTTATAGACTGTAATTTCTTGTGTCCCCCTATTTCCTCATAGACTGTAAGCTCTTCTGCCCCCTATTTCCTCCTCATAGACTGTAATTTCTTGTGTCCCTCTATTGCCTCATCATGGACTGTAAGCTCTTGTGTCCCTCTATTTCCTCATAGACTGTAAGCTCTTGTGTCCCTCTATTTCCTCATAGACTGTAAGCTCTTGTGTCCCCCTATTTCCTCCTCATAGACTGTAATTTCTTGTGTTCCCCTATTTCCCTTATAGACTGTAAGCTCTTGTGTCCTCCTATTTCCTCCTCATAGACTGTAAGCTCTTCTGTCCCTCTACTTCATCCTCATAGACTGTAAGCTCTTCTGTCCCCCTATTTTCTCATCATAGACTATAAGCTCTTGTGTCCCCCTATTTTCTCATAGATTGTTAATTCTTGTGTCCCCCCATTTCCTCCTCGTAGATTGTAAGCTCTAGTGCCCTCTTTTTTCCTCTTCATAGACTGTAAGCTCTTTTGTCCCCCTATTTCCTCATAGACGGTAAGCTTTTGTGTCCCCTCTTTCGTCCTCATAGACTGTAAGCTTTGTGTCCTCCTTTTTCCTCCTCATAGATTGTAAGCTTTTGTGTCCCCTCTTTCGTCCTCAGAGACTGTAAGCTCTTGTGTCCCTCTACCTCCGCCTCATAGATTGTAAGCTCTTGTGTCCTCCTTTTTCCGCCTCATAGATTGTAAGCTCTTGTGTCCTCCTTTTTCCGCCTCATAGATTGTAAGCTCTTGTGTCCTCCGTTTTCCTCCTCATACTGTAAGCTCTTGTGTCCTCCTTTTTCCTCCTCATAGATTGTAAGCTCTTGTGTCCCCTCTTTCGTCCTCAGAGACTGTATGCTCTTGTGTCCCTCTACCTCCGCCTCATAGATTGTAAGCTCTTTGGTCCTCCTTTTTCCTCCTCATAGACTGTAAGCTCTTGTGAACAACATCCTCATATATAATGAGCCAATTGTTTATTACTGTAAGGTCTGGTTTTGTCTGTCCGTGTTCTCTCTGATGTGTACTGCGCTCCGGAATATGTTGGTGCTGTACAAATACAGACTGTCATTACCAGATTCACAATGTGGCTTCTCTATCTGCCTTTTACTTTTAGAATTCATTTGTAAGTTTTAGTTCCTTTAATAATACATTTTATAGAACCTTTTTGCCTTCATTGTGTGAGATTAGTTTGGCCTGAGCTGCAGCCACATCCAGGGACTGATTGGGGTAAACAGTGCGAGCAGCAGGTTATTGGGCGAGCCCCCATTATAAAGGACATGGTGGGGGGGGGGGGGGGGGGGGGGGGGGCTGTCGCCCTGTTATTATCTGCTCTGTCCTGAAAGGATCCGTCTGGAAATAAAGGTCCTGTAATGGCTTCATAGAACTCAGTTCTGCATTTGCTGCATCAGCGATGCAAATAACGCCGGAGCTTGCAGAATAAGCGCTGGGAACAATTACCGGGGGAGCCAAATAAAGCATTAAAAGATGAATAATATATAATGACATATACCAAGGCAATAATTTGGATGATAGTGCTGAAAAGCGCTAATCCATCAAAGCAAAGCCGAAAAATTATGACGGAAGAGGCCAAAAACTGAGCAGTGAATTACAGCCGGGATCGGAGACCATGATATTTTTGCAATGCAAGTACAAACAGGCTTTATCGCTTTAATTCAGTTTTTATCAGATGGGAAATGATGTTTCTTTTCCTGATTTTCTTCATCTTTGATAAGTAAAAAGTTTTTATAGGGAGGCTTTAAGTGTGCTGAATGGGATATTGTTACCTGGAAATGAGAAAATGAAATAACATTCAGCTTTTGTCCGTCTGCAGCTTCAATGACAAAAGCCACGGTTTACACCGTAAAAATCTATTTATCCATATATGTTCTATCTATCCATCTATTTATCTATATATGTTCTATCTATCTATCTATCTTTCTAATATCTCATATCTATCTATCTATCTATGTCATATAATATTTATCTATCTATCTGTTTATCTATCTATGTTCTATCTATCTATCTATCTATCTATCTATCTATCTATCTATCTATCTATCTATCTATCTCATATCTATCTATCTATCTATCTCCTATCTACCCATCTATCTACCCATCTATCTATCTATCTATCTATCTATCTATCTATCTATCTATCTATCTATCTATCTATCTATCTATCTATCTCATATCTATCTATCTATCTATCTCCTATCTACCCATCTATCTATCTATCTATCTATCTATCTATCTCATATCTATCTATCTATCTATCTATCTATCTATCTATCTATCTATCTATCTATCTATCTATCTATCTATCTATCTATCTCCTATCTACCCATCTATCTATCTACCTATCTATCTATCTATCTATCTATCTATCTATCTATCTATCTATCTATCTATCTATCTATCTATCTCCTATCTATCTATCTCCTATCTACCCATCTATCTATCTACCCATCTATCTATCTACCCATCTATCTATCTACCCATCTATCTATCTATCTATCTATCTATCTATCTATCTATCTATCTATCTATCTATCTATCTATCTATCTATCTATCTCCTATCTATCTATCCCCTATCTATCCGTCTATCTCATATCTATCTATTTATCTATCTATCTATCTATGATCTATCTATCTATCTATCTATCTATCTATCTATCTATCTATCTATCTATCTCCTATCTATCTATCTCATATCTATCTATCTATCTCATATCTATCTATCTCATATCTATCTATCTATCTATCTATCTATCTATCTATCTATCTATCTATATTATATCTATCTATCTATCTATCTATCTATCTATCTATCTATCGTAAGGGCGCCCACCCACTGGCGATTTTTTTTTCCCTTCGTTTTTTCTCAAGAGCAATTAGAATTGAATGTGTTCCTGTCCACTGGCGTTTTTTTTTTTCCGGTCCGTTGCAATTTTTAACATAGGAACTGTCAGTTGCATATGTGTCCTTATTTTTCTCTTAATGCACCCATGAATGTCAATCGAAATTAACGTAAAAGGCGCGAAAATGCCGCAAAAAACGCGCGGAAAACGCTGCATTTTTCACGCACGAAAATCGCAAACGCCAGTGGGTGGGCGCCCTAACAGTTGTTTTGTATTTTGGCAAGAAGCTCAGTTCAATCCAAATTGGTTAGAATAAACTATTGTGGGTTTCTCATTATTATTATTTTTATTGTCCTAGGAAGAACAAAGCTTTTCAGCTTTAGAAATAAATTACATTTTACCTAAAAATCATCAGAAAAGCTGTCTGTCCTCTCGATGATACTCTTTTTCCTTAGAACCAGAAATCAAGCAACAAAGAGCTTTCTGTATAATCTTCATTTCGTATCCAAAAATACCCCCAGAAACGTCTGTTATTAAATTTACACCCAATATCCCCTATCCGTACACATAATCACCGACTGCAAAGAGGCTGTGAAAAGATTTGTTTTTATAGTGCCGAGATGGTGATAAGAAAGATGTTATTAAATCATACAATATCTTCCAGATAAATGTCACCTAAATATCACGCCTGTCAGTCATCGGATCTCCTTTCCCTCTGAGTCAGCATTTCTATGGTGGAAGTCACGTCTCTATTTATTAGTTGACAGGAAAATCCAAAATCTGTAGAGAGGAAGTAACGGAGATGAAAGACGAGACTGAAATACACAATTTCTTATAAAATGTGTATTTTAAAATGAAATGTGAAAATAAAGTGGTGCGATCCCGTCTATTCCCTCAATCAGCTTCATGAGGGTTGATCAGGGAAATACGGTGGATATAGTATATCTTGGCTTTAGTAAAGCATTTGACAAAGTATCTCATACCAGACTTATTGTAAAAATGACCAAATCTGGGATTGACAAGGCAACTGTTAGGTGGATTCACAACTGGCTGAGTGATCGTACTGAAAGAGTGGTCATAAATGGCTGCACATCCAAGTGGAAGAATGTATCAAGTGGGGTACCACAAGGCTCTGTCCTAGGCCCAGCGTTGGTCAACATTGTTATAAATAATCAGGAGGAGGGAATTGATGGGAAACTGATCAAGTTTCCCAATGACATAAATCTAGGAGGGATAGCTAACACTAGGGGGGAGAGAGAGAAGGTTCAAAAAGTCTAGATAAGCTTGAACAGTGGGCAATGACTAATAGATTGTCATTTAACAGGGAGAAATGCAAAGTCCTACACCTGGGCAAGAAAAGTGAAGGAAGCACATACAGAATGGGAGGAATTGGGCTAAGCAGCAGCACATGTGAAAAAACTTGGGTATACTAACAGATCACAGACTGAACATGAGTCAACAATGTGATGCAGAAGCCAAAAAGGCAAACACAATTCTGGGATGTATTAAGAGAAGCATAAAGTCTAGATCACGTGAGGTAATTATCCCCCTCAACTCTTCCTTAGTCAGACCACACCTGGAATACTGTGTCCAGTTCTGGGCACCCCACTTTAAAAAAGACAGACAAACTGGAGCAAGTTCAGAGAAGAGTTACCAAGATGGTGAGCGGTCTGCAAATCATGTCCTATGAGGAATGGTTAAAGAATCTGGGAATGTTTAGCTTGCAGAAGAGAAGGCTGAGAGGAGACTTAATAGCTGTCTACAAATATCTGACGGGCTGTCACAGTGCAGAGGGATCAGCCCTATTCTCATCTGCACAAGACTAGAAGCAATGGGATGAAACTGAATGGGAGGAGACACAGATTAGACAGTGAGGGTTATGAATGATTGCCTACTCCCTATGAATGGAGGTAGGTGGGTCAGAATGTTCCTCGGCTGGCTCTGGCTCCAGTCAGTGATGATAATTCTGTCTGTGATTATTGGGACAACCTGTAGGGCATCTGTGCCCAACAGATCGTTCAGTGTAAAAGCATCTTTACCTGTACCTCAGATTAGAGCTCACATGAATGCTTCACAGAGGTCAATTACCAGACACATCTCATCATCAACACAAGGAATGAACTTTAGACCAATTCAAATCTGAACTTTTGTCTGAGGAGTAAAAATTTTTGGTTGTAAACCCCATGTCTTTGTGAGACACAGAAAAGGTGAGCAGATGGTTTCTACATCACGAAGGAGGAGGGGTGATGGTATGGGAGGATTTTGCTGGTGACAAAGCGCACTTAACCATCATGACTAGCAGAAGAATTCTGCAGCGACATGCCATCTCATCTGATTTGCGAATAGTGGGACCATCATTTGTTTTTCAATCGGACAATGACCCCAAGCACCCATCCAGGCTGTCTTATCAAGAAGGAGAGTGGTGGAGTGTTATGTCAGGTGACATGGCCTCCATAACCATCCAACCTAAGCCCAAATGAAACTATTGGAGTTGGACTGCAGATTTAAGTAAAAGCAGCCAGCAAACACTCAGCACCTCCTCAAGACTTCAAGTCCTTCAAGACTGTTGGAAAACCATTCTAGGTGACCATTTCATGAAGCTGATTGAGGGGATGCTGAAAGTTTGCAAAGCCGCTATCAAACAAAAAACGGTTTGTTTGACACTTTTTTGTTTACTCTTTAATTCCATGTGTGTTCTTCACAGTTTGCATGTCTTCAATATGAATCTAGAAGACAAACAATAGTAAAAAGAAAAACCATGGAATGAAAAGGTGTCAAAACCTTTGTTTGGTAGCGTGGGTCCTATATATATTTATGGATGAGCATTGATCAGCGAGGTCGGCACCCATCCAGCTGGTCTTTACACAGGTTGTTTCAGACTCTGTGGGGGGAATCTTTAATAAGGTCACTCTTCCCCATTGAGCGGTCATTGGTCCACTAAACACCTCTATTCACACAAGAAGCTGTACAGCCCACCAGTGAGCATCTTCATGCCCCATAGAGTTTCATCATCATCAGCGTCACATGGGGAGATGTGCTACTGAAAATGATGATTCTTGGTAAAGCTTGGAAGATATAGTTGCAAGGTGGGAAACTAGATGCCTTCATCGACAAATGGAACATATGGCTTAACCATTATCCTCCATTAATCTAAAAACTCAACCCCTCCCCTTAATGCCCCATTCATCAATACCCCAAGACTCAATAACTATCAAACTGGTCCACACTGGTTAAGTGTTATTTCTTGTTTCAAATGTTAACAATGTTATTAATCAAATAATCCGAGCATTCCAGGCTACAGTTAGATTTATGTAAAAAATCTGCGTCCTTGGACCATATGCTGTATAAGAATGTATAATCTATCCTTTGTAATTAATACTGATATCCACAACCAGAATTACACCTGTATGTTATGTTATTGGAAATACCAATAAAAGTCATTGGAAAGAAAGATATAGTTGCAAGATTAATGAGCATTTGCATGTATGTTTGATGATTTGTGACACCTTTGTACGGCCTGATGATCCTTCAAATATACATTTGCAGGAATGTCTATCTGATCATCAGGCTGTGAAAAAGACCCTTAAACCCCAACCAGCTGCCTCTGTGAGAACTAAAGCACCAGGCAGGCCCGTCCCTTCTTCTTTCCTTTGAAATCTGCCATTTGGGGAGAGTCAAGACAGTTGACCAGTCCTGCTGAAATCGATAAGCTTGGCCAACATTCATCCAATGTTCATGGGCAGCATGGCCCACATTGTTAGCAAACAATGACTGAAAAAATTCTGAGTGGTTCAAAACTTACATTCCCAATAGTGACATAAATAACCTTGACTTAAGTTATCAGGAAAATAGAAGATATGACCTAATATTCCCCAAAACATTTATGCACGTGTAAGGGGGGATGCCTGTTCAAATGGAGGATTGTTTTTTTTCTCAATGGCTTGTTTTAGTATGAATGTGTGGTCTCCTTTAAGGATGGAAAGGGGATGCTCGGAGAGGAGCAGAGTGGCTTGTCTTCATGCTTCTATTTTTCGGCTGTGTCAGAGGGCTATAGAGTTTTTAATGAGACCATGAGCAAAATGGATCTCCACATAGACCAAGGAGTAAAGACATCCTACAGGCAGCCAAGAAAGGCAGGTTTATCCTTGAAGCCCTATGAGCAACAAAAAGCCTTCTGCACATTGTTGGACTCGACTCTGTCCACAAAGTCTCTCCTGCCACCGGACATCAGATAGTCAGAGTGTCAGTAGAAATGCAAACCAGAAAGCAGCTCCTCTGCTGTCGCTCCCATGCACGGACTGGCTGGAAACCACAACTGATGACCAGGAAAATGGATCCTGCACTGCGCAGGATGACCCCAGAAGACCTGATGACCCCAGAAGACCTGATGACCCTGGAGGTCCCTTCCAACTCTACCATGCTATGATTTTATGATATGTTGAGCGATGCTGAAAGTTTTTGTCATAGTGCTAAATTTTTTGTAGTGTGAACAATGGAACCACAAATCCACCTGTTATGTCCACATTTCACACAGCCTGGATAGTGAAGTCAGGAGGACTGGTTCAGTTCGATAGTCAATAATCAAACTGGGTGATAATAAATGTTCTTTTTTAGCTACAAATTTATAGCCTCAATCAAGAATTCTGGCAAAATCCATGTCTGCACACAATAAAGGCGAACTATGTATAAGCAGGCAGCGCTCCAAGAAAAGATAGACCAACTCACCCTGACGTACCTGGGTTTTCCCTACAGTCACATGACTCATCCAATATAACAAAGGGTCACTGTAGAGTGATGCAGAAATGTCACCACGTACACCACGTGACTACCGTAGTTCTATGTCATGGAGGGTCGCTGTGAGATGACGCAGAAAGGTCTCATGTGTGGTGTATGAAATTCAATTAAAGTATGGTCGTGTTATCCCGCACATCACATGACCTGAAGAATTCACAATATTAATATTCTATATCTAAATATTCAGCATTTCAGTACTTTCATAGATCATTAAAATTCTAGTTATTGGATGAGTCATGTTGTGTGTGTATTGACGTCATCGCGCCCACTGTTGAAACGCATTGTGCGCTCCATCCTTGCATTCCATAGTAGTGTGGGGAGACCTTACGATGCGACAAGCCTCCACGTCATCAGGAGACGCCATTCAGTCGTCGACCCGGACATGAGAGACTGGCGGGTACGTTAATGACCTTTTAGATACATATGTATATATTTGTATATGTGCTAAGTGTTTTTGAAGGTTGTTATGCTTGAAAAAGGCTTACTATCAAGCCGAAACGCGTTGCGTGTAAAATAAAGATATCTTCTTGAATTTAAACAGATCCTTATATTGAGACATCAAAGGTGACTACTTGGCCAGAAAAACCACTTGTGGGATTCAATGCTTTACTGGATTAGGGGTGCCTTGTAAGAAGGCACCCCTGTGAGGTAAGTTGGCATACTTTCACCTATTGTGCACTATCTGGAGCGCTGGAGTTTCTGTGTTTTATCATATTTCTTTGACACAATATAGGCAGATATTTCTGCATAATCTGACAGATACAGGGATATTCTACACTATATGGGGTTGAAAAAACCATCATGCCCCTCCCACTATTACATGGGTGGGGTTTACCTCTCAACATGTCAGTACGATAACATCCATTGTGGGTAGTTATGATGCTGTAATCACTCCATAACTTTTTGTTCCTCCATCTGGTAAGCCAAATCAGAAGAACAATTTCGCTTGGCCCGCAGTCGGAGGACACAATGAAGCATATAATATAGTGTTGCCAACAGTGGGCTTACGGTAAGGCAGCGTCTTGACCAAAGACCGCATAGCCTTGCCTAACAGCTTCAAATCTAGAAATGGAATGTGAATTGGGGATTAACCCCTTAGTGGCGGCCCCATCGGGATTCTACGTCCTGCCTGAGTGGGCTTTAATCCTAGAGGACGTAGAATTATGCGTCCTTTTAGGATTACTGCCCCTCGGGCTCTGGACGTGACAGCTCCATGCTGTCGGTGCCCATAGGTAGCCAACAGCATGGAACTGTCATCCCGGGCTGCGGGCAGTCCCCCCCGCAATGCGATCGGCGCTATCCAGTCGATAGCGTCAATCACATAAAAGTTTTTAAAAGTTTTTAAAAAGTTAAAGATTCAGCTGCCTTCATGGATCAGATACATGGGGGCAGCTGAGATTACTCACCCCAATCCGCCGCACTGCTCCCCACTGTCCTGGTCCTCCGGGCCCCGAAGCCGGCCTTCTACGCATGCGCGCCAGGCGGCATTACGTCAGCCGCATGCGCAGAAGGCCCGCAGCCGCAGAAAATTTAAAATCTCCTGGCTCCTGGCCCCTGTAGGTAGCCGGGAGGTAGGAGATGTCAGCGGGGACCGCGGTGAGTGGTCCCCGGTACCGCGATCGCTGCTATCCAATGGATAACAGCGATCGCGAAAAAGTGAACAAAAGTTTTAAAAAAAGTAAAGTTTCACTTCCTCTCATGGATCAGATCCATGAGGGGAGGTGAAAATACTCACCTCAGTTCTCCCCGGTGTCCCGGGACCCGAAGTCCTCTTCTGCGCATGCGCGCCCGGCGTCAATCATCGGGCGCATGCACAGAGGGGTTCGAGCCCCGGGAAATTCAAAATCCCTCTGCTCCTGGCTGCCATGTGTAGCCCGGAGCAGAGAGATTTCACCGGGGACATGATCACTATTATCCAATGGATGACAGTGATCATGTAAAGTAAAAAAAAAAGTGTAAAAAAGTTTAAAAAGCGTATGTTTCATCTCCCCTCACGGATCATATCCGTGAGGGAGGATGAAAGTACGTACATAAGGCGCCCAGATTTATCCGCGGACCTTACCCCAGCTTCTGCGCACACGCCCGTTGCCAAAATAGCGGACATGCGCAAAAGCTGTAGATTGCCAGAATAATTTAAATTCTCCCTGCTCCTGGCCACAAAACTGAGCCAAGAGCCCGGAGATTTCATGGGGGGCCGCGGTGAGCGGTTCCTGGTCACGTATTTGCCGTTATCCAATGGATAACTTCAAAAAATTGAAGTTTCATCTCCCCTCACTGATGCGATCGGTGAGAGGAGATTAAACTTTTTACCGGACGCCTCCGTATTTCAACCCCGACGCAATCCTCCTTCGTGAACCTTCCCGAATTCTGCACATGCGACCGCCGGCAAAATGCCTGACACATGTGCAGGAGTCGGGGAGCCCAGGAAATTTAAAATCTCCTTGCTCTCGGCAACCAACAGTCGCCGAGAGCCTGGAGCAGTGACCGGTGGCCTCGTTGAGCGGTCCCCGATCACGTAATAAAAAAGTAGCGATTTAACAGAGGCCGGTCTCACATGACTGGATAGGAATTACGAATTCCGCATGCGTCTGATCCGCGGTAACACGCAGATCAATCGATTGGATTACACAATTCCGCTCACATTAGCGGGTTGGAATTGTGTAATCCACTCGCAGAAAAGAGAGCGCAGCTGGTTCTATTTTACCGCAGATATCAGCAACATAGAGCCCATTGTGCTCCAAGGTCGCGGATATACCTGCAGCCCATATGCAACTACATTGTATACGGGCTGCGGGTACCTGTGTCATCGCTAGGCAACGGTGCGAGAAATACAAACAAAAAAAAGGTGTACTGCGTATGACCGCCTGTGTCAGTATGCAGTTATGCGCAGTACATTACGCAGCCGTACGCAGGGTCACAGCCGGGCTCACAGCTTGGATTCGCTGCGGGCCTCCGAAAGCAGATTCCACCTACGGCTGCATGAGCCCGGCGTTATTCAGACCGCTACCTGTAATACGTATTTTACAAGAAACCCCGGGAACGCTCGCCTTCATGCAGTTCCAGGAGCAGCTTGTTGAGCGCCTTCTGTGTGAGACCGCCGCACCTCCGCAAGCTTACGAAGACTCACGGAGCGCCACTTTTTACACCCCATACCCGCCATTGAGGTCAAGAAATACCCCCAAAAAGCATGAGAGGAGGGGGGATACCGGTTTTATTGCCCCATGTGCCCATTCTAACCAGCCTCCGTAATAACCCCTGTCTTTGGAAATACCACACAGTTCACATTATTACTTTTATCTAAGATTTGGGGAACGCCGAAAAGGGGTGTGTGGGGGGGGTTATTTTTAGGGAGTCTATTTGTATTTCATACAGATGAGCAATAGGGCCTGGAATTTATTAAATTGTGCCCTGCAATCCAACGGGTGTTCCCTCCTTTATAGGCCTTGCCATGTGTCCTGTAAGTAGATAAGGGCCACAATGGGTATGTTTCTGAACTCGGGACAAACGGGGGTATCCATTTTGGGGTGAAAGTCTTCATTCCTATGTACAATGTACAAAAAAAACAGTTTTTAAATTTAAAATATTGCCAAAAGAATTGAAAATCGTAATTTTTTCCTTCTGCTTTGCTTAGATTCATTCAAATACTGTTGGGTCAAAATACGCAGTACACCCCTAGATGAATTTCTTAAGGGGTCTAGTTTTCAAAATGGGGTCATTTGAGGGGGTTCTTTATAGTTTTGGCCGCTCAATGGCTCTATAAGTGGGCAATAGCGCCTGGAATTTATTCAGTTGTACCCTGAAATCCAATGGGTATTCCTTTCATTGTAGGCCTAGCCATGTGTCCTTTAAGTGTATTAGGGCCATAAGAGGTATGTTTCTGAACACGAGACAAACAGGGGTATCCATTTAGGGGGGGAAAGTCTTCATTCATTTGTGTGCTGTACAAAAAAAAAACTGTTTTTTAAATTGATGGAATTGCCCAAAAAATGAAAAGCGTTATTTTTTTCTACTGCTTTGCTTGGATCTATTCAAAAATTGTAGAGTTAAAATACACAGTACACCCCTAGATGAACGCGTTAAGGGGTCTAGTTTTCAAAATGGGGTCATTTGTGGGGGTTCTCTATAGTTTTGGCCGCTCAAAAACTCTACAAGTGTGCTATGGGGCATAAAAGGCCTTCAAGCAAAATTTATGTTCTAAAAGCCAATCCCAATTTTTTCCTTTTGCTTTGCTTGAATTCATTCAAAAACTGTGGGATCAAAATACGCAGTACACTCCTAGATAAATTCGTTAAGGAGTCTAGTTTTCAAAATGGGGTCATTTGTGGGGGTTTTCTATGGTTTTGGCCGCTCAAGAACTCTACAAGTGGGCAATGGGGCCTAAAAGGACTTCAAGCAAAATCTATGTTCTGAAAGACACTGACTACTCCTTTCATTTTGGGCCCCGTTGTGCACTCAGATATAAGATTAGGGCCACAATGGTTATATTTCTGAACACAGGACAAACAGCTGGATCCATTTTGGGGTGTAAATCCTCATTTTCATGTAAACAATAGGAAAAAATATGAAATTTTCCTTTTTCTCCTCTAAATTGAATTCATTCCTGGAAAAAAAAAACTGTGGGGTCAAAATACTCATGACACCCCTCAGTGAATACATTAAGGGGTGTAGTGTTTAAAATGGGGTTATTTGTGGGGGGATCTATTATTCTGACACTCATGAGCCTTTCCATTCTTGGCTTGGTGGAGGAAAACAAAAGTGTTCCTCAAAATGCTGAAAAGTAATGTTAAATTTGTATGTCTCCTAAATGGTTAAAAAAACACAAAAGTTTTTCAAATGTGCATCCAGAATAAAGTAAACTGATGGAAATATATACCTTAGCAAAAACTTGAACAGTATGTTTGCACATATTCGCGTAATTACAGTTGAAAGTGTGAAAAAAATGACAATTTTTTCAAAATTTTCCCAATATTGGCACTTTTAATAAATATTCATAAATACTATCAGTCTATTTTTCCCACCTATATGAAGTACAATATGTGGTGAAAAAACATTGTCAGAATCACTTGAATATGCAAAGCCTTTACAGAGTTATGCTATGTTAAGTGACACGTCAGATTTTCAAAATTTGGCTCCATCACTAAGGCGCAAACAGGCTTCGTCACTAAGCGGTTAAAGGGATTATTATTGAGATAACTGACCAGGGTTGGCACGGCTGCCGCACCGCCGGGCCGTATGAACAGCAGGTCATCAATGTAATGGCCAGACCAGACCAGATCTTGCTGAAATGGACAATCCTCATTGAATAGATAGTGTCGCTCCCACCAGGCCATGTAAATAATAGCAACAGAAGGAGAGAATTTTGTACCCATACGGGCGCCTGAGAGCTGCTAGTAGAACCAGGAATCAAAGGAGAAAAAATGATGTTTGAGCAGATATTGCACTGCAGTACCCGGGTAATGTCTGAGCTCAATAATAATCCACTTAATCCACTTGACCATGAGACTCTGCTTTCTCTAATACCAGAGATGATTGATAAATTCACGATGACTCCCCCTGTGGTACCGGCACTGGCCCACATGGAGCATACCCCAACCCTCTCCCCAGTCCATCGTAGCAGACACATATGTAGGGTTGTATCGTAGACAGTGGTGTCCTACAAAGAGCAGGAGGCCGACATACCATGGACAATGAGTCCTACTGGAGATACATTTAGGTTCGAAATACTGGCATGACTTAATATATGAATACTGGCATGACTTAATATATACACACAACCTCTTGCTTGAAGTGGTAAATCTAAAAGCAAACCCCAACCTGCCATTTGTGCGCCGAGAAGATCCTGTTTGTGACAGTTCTGCTTGCAGGAGACACAATGAAGAATAATGTCAGCAACTGAGGTTTCATTAAACCCCATTAGTGTGGATGCAGCTTCAAAGCCTTTCACGGTTTCCCTCTGATGTATGCCATCATGCCCGTGCCCTTACATGCCCTGCATACCTGATTCCACTTGGACTTTTTCACTAATGCAAATTGCTACCATTTTTCATTACGCGGGAAAGTCCTTCTCCACTAATTTTCCTCTCAAATCAAAAACACATGTTGTGAATGACACAAAATAAACAGCAAGCTGATTCTTAAGGTTGCCCTACAGAGGCCTACGGCTCACCCGCTCCCGGCATCTAGATTCTCTGCTATGTGCTGGCTGCCAGCCAGCTGGCACATGCGCAGAGAGGAGCCGGCCCGTCACCACTGACATTTCTGTGTGGACCTCTGCGAGACCTGCACAGAAATGGAGCATGCCACGATTTGTTTTCCGTGTCTGATTTCACACGGACAAATCACGGCCATCTGCCTAGGATTGCGTTTTCCAATACAATCCTATAGCAGCGGCCACGGGCGGAAATTCTGTGGTAAAAACCCGCGGCGGAAGTTCCGCCCATGTGCAGAGGGCCTAATAGACATCCCTCAAGCGCAAGATGACTGCATGTAGGGTGCTAACATTAGAGCAAACATGGTACTACTAGTAGTAATATTACAGGGGTTGTCCCAACACTCAACCCCTTAAGACCCTTAAGACCACCCCACTTTATTTTCATTTCTGTTTTTTCTTCCCCACTTTAACCCTTTCCAATCCACTGTCTGATTTCTAAAGACATTCTGACTGAAGGCTGTACAGCTCCAATGTTGGAAGACGTCCAGCAGGGTATTCTTACTGTATATTACTGGCCTCACTGTTGGCTCTAGCCAGCAGATGGCGCCATTGTATAATGGCAGAAACAGAAGGCCCCCTAGGAAACCCTGATTCCAAAACTGGATTGCAAAAGGTTAAAAAAATATAACTCTTATTTATCCATCGCTGTCGGAGGGCTCGTTGTTGGTTTTTGTGGGACGAGTTGTACTTTTAAGTGATACTATTTAATTTACTATATAATGTACTGAAATACTTTTAAGAGTTTCTAAGTGGCGTAAAATAGGGAAAAAACGCAATCCTGCCAGCTTTGAGGCATCTTGTTTCTACGGCGTACGCACTGCAGCAAAAAGGATTTTATTCTGTGGGTCAGTGCGATTAGGATGATTTCAAATTTATAAAGTTTTTTTTTAGTGTACTACTCTTAAAAAATCAAGCTTTTGTGGAAAAAAATAAAATAATTTCCTCACGCCATCTTCTGACCACCATAATTTTATTATTCCGTTGACATAGTTGTGTGAGAGCTCGTTTTTTCCAGGACATCCTGTAGTTTCTACTAGAAGCATTTTGGAGTTCATATAACTTTTTGATTGTCTTTAATGTAGCTGCTCCGTGCAAATTGTCTTGTCTTTAGTTATGTTTATTAGAGGTTAATATCTGGGATATGTCTGGAAATTGTAACGAGTTATGTTGTCACGTGAGTATGCAAGGTATATATGTGAGTGACAGGTAAGAAAGGAAGGGTCCATTGCTTCAATGGTAAAGTGTGGAGGGAGAGTGCCAGCCACATGGGGGTACCTTCAACCCTCATGTGGTGAAGAATGGAAGAGCGGTACTGTGATGACCTAATCCTAGGACCCCTATCCTAGGAGAGAAAGAGTCTGCCATGCAGTGTCCAGAAAGCCATTTGCAAGTGAATGTCAGTGGAGTGTTTTGTCCTCCTCCGATGTGTGTGTGTCCAGGAACGGAGTCATGCAGATAACCTAGACTGTAGGCCCGGTGTCATCCTGTGTCCTGGAGAGTGTGTGTCCAGAAGCGGAGTCATACAGATAACTTGGACTGTAGGCCTGGTGTCATCCTGTGTCCCGGAGTGTGTGTGTCCAGAAGCGGAGTCATACAGATAACTAGGACTGTAGGCCCAGTGTCATCCTGTGTTCTGGAGTGTGTGTCTAGGAGCGGAGTCATACAGATAACTAGGACTGTAGGCCCAGTGTCATCCTGTGTCCCGGAGTGTGTGTGTCCAGGAGTGGAGTCATACAGATAGCTTGGACTGTAGACCCGGTGTCATCCTGTGTCCTGGAGTGTGTGTGTCCAGAAGTGGAGTCATACAGATAACTAGGACTGTAGGCCCAGTGTCATCCTGTGTCCCAGAGTGTGTGTGTCCAGGAGCAGAGTCATACAGATAACTAGGACTTTAGGCCCGGTGTCATCCTGTGTTCTCCTCCCTGACCTCCGTAATTTGTTCTTCCTGCACTGGTGTGTGAGCTTATCAAATCTGAAAGTAAAGTTCCAGCCACTGACTGTTCCCAGTGACTGAAGTTATCAAGTTAACTGTGTGTGGACTCTCTTACTTTTCCTGTTGGACATCCTACAGAATAAGGAACGGTGGCGTCACCCGTGATATATTTCTTTAAGTCCACCATGCCACCTAATTAGGTAACTGCTGCTGCAGCATTGGCTGAGAGAGGCCTGGCGGCACCTTGGCCATGGTTACGTGTGTCCCTCCGGGGAGGAATTGGTAGTGCCATCGTGACATCCCTAACAACCACACCTGCCATCTCCTTAGTAATGTGCCTTGTGTCTCAGTCTTTGCACCTACTTAGGAATGGCCAGTTTCACTGGTGTCATCCCCTTTTCCAGGACCACCTGGTCCCTTTCCTTTTTCCTTCCTAAAACACTTTACCGCTCTGTGCGATGTAGAATAACTCTGGAAACAGACATGATTGAATCTGCGACTGCCCCCAAACTTGCATTGGCCATTGTTAAACTGCCAATACAGTCCTGGTCGATGACCCCCTGCTTGACCTGCCTGGCTTCCGCCCTGTGAACTAGTGGCCGAGCTCGAAGACCCAGCTTCCTCCCTGAAAGGACTGCCTATAACTCACTGGGGGCATTACCTTAAGCCATAACCCAAAATCTTTTTGGTCCCATTTAATGGACAGACTGACCCCCTCCTCTGCCTAAACTGCTCATCGTATCTTAACCAAGTCTGACCCCCATACAGGTGATGCGCCTCTCCAATAGAGTCCATGTAGCAAAAAAGGCTGTAAATTTTCCGGCACTTTTTTCCTGATTACGCTGGCGAGAGTGGCGAATACCTGCAGCCAATTTGAAAAGATGTGAGGAATCAAGCGCCACGTACGCTTTTCTTCTTGCTCCTTTTTATATTCGGTACTCTTCCCTTTGTCCAAATAAAATTTGTCCAAAGCGAGAAGACAGAATATTTCCATATGTTCGTCCCTCCAAATCTTCTCCATGACCTCTTTTATTTAAATAAACGCCTTATGGTCCCTTAAAGCAAACCTAAACTTCTCCTTTTGCTCTGTCATCCAGACAGACCCCATCTCCATCCTTCTCCATCTGGACAGCAACCACTACACCTGGCATTTGCTGCCCCCCAGTCTCCCCTGCTGCACTTCTGCGTGGAATGCTATGCCGACTGCTAGACGCCCTGCCCATGCTGTTACCGGCGACAACATAGCCTCTGGCCTCTGCCATAAATCCCACAAACACCCCAAAAATGAGCAAAAGTTGTTACTGCCTGGAGCCTGCTAATGCTCCAACAAAATGGAACATGTCGTGATTTTTTTTGCATGTGCAAAATGTGTTCACAAAAGCGAACGTTTGGATGAACCCACTGAAAAAAAAAGGGTTTCATTCTCTGCACAGTGCATGTGTAAGTGAGGCCTTATCTCTCATCCCTGTCACCTCTCAGTATAATCCTGCCTGTGATGATAATGAGATGACAGCTGAAAAGTTTTCTCTACAGAACAGGAAGTGATCAGTGTGCAGGGAGGGGAGGAGGTGAGCTGTGACTATTGTGAATGGTGAACCCTGTGTTATCTATATTTGTGTCTTACCTCTCAGCGTAATCCTGCCTGTACAGGCAGGAGAGGAGGTGAGCTGTAACTATTGTGAATGGGGGCTCCAGTGTTATCTATATATAGGTGTCACCTCTCAGTGTAATCCTGCCTGTGATGATAATGAGATGACAGCTCAGAAGTTTTCTTTACAGAACAGGAAGTGTCAGACTAATATTAGGCTTAGTGGTCAGTGTGCAGGGAGGGGGAGGAGGTGAGTGGTGACATAACCTATTGCGAGTGGTGCATCCCGTGGTATTTATATATAGGTGTCACCGCTCAGTGTAATCCTGTCTGTGATGATAATGAGATGACGGCTGAGAAGTTTCCTGTACAGAAAGGAAGTATCAGGCTATTATTAGGCTTATTGGTCAGCGTGCAGGGAGGGGAGGAGGTGAGCTGTTACATCAGACTATTATTAGGCCCTGTGGTTGGAGTGAGAAATGCAGGATTTTCTTTAAATATAGATCGTGACATCAAAAATTGAAAAACAAATTTAAGAAAATTCTTCAAAAATATGTTTAACGCAAAAACTTCATTTATACTATTGGTCATTTTCTGATGATACATTTCCTATAAATGCACAAAAATATCTGGAAATTGCACAATCTGGGCTTGGATACAAAAAAGAAGAAATCAACAAGAACAAACAAGAAATGACATCATCAGCGCTGCTTCGCTGTAAATGTGAGTTTTCACAAAAACATTACTATGGGAGTAACCAAGGAAACTGATCTGCCGGCCGGATTATGTTTGTGAACTTGTTGTTCGTACGCCAAAAGTAAAGGGAAGAAGTTTTATTCATGATTTCATGTATTTTCTTGGGCTGTTCAAAAACATTTTCCAAGACTTTCCAAACTTGATTTGGAATTTTTTTGTTGAAAAGCTCCTGTTTTGTATTTTTCTGGACTATTTAAAAGAGTATCTGGTCATACCAAGTTAAATGAGAGCAGAGCTTGGGGGGTGCAGCAGGGCAGGCAGGGGTTAAGTATTTGTATGATGCTGTATTGTGGAGGGAGGATGTTAGGCCATGCACAGCTTTTTTTTTTTTTTTAAATCTCCTCCTCTCCCGCATATCCGCGACACAGCACAAAAACAGCTGGGGGTGTGCCGCGGATACGGACGGCCTCCATAGGCTTCAATGGAAGCCGCAGGAGCCGTCCGTGTGGCAGATCCGCAAAAAAAGGGAGCATGTTGCGATTTCTTCCTGTGCCTGCTAATGCATTCCTATGGGCAGCAAGACGCCTAGATCTCCCGTGCGGGGGCCATGCGTGGGCTTTATAACTAAAATTTGTACGTGGGCATTGGGCCTTAGTGTTGGGGGAGGTAGATTAGAGTTGCGGGGAGGAAAGCAGTGAGGGGGATCTAGTTTGGAGTAACCAGAGTGGTCTAACTTCAGTCCTGCCCTCCCTCCCTATTAGTTTCTTTGTAAGGGGGTCACACACGTAACAATTCAGGGAGTTTAAGGACACAAGTAGTTTCCTTGCAAGGTTTTGATGTTTTCTTGGGGTTTGAGTCAAGCAGTAAGCAATGTTCTGGGTTGTAGCCAGTGGCGGGTCCTTGATAGCTGATATTTTAATGCTATTTAATATGGTGAACCTCTCTAAGGGGCGGACCCTGCGGAGCTGGGTGGAGTCGTTACGCTACTGTCATGCTATTACCCCTTGGTTTGTGCCACTGTAGCTTGGCTGGTTTGCGGCTAGTGGCTAATTGGGGATAGTATCTTGATTTATACGCTGTCAAGGATTGTTCTCCAGGATTAAATACTCTTCCAGTTATTAATTGGGTTTTGTTTTACAGAATTGTCTCATCAAATACCTAATGTGACCATTAACCTCCAACAGAATTAGACTGTATTAAAGGGGCACTAACTGTTCAGATGTTGTCTGAACAGTTAATGCTCCTTTAATACAGTTCTAATACAATAACTGTTCTCATTGAGGAGATCCAGCTGGTGTGTGGAGTCTAACAGTCCATGCTCCATGGGAAAAAAATATGCAAATTAGCTCTCTTCCAAAGAAAGAAAACTGTATGTCAGTATGGCTCCAGTTCTCTGTACTGAGGAAAGGCAAGAACCCCATAAACTGTCTATAGATGGGTGTCTGGTTTGGCTACTAGTCATGTTTCAAGGCCCTCTGATGGGTTGCATCTTGACATGCTGGTGACGTTTCCTCTTGGAGGAGAGTTGATTTGCATATTTTTTTCCAATGAACCATTGCCTCTCTAGACTGGTTGGATCTCCTTATTGAAAACTAGCAACCCTACAGAGTAAAGGGTCAAATAAAGATGAACAGGAACTTTGAGATGAGCCAAGACGAGAAAATGTAATCATTCCCAAAACATAGGAAATACAATTTGATACGTTCTCAGTGTTAATTTTTAGAGAACTTGGAATGTCCCTGAATTTCTTTTTGTCATGGAACTTTCTCAACTTTTCTGTCCTTTCATGAACTTAAGACTGAGATGTCAGAAGGCCCCTCTGTACTTTTAAGTGACTTTTGCTTCTTGTCATCATCTTATACAGTTGTAGATGTTTTGTTTCAGTCTTTTCCTTCATATTCACTTGGCCATCTTTAGGTTTTTGCCAGAACTATAATGTATCGCGACTCGCTGGAGCTCCATGATCTTCTTCTAACTTTCTTCTTCAGTTTGGGAACGTTTCTAAAAGAATCTATTTGGCATTGTTTTTGTTTACAAATTGTTGGAAATGAAAAGGTAATAAGAAAGTAAAGTGTTTAATAAATAATGTAGGAAACCCTTACCACAGCTGTGGCAGAAGTCCGTGATGTACTCCCTATGTTTTCAATGGGGCTAGCGCTGCTGCCGCCGGCCCCATTGGGAACACCGAGCGATATCACAGATTTTTTCTGAGTGGTGTTCCATCTAGCGAGTTCTGTCGGAATGAAATACTGGATTTGCGTCTGTTTTGCGGCATGGTGCGCCCAACGGCCATTATTAAGGGCAAGTCTTTACCATTGCTGCAGAGACCTGTGTGCTATGTACCTGGGTGCTTTTTATCCATTCGCCTGCTGACTGGCTGGCGTTCGCATCAGGCCAGTAATGATAAGTCCTGTGCACGCTATGTTAGTAGGGAAGGTTGCCATCTTTCCCCCTCTTGACTGGTGCAGTTTTTTAGTGTGTGCAGGCTGCTGTTTGGTGTTTTGTTGTATATGCCTTAGGCCTCATGTGCACAGGGAAAATCAGATCCGCTGCGGATTTGTAATGCGGCTTTGGCCTGCGGATGCACTGTAATTGTCTTTTTTTTTTCATGCGGGAGATCAATGTAGCTATGTGCTCTATGAGCTCCCGCACGCGTGATCCGCACTAAAATGGAGCATGTCCATTTTTTTTTCATGCTCCAGAAATTTTTAAAATACCATCCACGGGTATTTATCTACTCGCGGGTGTCCAATGCATTCCTATGGGGTGCGGATCCTCGTGCGGGAAAAAGGCTGCAGATTTTAATTCTTATTTTCCCCGTGGACATGAGGCCTTAAGGGTCCAGAGGCCCTTATTTTAAAGGAGAGGTAGTGTCAAGTTATGCTGCTGGGCTCTGTGTTGTATTTCTGGCTTCCAGAAGTACACCTTGAGGGCTCAGTCACACGGGCGTTTATTGCCGCGATTTGCGCATGCGCATGGCGATTTTTTTAAAACCATTGCTTTGCAATGGTATCGCACACATGAGCGCTTTTTATGCGCTCGTCCGATAAATTAGAGAACAGAAATCGCAGATCGCACCTATCTGCGATCTGCGATTCCTGTTCTCTTCTCTATATGCGCTCAATGGGGCCGGCGGCAGCAGCGCCGACCCCAATGAGAACATATAGAAGATAAATCATTCTTCTCTGCCACAGCTGGAACAGCTGTGGCAGAGAAGAACGATGTTTGCCCATTGAATTCAATGGAGCGGCAATACAGCCGCTCCATTGAAAGCAATGGGCTGCCGGCGTGCGCGGGGTTAATTGTCGGGAAGGGGTTAAATATATAACCCCTTTCCTGCAATGCATCCTGAAAAGTGAAAAAATAAAAAAAAAGGATGTACTCACCTGCTTCTGGCAGCCTGAGATCCCCGCAGCGGTCCTGCAGTGGGTGTGAAGGGGGTGTGACTCAGGCTTGCCCCTGATTGGCTCAGCCTGAGCCAATCAGAGGCTGATCTCAGTCACACCCATTCATGAATTCATGAATGGGTGTGACTGAGACTTGCTTCTGATTGGCTCAGCGCTGAGCCAATCAGGGGCAAGCCTGAGTCACACCCCCTTCACACCCACTGCAGGCCAGCCGCCGGGATCTCCAGCTGCCGGGAGCAGGTAAGTACATACATTTTTTTTATTTTTTCACTTTTCAGGATGCATTGCAGGAAAGGGGTTATATATTTAACCCCTTCCCGACAATTCATCCCACACTCGCCCACAGCGCTTGCATTCAATGGAGCCGCTGTATTGCCGTCTCCATTGAATGCAATGCGCTGGACAGCTCTGGCCCGTTTCTAATGAAACGCGGCTAGGAGCAGATTTTCGGGTGATTTTTGGGCCGATTTTTCGGCGCCGGTCACGCGATTTGCGCATGCGCATCCGTCATGCGATGCGCAAATCGCGTGAAAAAACGCCCGTGTGACTAAGGCCTAAAGGGGTTGTCTCGCGGCAAACCTCAAAATTTTACCTTACTCCATTCCCCCTGTCACCCCCCTGGCATAAAATAGCAAATTAAAGCGGTTTTTAAACCGCTTGCTACTTACCGATCCGACGAAATAAGGACTTTAAAAAATCTACTCCCTAAGATGGCCGCTGGTCCTGTCCCAGGGATGCACTGCGGTTTTCTCCCATGGTGCACTGCGGGTCTTCTCCCATGGTGCACCATGGGCTCTGTGCGTTCCATTGCCGATTCCAGCCTCCTGATTGGCTGGAATCGGCACACGTGATGGGGCGGCGCTACGCGATGACGCGTAGAAGGGGGAGGAGCCAGAACGCCGCTCGTGCCTGGACCGAGCAGAAGGGGAGAAGACCGCACAGTGCAAGCGCGTCTAAAAAAGCAAGAAGACAGCGAAATTAGATGGAGCCATGGAGACGGGGACGCTAGCAACGGAGTAGGTAAGTGAATAACTTCTGTATGGCTCATATTTAATGCACGATGTACTGTATATTACAAAGTGCATTAATATAGCCATACAGAAGTGTATAACCCCACTTGCTTTCGCGAGACAACCCCTTTAATAGGCAAGGGTTAATTGAGCTGTCTGGGTGTGGTTGTTTGGTCAGCCAATCCCCTGGGTTTGGGGGTAGATATATACCCCAGCTCCTCTGCAAGAGAAGGCTGTATTTCCTCAGTCTTGTCTTCCTGTGTTTGTGTCATGTCAGCTTGCAGCTTGCTGGGTGTGTAGTGTCCGGTCAGCTTACAGCTTGCTGGATGTTTGGTGTCCTGTGCTGCCTGTTTTGTGTCTTGCTAGAGTAGGGACTTCAAGACACGAGGAGCCTTGATCGCGGCCTTGGAGCTTAAGTTCATTGGCCAATGTACGAACTCATCTGCTTTAGTGTGTGAGGTTGTGTGGTAAGTGTGTTTATCATCTGTCAGTTATCAGTTTGTGCATTGGGTTTGTCTGTACTTGTCCTGATTCCGTGTACCACCTATTCTGGGAGAGCCAGGGCAGAGGTTCCAGCGGGGGGCCGCCATTATCGAGGCAATTGCTCTGCTTGTAGGTAGGGCCTAGTTATCTTCCCCACAGCATAGGGTCAGTTTCCCTCTAACCCGTGTCCTTGAGTCACGTTCATGTGGGCCCGGTGCTTAGCTGCCCACACGAACGTAACACAGATGATCAGGAACCACTCTTCTTCCTTCATTCTTCAACACATGGGAGTTGAAGGTACCCCCATGTGGCTGGCACTTTTTCTCAGGAACCCAGAAGAATCGAGCCTCTTCCCGCTCTCACAGACTCCTATTTATATTCTCACTCATACCACATGACAGGACATAAATGATACATTGCAAGCATATCCCAGGCTCATGCAACACTTAACCTCTCACTTGCTGCAGCTGTGCAATACACAGAACAGAATGACTAGACAATATTTGGCGGTAAATCCAGAAGCTCAGAATGAATTTTCTTGAAAGCTTTCAGACGGCCTGACAGGAGGGTTCATGGCTGAGAGATGGGTCATATTTACAGGAATTGCAAAAATGTTACTCCTCCTTTGTTCATAAGAGAGGTGTAGCCATATTATACAAGGACATGTGGAAAGTTGTGTAAGTAAATATTAAAGGCAATTCTTTAACTCGACAGTAACGGCCTCCTTAAGCCAAGACGACCTGCTTGTGCAACTCAGTAGGATGTTTTACAATCGTTTGTATAATTGCCAGCTTTCATTCTGACTCCTTGCACAAAGAGACGGGGAAGCAGCATTGTCAGGACAAGTACACCGGTCCAGGGAGTGTCTGGTGTTTGTCTTCATGATTTCTACACAATTACTTATGAAATGGAGCGAAAAGTCATTACAGCCTCAAAAAGGAGACAAGAAGAGGTGTGGAAGAGATCTACGATGTATCTCCATCTGCTATTGTGGCAATCCTTGGAAGAACACAGCAAGAGTTTCAACTCTCATAGTAACTTGTAAAGCTGTAACAAAGACATAGATAAGACTGGGCCCTATAAGGTAAAAGGTAAAGTCCCCTGGTGCGAGCACCGAGTCATGACCGACTCCTCTCCTGCACACTGGATTTCCCGTAGAATTTCCGCCCGTGCCTGCCTGCATAGGATTGCATTACAAAACGCAATCCTATGCAGACGGCCACGATTTGTAAGCGTGAAAACACACGTGGAAAACAAATTGCGGCATGTTCTATTTCTGTGCGTGTCTCGCAGAGGCTGCACAAAAATGTCAGTATCGGCACGCCAGCTCCGCTCTGCGCAAGCGCCGGCTGGGCGGCAGCTGGCACATCACAGAGCCAGGGCCGCAGGAGCAAGTGAGAGCCACACTGGTCCCTGCAGGGGCGCGGGTCGGGTCCTGCTGCGAGAATTCTCGCAGGGGATCCTACCCAGACGTCTGCAGGCGGCCATAACGTGGACTGTAGGACTGGTTTCATCCGGTGTATCCTCCCTGACCTCTAGCCTTCCTTTCTTAACTGCACTGTGAAGAATTGTACCTGAATTATTGTGAAATTATTGTTTTGCCAAAGTTATTCAAAGTAAAGTTCATACCAGGCCCTAACTGTTTGTGGGGACTCGAGGTACTATAAATCTGTGTCTGTGGTTATTCTCCAACGTGCAGCATACCAGTGTGTGGAAATGGAGCCTGGTAAGCACCGCCGTGACAAGCCAACACTTAGCCCTCCTAGCTCCTCACGTTGGTCTAGTGTCTGGGGTGTCCCTATGGAACGTTGCTGACCAACATAGATGCACAGACACGGAGGATCATGCACAGCTTCCCAACCTGCAGCATAGCTGCGCATACATAGAGGAGCATTCCCAGTTCCTTACACTGCAGCATAGCTGCATGACACAGAGAATCATCCACAGCTCCTGACACTGCAGCATAGCTGCGTAGATACAAAGGATCATCCCCAGCACCTTACACTGCAGCCTCGCTGTGAGACACAGAGGATTATCAACAGCTCCTGACACTGCAGCATAGCTGCGAGACACAGAGGATCATCTACATCTCCTTACACTGCAGCATAGCAGTGAACACAGAACTTGCACACATGTTAAAGAGGAAGAAAAATATGTTTATCAAATGGAAAGAGGGGTTAATATCTAAAGAAGAATATAATGCGGTCTGCAGAAACTGTACGGAAAGTGTCATAAAAGCTAAAGCTACTAATGAATTGAGGCTTGCAACAGAGGCCAAGAGCAATAAAAAAGGATTTGGGGGGTCAAAAGAAAAGTCAATGATGCTATTGGATGCTTACAAGATGAAAATGGTGAATTGGTTAAGAATGATGTTGAGAAGGCCGAACTTTTAAATTCCTATTTTGTATCTGTTTTCTCCCAGAAAGTAGATGGAACATCAACTGATCTTCCCTGTGCTATTGAGGGAATGAAAGAATGCAGGCTATCTGTAAGCAGAGAGATGGTGAGGGAACAGTTAGCTAACTTAAATAAATTCAAGTCTCAAGGTCCAGATGAATTACCCCCTAGGATACTAAAGGAAGCAGCAGAAGTAATTGCTGAACCACTCGCTATAATCTATGAAAATTCTTGGAGAACAGAAGTCCTAGGGGATTGGAAAAGGGCAAATGTCCTTATCTTCAAAAAAGGGAAGAAGAGGAATTCAGAAAACTACAGGCCTGTGAGCCTGACTTCTATGATGAGAAAGATCTTTGAACAAAATATTAAACAGCATGTAAGCAAGTACTTGGATGAGAATGGAGTAATTAACCAGAGCCAGCATAGGTTTGTAACAAGTCATGTCAGACAAATCTAATTTCCTTCTATGACAGAATCGCCGACTGGGTTAATCAGAGAAATGCAGTGGATATAGTATATCTTGACTTTAGTAAAGCATTTGACACAGTATCTCATACCATAGTTATTAAAAAAATTGACCAAATATGGGATTGACAAGGCAACTGTTACGTGGATTCACAACTGGCTGAGTGATCGTACTCAAAAAGTGGTCATAAATGGCTGCACATCCATGTGGAAGAATGTATCAAGTAGAGTACCACAAGGCTCTGTCCCAGGCCCATTGTTGTTCAATATTATTATAAATCTGCAGGAGGGAATTGATGGGAAACTGATCAAATTTACCAATGACATAAAGCTAGGAGGGATAGCTAACACTAGGGAAGAGAGGGAGAGAGAGTATTCAAAAAGATCTGGACAAGCTGGACAAGGAGAAATGCAAAGTCCTACATCTGAGCAAGAAAAATGAGGAAAGCACATACAGAATGGGAGGAATTGAGCTAAGCAGCAGCACATGTGAAAAAGACTTGGGTATACTTATAGATGATAGACTGAACATGAGTCAACAATGTGATGCAGCAGCCAAAAAGGCAAACACAATTTTGGGATGTATTAAGAGAAGCATAGAGTCTAGATCATGTGAGGTAATTATCCCCCTCTACTCTTCCTTACTCAGACCTCATTTGGAATAGTGTGTCCAGTTCTGGGCACCCCACTTTAAAAAAGACATAGACAAACTGGAGCAAGTTTAGAGAAGAGTTACCAAGATGGTGAGCGGTCTGCAAATCATGTCCTCTGAGGAACGGTTAAAGGATCTGGGAATGTTTAGCTTGCAGAAGAGAAGGCTGAGAGGAGACTTAATAGCTGTCTACAAATATCTGAAGGGCTGTCACAGTGCAGAGGGATCAGCCCTATTCTCATCTGCACAAGGAAAGACTAGAAGCAATGCACCGACACAGAGGATCATCCACAGCTCCCTACACTACAGCATAGCGGCGCAGAAACAGAGGATCATCCACAGCTCCTTACACTGAAGCACAGCTGCGCAGACACAGGGGATCATCCGCAGCACCTTACACTGCAGCATAGCTGCACAGACACAAAGGATAATCCACAGCACCTTAAACTGCGGCATTGATGCGTGACACAGAAGATCATCCACAGCTCCTTACACAGCAGCATAGCTGTGCCGACACAGATGATCATCCACAGCTCTTGAAACAGCAGCATAGCTGCACAGGTACAGAGAATCATCCACAGCTCCTAAGCTGCGTAGACACAGAGGATCATCCCTCCCCACACTGCTCGGACTAACCACTTCCTATCTCTCCTTTCTACTTAGAGAGCTGCTCCTCATTCCCTTACCTCCTTATAGTCGCAGTAGTTTACAAATTACTGACAGAACAGAACATCAAATGAATAAAAAAACAGCAACAACCCCCCTTGTGCCGGGCTCACATAAGTGGACCAGATTCCGCATACGGGTCGCCTGCAGTAGATTTGGGCTGTGAGCCCGGCTGGCAACCCTGTGTACCTTTTTCCACTGTGGTCACGTGCAGCACAGGTTCTTTTGCGTTATTTGTATTTCCCGCGCTATCGCTTACCGATGCCATGGTTACCTGCAGACCATACAGAATGTTCATTGCGAATGGGCTGCGGGTCGAACCGCCTCCATTAACTTCAATGAAGGCCATCCGCGTGGGGTCTGGGGCAAAATAGAGCATGCTGAGATTTTACTTCCACTCTTGGAATACAAAATTCGTATCCACGAATGTGAACGAAAAATCAAAAGTGCATAAATGTCAATGCCTGTGTTTTGCCGTGGTTCCTCCGCGCAGACGGCGATTGCGGATTCCGCAATTGGAGCCCGGCCTTACACTTAAAGGGCGGGGCTTAGGATGCCTCATCTCCTACTGCCAACCACGCAGTTAGTATGGAAGGAGGACAGATGGATGATTTCTATGATGCAGGTATGAATAAAGGAGATTTCAGACCTTGTGATGGATGCTATAAGGGGGCAGGGTTCCCCCCTCATCAGTGTCCAGTGTCCACGTGCAATGATTTTCTGTCTGTTCCAGGAAGGCATCCGGCATGAAAACTGCAGCACCAGATGCCCCCATGGGGTCAATTCTGGCACCAGTTTCCCCCAATGTTTCACTTTAACACAGGAGGCAAAAAAAGTTGGATGGCCGAAATACGAAAACCCGACTGAACACTGGAAATTGCAACTTTCTAAAAAAAAAGTTCAGAAATTGCCTATAAAGCAGGGCATTTAAGGGATTGTCAGAGTCTGTAAAAAGCGTCCTAGGAGCCCAGATATGTGAGGTGTTAACAGCCACGGTTGGAGGCTGCAGAGGTGTGAGATACGGCTACATTGACACATGCACAAAACCCCTTAGGAGAAATCAGAGCCATACAGCCATTCAATTCTCCTTACTGCTAGCTGAGATGTAGAGAAATAATTGCTCTGGGTGCACAAGGCCGAGCGCTCCAACAACATATCCCATCATGCACTGCAATACCTCCCCATTAGCGAAATTTGGAACATTTTTGGTGGTCTTCCTTATTGTAAACATCTGTAAAAACAAGGTCAGAGCTGAGCGAGTGGCACAGCACCAGCGTAGCGGCAAAGTCACCGGGCATCTGGGGAATAAGCTTGAAAGCGAAGATACAGCGAAGGGGAAGGAAGTGGTAAAACATCTATAAAAGGAGCCGTCTGCGCCGTTCTTTATGGCACAATATTTTCCACTATATAATCCTCATTTACAGCCGGGTTTTATGGCCTAATATTAGAAATGATCTTACCTCAGCAGGTTTTTCATTAATTTAATTAGATAGCATTTGTAAGCAAATGTAATGTATCGCTGCGGAAATAATGAACCTTTCTAATTAGAGTTTCTCTTGTAGTTTGTAATCAATTTCGTGGAACGTATACGCAATTATTTCCATAATTTATTATTTGATATACACAGCAATTCCAGATCTTTTTAATTCCTCCCTAAATCTGGTTTGATCCTAATATTGCCTCCCTATTAAGAATCACCGTAACAAAGTATTGCTTTCATAACTCACATGTATACGTGCTTCACCGTTCCCGGACACAGAAACCATAGTAACTGCAATGTGACTCAAGTACGAGAACCTCATATTCCCTACGTTGGTGGAACTCAATGCAGAAGGTTAAGGCCAACGGGTTTACGGGGAGGATGGATGTTAACGCTGCAATTCGTGTTCCATACTTTTCGGATGGCACTTGGACCAGTAAAGCACACGTCCCAACTCCTTGTTCCTGAGCACAAGTGGGGTATAACTCAGACCACCAGTACCGGTGGGTCACAGCACCAAGAGAGCCATGGCTTCCGGGTTGTGAGATGCTTTGGGGTGAGGGCATGGCAACAACATAGAGAGAAGACGTGACAGCATATTGGTGCAAAAAATGGAAAAAGTCTTTATTCCTCTATAAGCCAAAAGACAGCAACATTTCGACCAAACTATGTTGACGGAAGTATTGGGGTGACAGAGGGGGGTGAAATTGGATTTCATTCCCATTTTTCCATCCGGTGTTGGCCAGCTTTGGCCTCAATGACTGCAGTCACCCTCCTCAGCTGCTTTTCATCAAATTCCCATAGATGTGTGGAGGGATTTGTCTCCATTCCTGGAGGATCTTCAGGTAGTGAAGGGGGACAATGGGTGTGTGTGGGGCACAAATGGTTACAGCGTTCTAGTTTGTCACGCCCGATGGGATTGAAATCTGGGCTTTGGGATGGCCAATGAAGTTTGCAGACGTTCTGCTCCCTACACTACGTGCCGTATGACATGGCGCTCATCATGTTAGTGGAGACACGGAGCTGTACCAGAGTATTACCACAGGGGAGGTGATGCCACATTGTCCGGGATATCTTTGTGCCCAGTGGAGTTGAGAATGGGCTTCACTATAACCAATGTCCCCAGTCCTTCCAGCAGAACCCCCCCAACACCATAACAGAACCTCCTCCAAACTTCACTCTTGGGATGATACAGTCACGTAGAAACAGCTCTCCAGGCAACCATCACACCCAAGTGCCGCCATCCAATGGGAAGATGGTGTCCTGTGATTGATCTGTCCACATCACTTGCTTCCACTCGCTTACAGTCCGTCGCTCCAAGCCCCATCAAAGGCGCCGCTGTGCATTCACTGCTGGGATGTTGTGGGCAGCCGCTCGTTATAGTAACCCTCCACATGCTGTTCCCTATGAAGAGTTCTGGTACTAGTGGATGTTCCGAGCTCTATACCTGGTGACATCACCCCACCAGACCGCATTGTCAGCTCTACAGGTGTAGAATTGACAACAGGGTCTGGTGGGGGATGTCAGCAGGTACAAAGCTGACAGCGGGGTCTGGTGGGGGGATGTAACCAATAAATCAGTATGGACATCACAGCTTTTGGACCTTCCAAGGTCCACTGTTCATGTTATTCGGAAATGGAGGCCATCCGGTGTGTGCGGTGCCGCCACGTTCAGGGTGTCCTTGTAAACTGACAGAACATGGACAGCGAAGCCTCGTAGGAGCTGTGAAGGCATCACACACATTGTCTTCCCTCGCTCACGGGGTCTCATAGGCCATTCGAACATCCATTAGTACCAGAACCCTCCATATGTGAAGGGCTACCAAGGACAAGCAGCTGTGCACAACATCAGAGCAGTGAATGCACAGCGACGCCTTTCATGGCTTGGAGCGATGGACTGTAAGTGAGTGGAAGCAAGTGCTGTGAACAGATGAATCACAGGACACCATCTTCCGATCTGATAGTGGCACTTGGGTGTGGCGGTGCCTGGATAGTGGTTTCTACATGCCGTAGTGGAGGGAATTAGTTCTGAGTTTAACACCCACTGTTGACAGAGTTTCTTGAACCAGTGCTTGATTTCTATCTTCCTGCAGTGGGGTCCCCTTCTTCAGGATGGGTGATCCACTCAACTGACCGATCTGGAAAACTAATTTGTGTTTCTCTCCATACCTCTAAGCAACTCTTAAAACAAGTTCTAGTATTCTTGGATAGTTTGAATAGACGTAGCTCACCTACCACCGATTTGACGCCGTCTTTTGATCCAGAACTTGTCTCGTGCAGTCATATTAACTGGTCGTATCAGATGTGACACTGCGCCATTGTATGTAAGGGAAATAGAAAGGTGAGACTACAGGGAGCAAAAGAGAGCAAAAATTGTAGCACTGAGCAGTGGAAAAATATTGATGGGAGGGTCCAAATTTGGTGCAAGTGCCTCGAATTGTTGACCCCTTCCTGTCAGACTGGTGAAGGAGGAGTACTGGTGGGGGATGGTATTCTTCCCTTTCATATTACAACATGAGAAGAGACAATTTTCGGTATTATTATTGTGCCAGGTAAGACAAACCCTTTCGATTTTCAAAAACTTGTATTTTTTTTGCCCCCAAATCATGAGAAATGCTGGCTTTCTTCTCCATAATGCTCTTTCCATTAGACCCAGAAATGGAGGAACAGGAAGCTTTTTGTATAATTTTCCTTTCATACTCAAAAATGCCCCCAGAAACGGCTGTCATTGAACTTACGCTGCATCTCTTTTCTCAGACGCTCGCACAACTTTACCGTCTTCACTCCTTTCCATTATTACAATGATGAGAACAAACCACTCTAATTATAAATATTTCTATAGGGGTCAATGAAATCTCTGCTTGGAATGCATCTTGTTATAAGCCCTCTGCAGCAGAGATACAAGAACCTTCTGGTCCTTCTCCAGGTAGGCCAGGTAAACCCCTCCTTCTCCATCCCGCGGGGTGTCGGTTGTCCGGACTTGCTGCGTGACAAACTTGTTGCAGTAACTTATGAGGAAATATTCCCACCGGATGTTTTATCTCACAGTCTTAACTGTCCTGCGGAGCTTCTGTTCGGGGGTTCGCTGTGCCCGGGCACGCCTGCTGATTACACAATGGCATACAGCATGGTTAGAGGGAATGGAAAGCCTACATTTTGTGATAAATGTAATTCACTGTCGGGAGACTGCTTGCATTGTAGATTTTCCTGCTTTATTAGTAAAATGTGCACCTTACAAACATGGAGTACGCGTTTCGGTTTTTACAAAACCTTTTTCTCCTCTTGTAGAGGAAGCAACTGCTGTGGATCCTGTGTTATCTATATATAGGTGTCACCTTTCAGCGTAATCCTGTCCGTACAGGGAGCGGAAGGAGGTGAGCTGTGACTATTGTGAATAGTGGCTCCTGTGTTATCTATATATTGGTGTGTCCTCTCAGTGCAATCCTGTCTGTACAGGGAGTGGAGGAGGTGAGCTGTGACTATTGTGAATGGTGGCTCCTGTGTTATCTATATATAGGTGTGTCCTCTCAGTGTAATCCTGTCTGTACAGGGAGGGGAGGAGGTGAGCTGTGACTATTGTGAATGGTGGCTCCTGTGTTATCTATATATAGGTGTGTCCTCTCAGTGTAATCCTGTCTGTACAGGGAGGGGAGGAGGTGAGCTGTGACTATTGTGAATGGTGGATCCTGTGTTTTCTATATATAGGTGTCTCCTCAGTGTAATCCTGTCTGTACAGGGAGGGGGAGGAGGTGAGCTGTGACTATTGTGAATGGTGGCTCCTGTGTTATCTATATATAGGTTTCACCTCTCAGTGTAAACCTGCCTGTACAGGGAGGGGAGGAGGTGAGCTGTGACTATTGTGAATGGTGGATCTTGTGTTATCTATACATAGGTGTCTCCTCTCAGTGTAATCCTGTCTGTGCAGGGAGGGGAGGAGGTGAGCTGTGACTATTGTGAATGGTGGGTCCTGTGTTATCTATATATAGGTGTCACCTCTCAGTGTAATCCTGCCTGTACAGGGAGGGGAGGAGGTGAGCTGTGACTATTGTGAATGGTGGACTCTGTGTTATCTATATATAGGAGCCACTTCTCCATGTAATCCTGCCTGTGATGATGGCTGAGAAGTTTTCTCTACATAACCAGGCAATATTTTCCCGCTGCTCAGTGTGTCTAGACACCTTAACAGGAATACCGATATTGCATGAGAAACCCCCCTGCAGTTGTCAGTGAGCCCCCGGCTAGTCCAGCACTGATGACCGGCCTTGTGGGAAGTCGCTCTCTTCGCGGGATTTTCTCATCTAATGTGGATTCACACTGAAAATGATCCGCGGAAAACTTGTCACGTGATTTTATGTTCTGGGGTCACCGGAAGAATTACCATACGGGGAAGCGCCAATCGTGAGAGGGCCGGGGGCTCTAATACAGGGGTCATTCTGTGTTCATTGTCTCCCCAAGTGCGTCTTCTCTTTATTTGCAGCATTTCCTAGTCGGTCTTCCATCGCTGATGTCTTCTCCTCTCATGAAACAAGATGCTGTGAATGAGCCCCAGTCATACAGAAGCGTACGGTACGCCATGCGATTAGTGATGTGACGGATGAACCGCAGGCGCTGCGACCAACGTTACCGTAAGTGAAGTGTAAATAAACCTTGATGGTCGTTGCTGATGGATTTCTTGCCTTACAGCAGATGAGTGAGATCAGCGGCGCGCACGCTGATCGTCTCCGCGGCTCGCGGTTACTTCGTGATCCTTGTGGGAAACTTCAATTCAGATTTAAAGAAAAACAATCCTAATATTTTTGCAGTTTAATAGTTGCGAAGCATCGAGATGAAACACGGCGCCGCGTCACTCTGTCATTCCATTAAATCCCGCTAAAGCGGAAAATTAGAATATTAACTCTATCCTGTCAGCGGGAGGCGAAGCGACACTCCTTGTCAAAAAGGGAATCCATCACCGAGGTATTTTTTTTTAATGAAAACTAGACAGTAAAATATTTCCTATTTTTCTGATTTGTTTTTTTTTCTAATATTTTTAATTCTATTGTCTGCACACGGCGGTGTGGCGGCCATCTTGCCTTTGCTAAGATATGCATAACAGGAGCCTTAGGGGTCAGAGACACAGTGAAGAGGAGCAAGCCCACTGACATCTATGAATGAGTGTTGTGGACAAGCTATGTGACCTGTGCAGGGTGGGGAGGAGGAGAGCTGTGACTATTGTGAATGATGGATCCTGTGTTATCTATATTTAGGTGTCACCTCTCAGTGTAATCCTGTCTGTACTGGGAGAGGGAGGAGGTGAGCTGTGACTATTGTGAATGGTGGATCCTGTGTTATCTATATATAGGTGTCACCTCTCAGTGTAATCCTGTCTGTACAGGGAGGGGAGGAGGTGAGCTGTGACTATTGTGAATGGTGGATCCTGTGTTATCTATATTTAGGTGTCACCTCTCAGTGTAATCCTGTCTGTAATAGGGAGTGGAGGAGGTGAGCTGTGACTATTGTTAATGGTGGGTCCTGTGTTATCTATATATAAGCGTCACATCTCAGTGTAATCCTGTCTGCACAGGGAGGGGAGGAGGTGAGGTGTGACTATTGTGAACAGTGGATCCTGTGTTATCTATATATAGGTGTCACCTCTCAGTGTAATCCTGTCTGTACAGGGAGAGGAGGAGGTGAGCTGTGACTATTGGGAATGGTGGATCCTGTGTTATCTGTATATAGGTGTCTCCTTTCAGTGTAATCCTGTCTGTACAGGGAGGGGAGGAGGTGAGCTGTGACTATTGTGAATGGTGAATCCTGTGTTATCTATATATAGGTGTCTCATCTCAGTGTAATCCTGTCTGTACAGGGTGGGGAGGAGGTGAGCTGTGACTATTGTGAATGGTGGCTCCTGTGTTATCTGTATATAGGTGTCTCCTCTCAGTGTATTCCTGTCTATACAGTGAGGCGAAGAGAGGAGCTGTGACTATTGAGAATGGTGGCTCCTGTGTTATCTATATATACATGTCACCTCTCAGTGTAATCCTGTCTGCACAGGGAGGGGAGGAGGTGAGCTGTGACTATTGTGAATGATGGATCCTGTGTTATCTATATATAGGTGTCTCCTCTCAGTGCAATCCTGCCTGTGATGAAAATGAGATGACGGCTGAGAAGTTTTCTCTACAGAACAAGAGGTATCAGACTATTGCAGTAAGCTGGAGTTTGCAGACGTATCTTGAGTAGTTTATCCTAACTCAGGCCCAATCACAGTGGTGGCTACTCTGCATAGAACATCCAGTAGAAGTTTTACACAAATAGGGCTCGTGACCACAACGGCAAAGGTTCTACGTGACGCCAGTGCCTGGGAGTAAAATATAATTATGAAATAGAGAGTCCAAACCCAAATAACTTTCGTAAAGCCAGAGGCACACAGTTTTCTCGGTACTTGCAGAATAAACAAACAGTTCACACTGGGCAGATCTTCAAGCAATGATAACTTCAGTAGATTTTCTGATAACAGGCATTGATTCCTCAGCTCTCTCTCTCTCCTTTGGGGAAGGTGAGCCCGCCAGTCTAAGTTATCTGGGGTTGCTCTGGTGGGTTATTTGTAGAGCAGTGAAGGGAAGCAGACAGTCTTTCTTTCTCTCCTAGACACGCTGCCTTCTGACCTAGTCGGGATAATATGCACTCACAATTACCAGATCTGCCCTCCTCCCCCAATCCGCGGGGTCTGCCTTGGTTTATATTCTCACTTAAGCAGGGAGGAAAAAGACTCTCCGTTGGCGGTCTCCACCACATGTCCTCCACCTTCTTCCCAGAGGGATCTCAACCAGGTCTTAAGCTGGGCTTGACTTGTGCTTCGCTCAGACTGGCTGGTGAGACCATTAGCTTGGCTCCTCAGGTCCTTCCTCTCCGACTGCATTCATCTTGTCTTCTCTTCCTTTCTCCAATCCTGACCCAGACAGGGGCGACTGACAGACACAGAACAGGTTAGGGTGACCGGGGTGCAGACATATACAAGTTCGTTGACCCTGACACCAGACAATGACCTATCGGCGACCTGGGCGGGCCAACACACATAATGTAACACACAGACACTCCGCAGGAGGTTGCTACACAAGTGCTCTGGGGGCCCTAAAGACTGATTTACACACAAAGATTATCTCTCAAAATTTGTCCAAACGATGGCTCTTGAGCGACAGCCCTTGCTTGGAAATGTGTGCCCAGCGTGCACTTACCGTGCTTTTCATCCATCACTAAGTTCATCTCAGCTTAAAATTCTTGTCCCTGATAAGGGGGGCGGCATGCTGTGTTCTCCGCGGGTAGCGCTGATAGCATTGTATGCATCTGCTGCCAAGGGGAGAATAAAAGTGATGTGTTTAGAGAACAGACCACCCGCTGCTCTCTAAATACATGCAAATGAAGCTAGCTAGCTACTAATGGGCTGATTAGCCAATTAGTACCTAATGCAAAATAACCGCTCAAAGCTGTCCGTTTCTGACGAATTTTGAGGGATCATCTTTGCATGTAAATGGACCTTTACTCTGGGACCACTAAGCCTGTTATTAGGCTTAGTGGTCGGTGTGAGAACTGCAGGATTTCAGGACTTATTTTATTACTACAAATCGTGAGATTGAAAGTATAAAAATCTTATAAAATAAGTTTAACACAAGCATTTTCTTTATACAAGGGGTCCTTTCCAGATGACACCTTCCCTTTAAAACATTCCTATAACAATACAGGTAGTAGGTGATATAATCCTCCCAATGTGACAGCCCATAACTCCTGCCTAAGGGCGCCTACCCACTTGCGTTGCCGATTTTTGCGCGTGAAAAACGCGGCGTTTCCGCGCATTTTTTGTGCGTTTTCCACGCGTTTTACGCGGCGTTTTTTGCAGCCCTCCATTGACAATCATGGGTGCATTAAGAGAAAAATAAGGAGACATATGCAACTGACAGTTCCTATGTGAAAAAACCCCACGAAACGGAAAAAAAACCCCAGATGGACAAGAACACATTCTATACTAATTGCTCTTGAGAAAAAACGCAAAACATCACAGGGAAAAAAATCACAAGCGGGTAGGCACCCTAAGGCCTCATGCCCATGGCCGTGACCGACTCTGCCAGTGGAATTTCGCAGCAGAGTCCGCCATGGCACCCCTCAAAACCTCCATACTCACCACTCCGAATCCGCTGTACACGTCCTGCCGGGCAAGCTGGTGTGCATGCGGCAGTACCGGATGACGCCATCGGCAGTGGGCGGGGGAGCATATTCACGCTATACTTCCGCTTTGCTAAAGTGGACGTAAAGCGTGGCGGCCGGCTTCCATTGACTACAATGGAAGCCGTCCGTGCGTATTCCCGCGGTAAATAGAGCATACAGTGATTTCTTTCACACTGCGGAATTCCGCCGTAGAAATCCATCCATGGGCATTAGCCCTAAATAGAGATGAGCGAGTATACTCGGATAAGCACTACTCGCTCGAGTAATGTGCCTTAGCCGAGTATCTCCCCGCTCGTCCCGAAAGATTCGGGTGCCGCCGCTGGGCGGGGAGCTGCGGGGGAGAGCAGGGAGGAACGGAGGGGAGATCTTTCTCTCCCTCTCTCCCGCCCGCTCTCCCCCGCTCCCCGCCGCAACTCACCTGTCAGCTGCGGCGGCCCCCGAATCTTTCGGGACGACCGGGGAGATACTCGGCTAAGACACATTACTCGGACGAGTAGTGCCTTAGCGAGTATACTCGCTCATCTCTAGCCCTAAACCCTTAAGGACCAAGTGTGTTAAATATACGGAGCTTGGTCCTGGGCTTTAATCCCGGCCAATAGCAGATGTACATCACAGGATTAAAGCCTCTGATGCTGCAATCAAGCAGGAGCGGGTCAGGTGTTCAGTTGTTGGTCACAGCTGAGGACCTGGAGGAGAAGGGAGAAGCATTTTTTAACCACTTCTGCCTTCTACTTTCCCGGCTGTAGGGCACTCAATGAGCGCTGTGTACTAAGGAGTGAAAGTGTTACTTCCACTATGCGACCCGGTGATCACATAACTGCCAGGTCCCCCTCTTAAAGCCGAGCTGCAGGGTCCCAGCAGACCCTAATCATCTCTGTTAGTGTCTATTGTCACTACAGGGAATGTTTTCCCTGTAACTGGGGCTCCAACAGCAGTGGAAAAATGTGTAGTAAAAAAACAGATACCACGGGAAACCCGTTCCTGTACTTTATTTTAGAGTATATTGACTCATTTAAAAAAACAACAATAAATTTTTAAAAAATCAGCTTTTTACCACAAATAAAAAAAAACAACTGAAAAAAGTCAGTTAAAAAAGATATTAAAAAATCACCCAATATGTCACTGAAAAAAAAAAATCCAGCAAAAATAATTCTGGCAGCTGGAGAAAAAAAGAGGAAAATAAAACCATCAGATGGGTAAAATCCCTAAAAAGTGTCTGGTCCTGAAGGGGTTAAATACACTTGGCGCCAGAAATTTGATATCAATGTAAACCAATCACAGCGCAGCGTTCATTTCTCAAGCTGCTGAGGAAGATGAACGCTGCGCTGTGATTGGTTGGGCAACAAGGAAGACTTACTGTTAGGCAGTTTTGCTAAATGACGCCCAAAAAGATAGGGGAGTGTTTTGTGTCCCTGAATTTCACGTCCAAGAGTCTGTTATTAGTGGGCAACATCAGTTTCAAATAAAGTTTTTTGAAGCTCCGCCCACAGCGCACAATTCACAGGTGGAACTCCAATTTTAAGGAAAAATGTTGCATCTGCATGTGGTCCGTCCACCAATAAGCGTGGAAAGAGCGGAGCGTCCGTGCAAGTCTCACATGAAGCCCTCAGACATCCACCATCAAAGAAAGCAGAAATCTGGATGTCCCACCGCCCGCCGACCGTGTGGAAGATTCTCTGCAAATGTTTGTGATGCCATCCCTACCAACTGCAACTGTTACCGGCCCGAAAACCGGATAACAAAGCGCACCGATGTCCTTCCTGCGAGGGTCTGCAAACTAATGGAAGGCGATGATATTTAGTGATGAAGCCACCTTCCAGGTTTCTGGCAACAAGCATAATGTTAGAATGTGGAGGAGGGGAACTCCCCGGGCCAAGTGGAACGTACGAGCGATTCCCCCACGGCAATATGGGGGAGGGGAACCTACTGGTCTACGTGGAGTGTACAGGCGACTCTCCCTCTGTGATGTAAGGGAGGGGATCCCAGTGGTCAACGTGGAGCGTACGGGCGACTCCCCCACGCTGATGGGGGGGAGGGGGTCCCACCGGTCTACGCGGAGCGTACGGGCGACTCCCGCACGGTGATGGTAGGAAAGGGATCCCACCAATCTACATGGAGCGTACGGCGACTCCCCCGCAATGATGTAGGAGAGGGATCCCACCGGTCTACGTGGAGCATATGGGCAACTCCCCTGCAGTGATGTTGAGGAGGGGATCCCACCAGTCTACGTGGAGCATACGGACGGCTGCCCTGCGATCATGCGAGGGAGGGGATCCCAACAGTCTACGTGGAGCATATGGGCGACTCCCCCGTGATGATGTAGGGGAGGGGATCCCACTGGTCTATGTGGAGCGTCTGGGCGACTTCCGCGAGTTGATATGGGCGAGGGGATCCCACCGGTGTACATGGAGCGTACGGGTGACCCTCCTGTGGTGATGTGGGGGAGGGGATCCCATTGGTCTACGTGGACCGTACGGGTGACTTCCCCGCAGTGAATGTGTTTTGCTCTATAACTTGTAGAAAGTGTCTGACCCCTTCTTTCTCCACGAGAACACAACTCCGGGGATTTCATACCTGGACGCTACAGATATGGCTTCTACTGCAGCCGGAACAACAGATCCCACCATAACGTCTCCTCCCCTTTGTCCCAGAAATGAGTGGCGGCCACCAAACAGATGTATTGGCCATGCAGCTGGTGACGATAGTGACCTCTTCCTTGTCCTCCACGTTCCCTGAACCTCACACCTTGTAATTAGAGTCTACATGCACAACCCCCCCCCCCCCCCCGCCCGCCATGATCGGTGGTATCCCAGAAGCCATTGCATCAGCCCATAGTAATCCGTTACAACGTGTTCAGCAGAAACTGCAGGCTCCATGACAGACGGGGCCGCACCGACACCTCCAAGAGGAAACATTTTTAATGTTGTACAACAAAACATTTTGACTTTCTGTTTCCATTGATATCAAATTTCTGCATCTGAGCGCCATTAACCGGAGTTCAGGGGGTCTCACATCGGGGGGGTCATTTGGTATAACCCTGCATGAGACTGGCAGGTGAGGCGGTTTAATGTCTCCCATCACTGAAGATGGAACTCGTCGTGTTTCTTGTTGCCTTTCATTTGTACAAATGTGTGAAATGAGGAACATTAAATATAGTTTTCCTGCCTTTAAAACAATCTTTGGATTGCTGATTCTCTGCGTGTTCTTTATATGACCGCGTGCAGAAATGATTGCATTCTAGAATCGCCTCCATAATGTGTTGTGTGAAATGCGAAGAAAAAGCATAAAATAACATCAAAAGCACAATAAAAATAAACGCGGCTGAAGAATAACCTCGCTCCGCGGCGGCAGCTAATCATTATTGTTACATATTGTTACAAGGGCGATCCGGAGGTTCTGCCGCCGTTATGTGTTGCTGTTTTACGCCGTTCTGCGACTTTATGACTTTATTAAAATCTCATTTGCAGAAATGTGAGGAAAAATGTTATAAATCCAACTATTATTAATTATATTGTATAGGACCATCCGGCGGGGCGAGGTTCAGTGGGCTGTATGCAAACAGCAGAGATAGAAAATAACATAATAAGCCCCTACTTAGTAGTGTAAGTGGTGGTCTATGAGCTGCAGCGCCGTGCGCATATAGTGGCCACTGAGCCAGGTGGAACTGCTACCTTTATACCCCTTTAGGGCGCCTTCAGACAGGCGGGAGAATCGCACGATTTCCAACCAAGTGGAAGTGAGTGAAAACGCAGAATTATAAAACCGATGATTTTTAATGGTTTCCTTCACATTTGCGATGTTTTCACTCATGCAATGTTGTAATTTAAAAAATCTGGGCGTGTCTTATCTTTCTGCGTTTTGCATTTTTTAAATCTCCCATGTCTTCCTCTGGAGCCTCCTTTTTATCGCATTGCACTGTTTTAGCACAGCTATCTGAGCATTAAAATGTGAAAGAGCCCTTATAGCTACAACCTTCCCTATTTCTCAGCACAGACATAATACAAAGCTTGTGAGTCCCCAAATGATTCTGTATTCAGAAGAAGAAGACTGTGCCTGCGATAATCATGTAGGGTGCACGCTCTTACACTGTGCCTGCAGGTAATCATGTAGGGTGCACGCTCTTACACTGTACCTGCAGGTAATCATGTAGGGTGCCCGCTCTTACACTGTACCCCCGGGTAATCATGTAGGGTGCACGCTCTTACACTGTACCTGCAGGTAATCATTTAGGGTGCACGCTCTTACACTGTACCTGCAGGTAATCATGTAGGGTGCACGCTCTTACACTGTGCCTGCAGGTAATCATGTAGGGTGCACGCTCTTACACTGTGCCTGCAGGTAACCATGTAGGGTGCACGCTCTTACACTGTAGCTGCAGGTAATCATGTAGGGTGCACGCTCTTACACTGTGCCTGCAGGTAATCATGTAGGGTGCACGCTCTTACACTGTGCCTGCAGGTAATCATGTAGGGTGCACGCTCTTACACTGTACCTGCAGGTAATCATGTAGGGTGCATGCTCTTACACTGTGCCTGCAGGTAATCATGTAGGGTGCACGCTCTTACACTGTACCCGCAGGTAATCATGTAGGGTGCACGCTCTTACACTGTGCCTGCAGGTAATCATGTAGGGTGCACGCTCTTACACTGTGCCTGCAGGTAATCATGTAGGGTGCACGCTCTTACACTGTACCTGCAGGTAATCATGTAGGGTGCACGCTCTTACACTGTACCTGCAGGTAATTATGTAGGGTGCACGCTCTTACACTGTGCCTGCAGGTAATCATGTAGGGTGCACGCTCTTACACTGTACCTGCAGGTAATCATGTAGGGTGCACGCTCTTACACTGTACCTGCAGGTAATCATGTAGGGTGCACGCTCTTACACTGTACCTGCAGGTAATCATGTTGGGTGCACGCTCTTACACTGTGCCTGCAGGTAATCATGTAGGGTGCACGCTCTTACACTGTGCCTGCAGGTAATCATGTAGGGTGCACGCTCTTACACTGTACCTGCAGGTAATTATGTAGGGTGCACGCTCTTACACTGTACCTGCAGGTAATCATGTAGGGTGCACGCTCTTACACTGTGCCTGCAGGTAATCATGTAGGGTGCACGCTCTTACACTGTACCTGCAGGTAATCATGTAGGGTGCACGCTCTTACACTGTACCCCCGGGTAATCATGTAGGGTGCACGCTCTTACACTGTGCCTGCAGGTAATCATGTAGGGTGCACGCTCTTTCACTGTACCTGCAGGTAATCATGTAGGGTGCACGCTCTTAGGGTGCGGGCAGACGAGCGCATAAACGGCGCGTTTTTGCGACCAAACGTATATACGTGACCATCTGAGGCAATGGTTTCGAATGTATTCGTTCACATGGGCGATTTTACGGCGCGTAAAAACGGCAATTCGAAAAAAAACGGAACATATGCGACCGAAATACGCGCCAACGCATATTCGATCGCCGAAAAGACCGTTTGCAAAGTAGGAACAAACGAAAATACGCTTTCTAGCTCTGGTCGTGATCGGTGAAAAACGATCGCTCGGGCGATTATACATTGCACTCGTGCGAACGTAAATACGCCTACGCTCGTCTGCCCGCACCCTTACACTGTACCTGCAGGTAATCATGTAGGGTGCACGCTCTTACACTGTACCCCCGGGTAATCATGTAGGGTGCACGCTCTTACACTGTGCCTGCAGGTAATCATGTAGGGTGCACGCTCTTACACTGTACCTGCAGGTAATCATGTAGGGTGCACGCTCTTACACTGTACCCCCAGGTAATCATGTAGGGTGCACGCTCTTACACTGTACCTGCGGGTAATCATGTAGGGTGCACGCTATTACACTGTACCTGCGGGTAATCATGTAGGGTGCACGCTATTACACTGTACCTGCAGGTAATCATGTAGGGTGCACGCTCTTACACTGTACCTGCAGGTAATCATGTAGGGTGCACGCTCTTACACTGTGCCTGCAGGTAATCATGTAGGGAGCACGCTCTTGCACTGTGCCTGCAGGTAATCATGTAGGGTGCACGCTCTTACACTGTACCTGCAGGTAATCATGTAGGGTGCACGCTCTTACACTGTACCTGCAGGTAATCATGTAGGGTGCACGCTCTTACACTGTACCCCCGGGTAATCATGTAGGGTGCACGCTCTTACACTGTGCCTGCAGGTAATCATGTAGGGTGCACGCTCTTACACTGTACCTGCAGGTAATCATGTAGGGTGCACGCTCTTACACTGTGCCTGCAGGTAATCATGTAGGGTGCACGCTCTTACACTGTGCCTGCAGGTAATCATGTAGGGTGCATGCTCTTACACTGTGCCTGCAGGTAATCATGTAGGGTGCACGCTCTTACACTGTACCTGCAGGTAATCATGTAGGGTGCACGCTCTTACACTGTGCCTGCAGGTAATCATGTAGGGTGCACGCTCTTACACTGTGCCTGCAGGTAATCATGTAGGGTGCATGCTCTTACACTGTGCCTGCAGGTAATCATGTAGGGTGCACGCTCTTACACTGTGCCTGCAGGTAATCATGTAGGGTGCACGCTCTTACACTGTGCCTGCAGGTAATCATGTAGGGTGCATGCTCTTACACTGTACCCCCGGGTAATCATGTAGGGTGCACGCTATTACACTGTACCTGCAGGTAATCATGTAGGGTGCACGCTCTTACACTGTACCTGCAGGTAATCATGTAGGGTGCACGCTCTTACACTGTAGCTGCAGGTAATCATGTAGGGTGCACGCTCTTACACTGTGCCTGCAGGTAATCATGTAGGGTGCACGCTCTTACACTGTACCTGCAGGTAATCATATAGGGTGCACGCTCGTACACTGTACCTGCAGGTAATCATGTAGGGTGCACGCTCTTACACTGTGCCTGCAGGTAATCATGTAGGGTGCACGCTCTTACACTGTGCCTGCAGGTAATCATGTAGGGTGCACGCTCTTACACTGTGCCTGCAGGTAATCATGTAGGGTGCACGCTCTTACACTGTGCCTGCAGGTAATCATGTAGGGTGCACGCTCTTACACTGTGCCTGCAGGTAATTATGTAGGGTGCACGCTCTTACACTGTACCTGCAGGTAATCATGTAGGGTGCACGCTCTTACACTGTGCCTGCAGGTAATCATGTAGGGTGCACGCTCTTACACTGTGCCTGCAGGTAATCATGTAGGGTGCACACTCTTACACTGTACCTGCAGGTAATCATGTAGGGTGCACGCTCTTACACTGTACCCCCGGGTAATCATGTAGGGTGCACGCTCTTACACTGTGCCTGCAGGTAATCATGTAGGGTGCACGCTCTTACACTGTACCTGCAGGTAATCATATAGGGTGCACGCTCGTACACTGTACCTGCAGGTAATCATGTAGGGTGCACGCTCTTACACTGTGCCTGCAGGTAATCATGTAGGGTGCACGCTCTTACACTGTGCCTGCAGGTAATCATGTAGGGTGCACGCTCTTACACTGTGCCTGCAGGTAATCATGTAGGGTGCACGCTCTTACACTGTGCCTGCAGGTAATCATGTAGGGTGCACGCTCTTACACTGTACCTGCAGGTAATCATGTAGGGTGCACGCTCTTACACTGTACCTGCGGGTAATCATGTAGGGTGCACGCTATTACACTGTACCTGCAGGTAATCATGTAGAGTGCACGCTCTTACACTGTGCCTGCAGGTAATCATGTAGGGTGCACGCTCTTACACTGTGCCTGCAGGTAATCATGTAGGGTGCACGCTCTTACACTGTGCCTGCAGGTAATCATGTAGGGTGCACGCTCTTACACTGTACCCTCGGGTAATCATGTAGGGTGCACGCTCTTACACTGTACCTGCAGGTAATCATGTAGGGTGCATGCTCTTACACTGTACCCCCGGGTAATCATGTAGGGTGCACTCTCTTACACTGTGCCTGCAGGTAATCATGTAGGGTGCACGCTCTTACACTGTGCCTGCAGGTAATCATGTAGGGTGCACGCTCTTACACTGTACCTGCAGGTAATCATGTAGGGTGCACGCTCTTACACTGTACCTGCAGGTAATCATGTAGGGTGCACGCTCTTACACTGTGCCTGCAGGTAATAATGTAGGGTGCACGCTCTTACACTGTGCCTGCAGGTAATCATGTAGGGTGCACGCTCTTACACTGTGCCTGCAGGTAATCATGTAGGGTGCACGCTCTTACACTGTACCTGCAGGTAATCATGTAGGGTGCACGCTCTTACACTGTGCCTGCAGGTAATCATGTAGGGTGCACGCTCTTACACTGTGCCTGCAGGTAATCATGTAGGGTGCACGCTCTTACACTGTACCTGCAGGTAATCATATAGGGTGCACGCTCGTACATCGGAAATGGCTGTACAGTGGCTTCACTACAAAACACTAGGACCAGTACCAAAATCTTTAATGGGGCACTCCCTCAAGTATGAACATTTATGAGCCCCATATAAAAATTATGTAAAAATGCATAAAAGGACACACTTTTCTGCCAGATCAAAATTAAAGAGAGAATAGAGCTCCAGGAAGCTAATTTACATATTCCCTGTGCATTCTGGGATGAGTGAAGAGTCGCTGTAAACGCGGGAGGATTGCTAGGTTCAGCCGGGTCTAGCCGGACTGGAGCAGAGTGGCAGGTGGAGTGAAAAAGGTGATAATATAGTTTGTCTATTTTATAGCCATCCCCAGAGGCAACCCTTCCATGAGGCTACCTGGGTCTGCTGCCTCAGGCGGTAGTCGGCAGGACCTCAGAGGGGCGACAGCTAGTTGCTACCTGACCAGAATTTCTTTTTAACTAACTGTGAGCTGGTTAGATAGCAACCCGACAAAGCACCAAACTCAGTCCATTTGCAGCTCCCTTCTGTCATTCAGGCAAGTCTCCATGGTTCAAATATATGTTGGGTATCTTGTGTATTGGTGTTTCCAATGCCTGTGAAATGAGTGTTTATGGGGGGGATCATTTCACACTTTGCCTCAGGCAGCATAACGTCTTGGGCAGGGGTGTAACTAAAGGCTCAGGGGCCCTGATGCAAAACGTGAGCTGCCCCCCCCCCCCCCTCTATCTGTATCTGTACCCGTACCCATACCTAAACCATGCTGCAGAGACATAACTTGAAGCTTCTGGGCCCCAATGCAAAACCTGTAACAGGGTCCCCAACTATAATGCTTTATTCATAGTACTGGGCTCCCTATATGGAGAAGAGAGGTCTTATGGGCCCCCTAAGGCTCCTGGGCCCGGGTGAAACCGCATCCCCTGTACCCTCTATAGTTACGTCCCTGGTCTTGGGGCACCCCTGGCTGTACCCCAATTAGCACCTGTATTCTACAGGGGGCTTGTAGTTGCTATAGCTGCTTGGGCGGTAGTTACACCTGTATGTCTGTACCTTCTCACATGAACTGTCCTGCAGTGAGCAAAGATGGACATTAAAACTCAAGATGCTCCCATCAGTGGCACAGGCGTTTCCTTCAGGTCTGCAGTGTAGTGACTCAGATAGAGCTGTACAATGGGAAGATAGAGAAGTAGATTAGACTTCTGTTGTTGGAAATCCCAGAAAATCTCTATGGAGAGGAAGGATTAAGAAGGAAGTCTACAATCAGGTCTGACGACTGGTTTACCAGCAACGAGGGGGTAATGGAGGACGCTGCATGATGATACGGGCTGCTAGGACTTTTCATAACTCTCGACACGTCAGCAGCCACAGAGGCTTATTAAACTAGAAAATGATTAATTACTAACATCTCCATAGAAAGTGCAAAGTTGAATGTCTGCAACACCACCGAAGCCAAGAACCTTAAAAACATGTTATTAGACCTGAGACGTGAAGGAGAAACTCTCAGTAATGCCAAAGCAAAGTGCTAAAAGCTGCCAGCTCCCGAGGAGCGGAACAAAGGCATCGACAAAAAAGTAAAATTGTGTAGGCTGGTGGAGCGATCAGAAGAGCAAACAGTCTATTTGCCAAGGATTTTAAGTCAGTCTTTACACACCCTGCCTATTGAAATAAGCACAAAGCGCACAAACACTCTTCTGCATTGAAAGTTATCGGTGCATTCATGAGGCACATTGCTGTCTGGGAGCGGCCGCGGTCTGAAGGGGGGCTGCAGAATTATCATTTTGTTTGAGCGGTAGAGATTCAACCATATGAAACAGATTGTGCATCAGAATCGGGCTGGGAAGTGTATGTTAGCTTATTTCACAGCTTTTATATGTACTTTTACCATATCTTTATGTTGTGCTGTAGGGTTTATGCAGGTTTGCAGTAAATAGGGGTTATTGGAAATGATCCCCCCAATGAGAAGCCCCTAGAACTCCGTTTAATGAAGCTCAGATACAGAAATTTGATATCAATGGAAACAGAAACTCAAAATGTTTTGTTGAATAACATAAAAAATGTTTCCCCCTCAGAGGTGTCCATGTGGCCCCCTTTGTCACTGGACACACATGAGTAGTGGCCCAGAGTTAGTGGGACCCGTCAATAATGTTATATGTCTGTCTCGTGCAATTTGTCTTGTCAGTGTCTTATGTGTAGTGTGCATTTGCTATGTGTATTGCACCTCTGTAGCACTGAATGGGTTAATGTCTGGGTTATGTCTGAGAAATGTATCATGTTGTATGTCATGTGACTGTGTTGGATATATGTGTTCACAAGGATGCTTGTAAAAGGGGAATAGCCTGTGACAGTCTAGCGAGTAGTCTGCTATGTGCAAGAACCAACTAGTCAGTCTGCAAGTGAATGAACCTCACAGACAATTGCTCAGTCTGTGTGTGGAGAATGGAAGAAGCTGAGCGATTTCCTTCTGCTTGGCCTGGGACCCATCTACCCAGGATGTTCCAGTACTACTACTAAGTACTGCGTGAGAGAGAAGGACCGTTGCTTTGCTAGGAGAAAGGCCCCAAAAGTGTGAGTGTGGACTGGTAGAGAGTAAGAGAGAGTCGCTGTGAGCGGGATTACACAGATAACTGAGACTGCGGATCATCTGGATTGCCCCGAGAGACCTCCCTGTCACACCACCTTGATCTGTTGTACCCGTGTCAAACTACTGTTGTAAGTTGGAAATTTACTGAAGTTATAGTAAACGGACACTACCGACCATTCATGGTTTGTCCAGAAAGCTTCCCTGTGTGTGGACTAAGTTATTTCACCATCAAGATTCACTGCAAAGGACAGAAAGGTGGCATCATGAGTGATAACGAATTTTAAGGTAACTTCTGGTTACTTTTCCCCTGTGATCTCCCCCAGTAGTAACTTGGTCAGGTCCCGAGCTACCCCCAGGGGAGGAGATGGTAGAGCCACCCTTGACAAAATTCTTATCTACCTCGCCATCTCCTCGGACGCTGCATGTGGAGGCTGTAGTCATGTTCCTGCCATACAAGTTGTAGCAGATCACAACTGACTGACACATTGGCTTCTGGGATACTGCAGATCATGGTGGGTGGTACATGGGGCATGTAGAGTCTAATCACAAGGTGTCAGGTCCGGGGGAACATGGAGGCGAAAAAAGAAGTTCACTATCATCACCCCCTGTGGTACCCCAATATTAACCCCTCCAATACTGCCCCGTTTGGTACCCAACTAGTAACGGTGACCCAATCAGAGCAAGGACGTACCTATAGGGGATTCAAAGGATGCTGTTGCACCCAGCCCAGGAGCCTTACAGGGGCCCCTAAGGCCTCTCTTCTTCATACAGGGAGCTCAGTAGGAAGAAAACATATTTGGGGACCCTGTTACAAATTTTGCATTTGGGCCCAGAAGCTTCAAGTTACATTTCTGAATCAGAGTATGTACCATGTATAACCTCCTCTGCTTTCTATTACTGACCAGTTACTTACCCGCTTACACAGTGCGACGCGCTATGTACAACACTGACAGTAGGAGGCTCTCTCTCACCATCAGGTCTCGATGGGTTGCTGTGGCACCCAGAGGCTTGGATATAGCCCTCTGGTCTGCCAACTTCGGTGGTCTATGAGGTTCGGACTCTGGTTGAGCTTACATTGCTATAATGAAGTATAGTAGTGAATTAGATGAATGATAAAATATGGTGATATTCAAGTCCCCTAGTGGGACAAAAATAAAAAGTTAAGAAAGTATAAAAAAAACAAATAATAAAAGTGATACGTGCTGAATTACTCATTTATCAACCGCCCTTTTTCTAAGTAATTGTCTGACTTGCTGTCTTTATTTAATGCCTACAGCAGATTCTTCCACAGCTCCATTGATAGAATCACTATACTGCCCACGGTTACTCGCTGTAGTAAAAAGTAGTCACATTGAATGGCCATTTTATTACAGACTCCCTCCCTTTATTAGAGCTCCTGCCCTTTATCAGAGACCCAGACCCCTTTATTAGAGCTCTGACTCTCTCACGATTGTCGCTTCCTTGTGACCCCGGAGTGCAGCATAAAATCATGTGACAAGTTTTTTATTTTCTTATGTAATGGTGTAGCGAATGTACCAAGAATAGCACAATCGAGGAAAATATCCAGTGGAAGGGGATCCTGTGGATGGAAACAACTCATCACTGAAAGGGATCGGAGGAGGATGTCAAGAATCGTTCTGACCAACAGGCTGCACAGCCAGCTGAATACAACGCTGGAGCTCCAACTAACGTGTCCGAACGCACAACTCACTGTTCCTTAACACGGATGGTATAACAGCAGACGGCCAGTTCCAGCGCCATTGCATCTAAGAGAAACAGAAAGACGAGACTCCAGCGGGCAAAAGAGCGCAAAACGTTTATCACTGAGCAGTGGAAAAACATCTCCTGGTCAAATGGGTCCAGATTTCTATTGCTGATGGGAGGTCAGAATTTGGCCCAAGCAGCATGAAATGCTGACCCCTTCCTGTAAGCCGGTCAGAACATGTCAGAGACCGCCATCTAATCTGCGGCAACTACAAGAAGCTTCCTGTCTACAAGGGCCGATATTCCTGCAGGACGATTTCATCACCGAGTGGGATCTACACAACGGCGAATTGCTGTGATTCTGAAGACCAAATGGCTTCTCTACTAGATGGGGGTCTGATGAATATATATAAGGGCACAAATATTTGTTTCCATCCCAGTGATGACAATCTTAGCCTCGTGCTTAATATGTCTGCTGTATTGCGATGAAATACTTTCTCGGCAGACATTACGTTGTCTCTCCGGGGGATTTTGGTCCTTTTTTTGAAGTGATCTAAATATAAAAGTTACATCTGCTTCTAGTGAATTGGTGGCCTCCATAAAGCTCCATGTGGGTTGTTTTCTTTATTGACATCCCATAATGCAGCTCACAGCGGGTTCCGCTTTTTAGTGCAGTGGAGAAGACCTATTACCGTAAATCTTCCCAGAGGAAACACAAAAACTAAATTTGCACCACTGAGTGCGTACAGAAGGCGGGACGGCATCTTGGCATTTTTCATTTTCTTGAATTACTGTTGCAGTGTGTGGGGGCCTTCTCTTTTTCTTCTTCTTCCTCCTCTTCTTCTTCTTTGGAGTCTTTCTTATTTTGAAGGGTTTCTGCACATTTGTATCTCTATATCTCTGACACATAAAGGCAGGAATCATTTGCCACCATAAGCCTGGTCTGATTAGTCATCATGACCACCTGTTACTTCTTTATTGACTGCTTACTGTGCTCGCTCTCTCTGCTATGGTGTGTATTATAGTTTCGGCACAGTCGGCGGTCTGTCGAGATGCAGGTGGATGATAATGGCCCGGTAATGAAATGATGGAGACAAAAATGATTTGCAACTTTAATTCAAATGAAGCACAAATGAAGAGATTAGTTTACGGGCTCTCACAGTCATCCGGGTTGGTGGCAGCCTGGTAGGCATAAAGCTGGCCTGATTCCATAGCAGAAAGAGCCAAGCTGTGCTCCGCTAAGGTAATGGTCCCCTTCTTTTCACTTTCTGTGAGCCAGGTCAATAGGGACTCATGGCCAGGTTTTGGTCAAACCGGTTCAGGAGAGGGTTGGGTCTTGAAGTAGGTCCTATTAGCAGTCTTGGCATGAAGGCTCCGAAGGTTGCTCATACTATTATCTTAAGGGTAATTAACTGTAGGACAGGAAGAATGCAACTTGTGACCCGGGAATCCAGAGTAGCTCAGTCTTTAAATTTGTGGCAACAGGTTATCAACAGAAGACAGTCAGAATTCCATGCAGATGGGTTAACCGGGATTTGCCGCACTCAGGGCTTGTTGATATGGGTTCACAGCTGTAGGGTGAGAGTAAATGAACTACTTGATTTCTGACTTCCAGGCTTCCTGGTTTCTCTCATTTCACTTGTTCCTTTACTGGAAGCCACTGTCCATAGAACTTTTCGGTTGCACTGTAGCTCAACAATGAGAGTCTCTCTTCTCCACCTCCATCTCACACAAGGCTTCCTTCTCAACTACTTTCTGTCTACTCTTACCGCTCAGCACCATTCCTTCCTTCCCGCCCCCTCCTAAAGATGCAATCAATCAATTCACACAACGTGATAAAAAATAAAAATCATTACAGTTCTTTGCCCCCCTTACCCAAATGATACATGGCATTACTTCATAGGAGGGCACCTTAGCTTGTAATGTTGCATCAAACTCGGCTCCAACATTCTTCTCCCAGGTCCATACATCATTTCAAAGGCTAGACTACATTTTCATTTCTTATACCCTGCTACCCTCCTTATCCAGCTCAAACATTGCTGACACTACCATTTCGGATCACACTCCACTACATGTAGACCTCCTCCCACTATGTAACGTCCATCGGGAATGGAGATGGCGACTTAACGCTTCACTCCTAGACTCTGCGGAGGACAAGGCCTCCCTCTCCAAACTCCTAGAAGAATTCTTTAACCTAAACATGAACAAAGACCAAACAGCACCTCTGGTCTGGGAGGCGCATAAGGCCTTCATAAGAGGCATTTTGATTGCGCTCGGCTCTAGGAAGAAAAAAATACAACAAAAAGATATAGATGAGCGCTTGAAACAGATTGCCAAACTAGAATATGCCACCAAGCTTTCCACCTCCAAAGAAAATCTTTCTAAGCTGACCGCCCTTAGAAAACAACTAAAACTCTGCCTTGAATCGAGATTTAATAAGAAATGCCTCCACCTTAAACACGTGGTCTTTGTTCAGGGGAACCGCGGCAGTAAATACATGTCTGCATTGATTAAGAAGGCCCACTCTAAGAACCATATCAACTCAATAAAATCCCAGTCGGGTTCGCGAGTCTCGTCCACCCCGGACATAGCTATCGAATTCCAGAAATATTACTCTCAGATGTACAACCTGCGCCCACGTGCACCCCAAGAAGATATTAGTAATACTAGAAAGCAAATCAACCACTTCCTAAAAACCCTACAACTACCTGGGGTAGACGAGAAGGAGGCAAACTCACTACTGGTTCCAGTAACGGAATCGGAGGTAGAGAAAGCAATAGACTCTTCTCCCCCCGGAAAGAGCCCCGGCCCATATGGCCTTCCACTCATTTATTATAAAACCTTCCGCTCCCCTTTAGTATCCCGCCTAACCGAGGTCTTCAATTCTCTCCTCCAGGGCGGCGAACTTCCAAAATAGAGCCAAGAAGTGCACATCACCCTCATCCAAAAGGATAATAAAGATCCGTAGGTGTGGCAGCTATAGGCCCATCTCTTTAATTAATCTAGACATAAAACTCTGGGCCAAACTTCTCGCGAAACGAATAGAATCTTTCATCCCAAACTTGATAAACAGAGAGCAGGTGGGCTTTGTAAGAGGCAGAGAGGGAAGAGACAATTGTGCACGCATCCTCCACGCAATGTACCATGCCCAATCGAAAGGAGTACCCCTGGCCTTAGTAAGCACAGATGCTGAAAAGGCTTTCGACAGGGTTGATTGGCTATACATGAACTCTGTTCTCCTCCACTTCAACTTTCCTCCTGCCTTTGTCACAGCTATCTTTTCATTATACTCCGAACCCTACGCCAGACTGAAAACAATAATACCCTATCGCCGCCATTCGATATAAAGAATGGCACGCGCCAAGGCTGTCCTCTCTCCCCCACCCTCTTTATTCTAGCCTTGGAACCCCTGCTCCAGTGTATTAGGTTGGACCAGGAGATACGAGGCCTCTCAATAGGGAGTCATGAACTGTCGACAGCAGCATTTGCGGATGACATCATATTCCTTATTACCAATCTAGAGAAAAGCCTTCCCAAGCTCACCCGCAGCTTGGAACAGTTTGGGACCCTGTCTAATTTTAAAATTAATTTTAACAAATCGACGGTGTTAAATGTCTCTATCCCCACTATACGCTGTAAAAACTTGATGACGGGTTCTCCATTCTCCTGGTCCAATTCTGCAATTGCCTTCCTTGGGATAAAACTCACAAAGAAAACTGGGGATTTGTAGCTCTTCAATTTTCCTCCGCTTATTGCTAAAATAAAGACCCTCTTACAGAGCTACGACCACCCATACATCTCGTGGTTCGGAAGGAAAAACATACTAAAATCCTATATCTTCCCAATAATCCTGTACCAGATCCGAACTCTTCCGATCTATCTTCCCCTCATTCTCTTCCATACCCTTCGCTCATTATTCACTAATTTCATATGGAGATTGAAAAGACCAAGGTTAGCATATAGCCTTATGATACGGAGAAGAGAAGAAGGGGGGTTTGGCCTGCCTTGCATCCACAATTTCTACTTAGCATCTCACCTCAACTACTGGCTGGAGTTGACCACTCCTACAAGAGACCCACTACTGCAGCACTTAGTCGGTGAGACCTACGGAGTTTCCCTGGCGGAGGATCTGTGGTTCCCTAGGAAAAATCTCTACAGAAATAAGAAATTCAACCCCCTCCTGCGGGGCCGTGCGAGACTTGGGATCTACGAAGGGAGACGTTGGCTCCAACGCCCTCCCTGATCGTTCCCCTGTGCGTGCTGCCTAGCCCTTCAGACCCATGCCTCAGTAAGATTTGGGCTAAATTCAAAAACAGACCCATTAGGGAGTTACAGGCTATGGCCCACCTGGGCCCGAGGGAAACTGTGCGTTCCCTTCTGCCCGACCAGCCTATGTCATTCTTACATTTAGCGCACGTAAGAGGAATAATTGGGGACTTTCTTAAGACACATCCTTCCACAAGACCTCTCACTGCTTTTGAGAAAACAGTGGATGAGAACAGACCTAACCACAGGAAAATAGCTTTCCTTCGGAAGCACTTTATTTCACCCTCTCTAATTCGAAGCCCGCATTCCTCTCCTCTTGGGAGAAGGGACTACATATCACTTTATCTCCCTCTGACATCCAATTAATCTTGAAGTTGGCATATGGCCTGTCCCAATGCATTCTCTCACAGGAGGTCCATTATAACCTACTTGTTAGATGGTACAGGACATCTCAGTGGCTCTCTGACCACAAACTAACTACATGCGATAAATGCTGGAGATGTGGGACGGGCACAGGCTCTTACTTACACATTTGGTGGGAATGCCAGATCTTGATGCCCTTCTGGCACGAAGTGGAGAGAAATCTTAGGGCGCCCACCCACTGGCGTTTTTTCTCCACTGCGATGCGATTCTAAAGTTAAAGTCTCGTGTCGCAGTGCGAGAAAAACACCGGCAGATACCCCAAAAATTGCTGGGACATCGCTGCGACATCACCAGCAGCAGCGCTAGCCCCATTGAAAAGATATGGAGAATGCCGCGGACTTCTGCCACAGCTGTGACAGCTGTGACAGCTGTGGCAGGAGTTTCCTTCAGCCCCACGGGGAAGTCCGCGTCATGCTATCCCATTGCTTTGAATGGGATCGGCAATGCTGCTGATCCCATTAAAAAGCAGTGGTTTCTGACAAGCCCCGCAGAATGATTATTAGAGAAGGGCTTGAAATATAAGCCCTTCCCTGATAATCATCAAAAAGTGGTTAAAAAAATAATAAAAAAAATTCTCACCTCTCCGGTGCTTAGACGCGTCCCCCGGCTGGCTCCCTGGCACTGCTGTCCAGCACTTTCAGCAGGCGGAGATTTAAAAATCCCTGCCTCCTGAAAGGGCTGTGTGGATTGGCTGAAGGCTCAGCCAATAGCAACTAGTGCTTAGCTATTGGCTGAGCGCTCAGCCAATGGCAAATAGCTCTTAGCTATTCATTCATGAATAGCAATATCTTAGCTTAGAGCCCTTAGGAAGCTAGCACGTAATTTTACACTGACCCCGGATATTATCTTTCTATGGAGACCATCTGGGTGCTTTCACCCTTTAAAGCAGAAACTATTGGCACAGGCAATTGACGCAGCAATGGCACTTATCCCCTCTTTATGGATGCAAAAACTACCTCCCTCAATATCTCAATGGAGAGATAGAATGGATTTGTCCTGCAACTTGGAGGAACTCTTTAGCTGGTCCAAAGGTAACCATGACAAATTCCTGGAACTATGGGGCCCTTGGCCTAGATTGTGCCTTGAGCTATAGTCCTATCATTGTCTTGTCCGGGAGAGATGGACGAGGCGGTTACGCCCAGTCTGTGCTTGGAGGTGGGACGAGGTGAAGACCGAGCACCCCAGCCTGGCGTTACTCACGCACTGATCAGAAGCGCTAACTTATAGGATTTTGCTTAATGTATGAATCCATTAGCTATCCCCCCCTCCCCCCTCTCTTCCTCCCCCCAACCTGTACGTCTTGTCTGTGAGTCACCCCAACCATGTTTAACAAGTTCACTGTTAAGCTTATTAGCAGGACTACTCGGCTTCGACCTGACATGTTGAACTAGTAGTCCCTTTTCATCTGACCGAGTTGTTTTGTATTACTTTCATGTATTACATGTCTGTCATATATTGGAAATTATTAGAGATGAGCGAGCATACTCGTCCGAGCTTGATGCTCGTTCGAGTATTAGGGTGCTCGAGATGCTCGTTACTCGAGGCGAGCACCATGCGGTACTCCTCTCGATTAAACGAGCACTGACCATTGAATTCAATGGAGCCAGCAATACAGCTGGCTCCATTGAAAGCAATGGGCTGCCGGCGATCACGGGATGAATTGTCGAGAAGGGCTTAAATATATAAGCCCTTCCCTGCAATTCATCCAGAAATGTGTAAAAATAAAAAAAATATATACTCACCTTGTCCCGGCAGAACGATGTTAGCCCATTGAGTTCAATGGAGCCGGCAATACAGCCGCCTCCATTGAAAGCAATGGGCTGCCGGCGATCGCGGGATGAATTGTCAGGAAGGGCTTAAATATATAAGCCCTTCCCTGCAATTCATCCAGAAATGTGTAAAAATAAAAAAAATATATATACTCACCTTGTCCCGGCAGACGGAGTTCAGCGGGGCCGGCCTGCAATGGGTGTGAAGGGGGTGTGAGTCAGACATGCGCCTGATTGGCTCAGCGCTGAGCCAATCAGAGGCAGATCTCACTCACACCCATTCATGAATTCATGAATGGGTGTGAGTGAGTGTTGCCTCTGATTGGCTCAGCGCAGCTCTTAGCTGAATGACAGCAGTTCAGCACCACAGTGCAGGGGACAGCAGGAGAAGACGCAGCTGTGCCCCGGCAGCTGAAGGGAGGTGAGTATCTATTTTTTTTGTTTTTTAAATCACTTTTAATTCATTTCCAGGGAATGGCTTATATGTAAAGCCCTTCCCTGAAAAAGAATTCAGGTGTGCCAGCAGACCATTGTCTTCAATGGAGTCGCCGGCAGCAGCAGTGGCTCCATTGAAGAGAATGCCTGCATTTTTATTCTTTTTTACACTAAAATCTTTCTTTTTCAGGTAAGGGCTTATATTTTTAGCCCTTCCTGAAAAATCCTCCCGCGCTCACCGGCAGCCCATTGCTTTCAGTGGAACCTGCTGTATTGCCGGCTCCATTGCATTCAATGGGCTAACATCGTTCTTCTCTGCCACAGCTGTTACAGCTGTGGCAGAGGAGAACGATCGTTATGCTGACAGTGGGGGGGGGAAGGGGGGGGTCTCACTCTTGCCACTATTGCATGTTGCTTCTCGCCTGCCCTATCCATTTCTGTGTTTTTTACATGACTTTGGTGATTTGCTAAGATTTTCACAAATGAAAACCTTAGCCGAGCACCAGTCATATACAAAAATGCTCGAGTCGCCCATTGACTTCAATGGGGTTCGTTACTCGAAACGAACTCTCGAGCATCACTGAAAGTTCGACTCGAGTAACGAGCACCCGAGCATTTTGGTGCTCGCTCATCTCTAGAAATTATCAATAAAAACGGATTTTAAAAAAAAACTCGGCTCCAACACACAAGCTTAACCCTTTCCAGTCCACTGTCTGACCTCTGAAGACATTATGATTTAAGGCTGTACAGCTTCAATGTTGGAAGATGTCTGTCAGGGTTCTCTTACTGTATATTGCCAGCCTTTCTGCTGTCGAAGCCTATCCAACGTGTCACCGCATGCAGTACTGGCTTTAGCCAGCATATCGCGTCGTTGTATAACAGAAGAACAAGAGTAAGCCCCCTAGGAAAACCAGGATACCAATTGGATTGGAAAGGGTTAATACCCACTAAAGGGAACATTCTCTGCAAGACTCTTATTTACCAGTGTAGACCCAAGGCAGACCTCCCTAATTTTGTCTGATGGTTCTGCTATGACCAAGCACAGCTACCACCTCTGACAGTGACATTTTGACAACTGCTCACTTGGGCCTTTAAAACAACTCTTCAGTCCCAGGACAAAATTTGACCGAGGACCAGCAGGAATAAGTAATATTACCTGGTGTCCTTCTCTATGGCTGTGCTAACCTGGCTCTTTATGTTCCTAAGAGCATTCTTATTTCTTCCAAGATGACCGCAATGTAGCTTTCAGTACTTGATGTAACTACACATTAGCAGTCAGACATTACATGCTACTTTTGGATTGGCAGGGTTGTTCACATGAGCAGTGCTGGTCAATCAGAGTGTTGGGTCTTAGACTACTGATGCACCACCAGAGCTCCCTGTGCATCAGGTAGTCTAAGAAGAGATGCATACATCTTGAAGTAATGAAGTGGAGCCACAAAAATAAGCAGATCTTGGGACGTACGGCCATAGAGAAGGGCAATATAACTCCTCCCTTCTAGAAACTGCACAGACTTTGTCTCAGGTCTAGAGGGTCACCTTAATGTCATCTTACTACTCATGCACTATGGCATAACCTCTCCTCTGGCTGGACCCCAGACTCTTGCTCTCTGCCTGCTGCTGCGCCACTCACTACACCCGCCATTTCTCAGGTCCCTATCATCTCACTGCCTTGATTGCCATCTGGGTCATCCTCATTGTTCGGTCTACTGGTGCTCACTCAGTTCCCTCAGAATAGCATCCACTGACAAAATTATACTTCTGGATCCTCCAACCCTGATGTCACTGGTGATGCAGCAACCTCAACAACAAGCGAGAGGGGCCATACGGATGATGCGGGGACCACATCACCCAGAGGGGCCATCAACTATTTCACTCCCTTGCATCCTTAAGGTCTTCAGCTGCACAGTGGACTCAGTCCATCTATGTGTTATGTGGCTGGCCATCCATTTGAGTGCCTGCTATGTAATATTGCATTTCGCCTGTAGTGGCCATTGCATGCACGACTCACTGCAACCAACTGATCGCTGGGGATTTATGAAGCTGACTCGTCACTAGGTTAATTCCATGAGAAAGCCCTTTAGCTAAATAACAATGTGTGAAAAGCAGAAGTATTTTATGACTCTGTAGATGAAGAATATGAAGAGTTTATACAGATTATGTAATCGTTGTTTGCTCAGATTTATACTTCCTTCAAAACAGAGAAGAAGGAATTAATTCTTCAAGTATGATTTTTCTTAAAATTAGCTACCACTATTATTTAAAGAGGTTGCCCAGTAGTAAAACTATTGATGACCTGCACTTAGGACAGGCCATCAGTAGTTGATCATCAGGGGTCTTACACCTAGGAACTCCACCAATCAGCTGTTTGCTGGGCTGCTGTGCCTATGCACTGAGCTGATTTCTGCAGGAAGCAGACAGCTCCATTCCCGCTGCAGTGCCCAGGCTTGGTATTGCAGGCATTGTAGTCCTCGGCCCATTGTTGTTCAACAGTTTTATAAATAATCTGAAGAAGTAAATTGATGGGAAACTGATCAAATTTGCCGATAACACAAAGCTAGGAGGGATAGCTAACACTAGGGAAGAGAGGGAGAGTATTCAAAAAGATCTAGAAAAGCTTGCACAGTGGGCGGCGACTAACAGAATGGTATTTAACAAGGAGAAATGGAAAGTCCTACATCTGGGCAAGAAAAATGAGGAAAGCACATACAGAATGGGAGGAATTGGGCTAAGCAGCACATGTGAAAAAGACTTGGGTATACTAATAGATCACAGACAGAACATGAGTCAACAATGTGATGCAGCAGCCAAAAAGGCAAACACAATTCTGGGATGTATTAAGAGAAGCATAGAGTCTAGATCACGTGAGGTCATTATCCCCCTCTACTCTTCCTTAGTCAGACCTCATCTGGAATATTGTGTCCAGTTCTGGGTACCCCACTTTAAAAAAGGCATAGACAAACTGGAGCAAGTTCAGAGAAGAGTTACCAAGATGGTGAGCGGTCTGCAAATCATGTGCTATGAGGAACTATTAAAGGATCTGGGAATGTTTAGCAGAAGAGAAGGCTGAGAGGAGACTTAATAGCTGTCTACAAATATCTGAAGAGCTGTCACAGTGCAGAGGGATCAGCCCTATTCTCATCTGCACAAGGAAAGACTAGAAGCAATGGGATGAAACTGTAAGAGAGGAGACATGGATTAGATATTAAGCAGTGAAGGGGGATCAATGTGTGGAACATGTTACCACTGGAGGTGGGAAGTTGCCCTTGAATGGAAGTCTTCAGAGGCCGGACAGATATCTATCTAGGATGATTTAGTGAATCCTGCACTGAGCAGGGAGTTGGACCCGATGATCCTGGAGGTCCCTTTCAGCTCTACAATTCTAGGAATCTATGAAGTGAATGTAACTGTATACCAAACCTGACCACTGCAGTGGGAGATGAGCAGTCTGCTTATTGCAGGAAGCAGCTAAGTGCATGAGCGCCGACTCAGGGAACAGCTGATCAGTCAGGGTGCCAGGTGACAGACCCCCACTAAACCAATATTGATGGATTTTATTGTACAAAAGTAGAAAAAAACTTTTAAAAAAATCATAAAAATAAAATACATATAAAATGTTGGGATCGCTGTAATTGCGCTGACCCACAGAGAAAACTTTTTATATTATTTCTACAGCATAGTGAATGCCATCAAATCCTAAAAAACAATGACAGAATTGATGTGTTCTTTCAGCCTGCCGCCTCTCCCAAAAAATCTAAAAGTCACACAATACATTATATGTACCCCAAGAACTATTTAAATTAAAATAACAGCTCACCGTACAAAGAACAAGCACTTATATGGCCGTTAATGGAAGCCTAGAAACGTTATGGCTTTTAAAAAGTGGAGATTAAAAATCCTAAAAAAATTGTTGCATTATTAATTCTCCAACAAGTTCGCATTCGTCAGGGGCTAATATTATTGTTAAGCCTAGTGGTCAGTGTGCAGGGAGGGGAGAAAGTGAGCTGTGACTATTGTGAATGGTGGGTCCTGTGTTATCTATATATAGGTGTCACCTCTCACTGTACTCCTGTCTGTACAGGGAGGGGAGGAGGTGAGCTGTGACTATTGTGAATGGTGGGTCCTGTGTTATCTGTATATAGGTGTCATCTCTCAGTGTAATCCTGTCTGTACAGGGAGGGAAGGAGGTGAGCTGTGACTATTGTGAATGGTGGATCCTGTGTTAGTGTATATATAGGTGTCTCCTTTCAGTGTAATCCTGTCTGTACAGGGAGTGGAGGAGGTGAGCTGTGACTATTGTGAATGGTGGATCCTGTGTTATGTATATGTAGATGTCTGCTCTCAGTGTAATCCTGTCGGTACAGAAAGGGGAGGAGGTGAGCTGTGACTATTGTGAATAATGTATCCTGTGTTATCTATATATAGGTGTCTCCTCTCAGTGTAATCCTGTCTGTAGTCAGTGTAGCTACAGAATTTTAGGATTAAAAAAAAAAAACAGATTGTGACTAGAGATGAGCGAGCACCAAAATGCTCGGGTGCTCATTACTCGAGACGAATTTTTCGCGATGCTCGACGGTTCGTTTCGAGTAACGAACCCCATTGAAGTCAATGGGCGACTCGAGCATTTTTGTATATCGCCGATGCTCGCTAAGGTTTTCATTTGTAAAAATCTGGGCAATTCAAGAAAGTGATGGGAACGACACAGCAACGGATAGGGCAGGCGAGGGGCTACATGTTGGGCTGCATCTCAAGTTCCCAGGTCCCACTATTAAGCCACAATAGCAGCAAGAGTGCCCCCCCCCCCAACAACTTTAACATCTGAAAAGCCCTCATTAGCAATGCATACCTTAGCTAAGCACCACACTACCTCCAACAAAGCACAATCACTGCCTGCATGACACTCCGCTGCCACTTCTCCTGGGTTACATGCTGCCCAACCCCCCCTGCACGACCCAGTGTCCACAGCGCACACCAAACTGTCCCTGCACAGCCTTCAGCTGCCCTCATGCCACGCCACCCTCATGTCTATTTATAAGTGCGTCTGCCACAGGAAAAGCAGGCACACACTGCAGAGGGTTGGCACGGCTAGGCAGCGACCCTTTTTAAAAGGGGCGGGGCGATAGTCCACAATGCTGTACAGAAGCAATGAGAAATCCAATCCTGTGCCATCTCCATCTGGAGCTGCACACGTGGGCATAGCAATGGAGAACCTATGTGCCACACACTATTCATTCTGTCAAGGTGTCTGCATGCCCCAGTCAGACCGCGTTTTTTTTATATATAGTCACAGGCAGGTACAACTTCGCAATGGGAATTCCGTGTGCACCCACAGCATGGGTGGCTCCCTGGAACCCACCGGCGGTACATAAAAATATCCCATTGCATTGCCCAACACAGCTGAGGTAGTAATGTCGTGCTTAATGCAGGTGGGCTTCGGCCCACACTGCATGCCCCAGTCAGACTGGGGTTCTTTAGAAGTGGACACATGTAGTTACAACTCCCTGTGGACCCACAGCATGGGTGGCTCCCTGGAACCCACCGGTGGTACATAAAAATATCCCATTGCATTGCCCAACACAGCTGAGGTAGTAATGTCGTGCTTAATGCAGGTGGGCTTCGGCCCACACTGCATGCCCCAGTCAGACTGGGGTTCTTTTGAAGTGGAAACAGTTGCATTTACAACTCCCTGTGGACCCACAGCATGGGTGGGTGCCAGGAAGCCACCGGCGGTACATAACAATATCCCATTGCATTGCCCATCACAGCTGAGGTAGTAATGTCATGTTTAATGCCGGTGGGCTTCGGCCCACACTGCATGCCCCAGTCAGACTGGGGTTCTTTAGAAGTGGACACATGTAGTTGCAACTCCCTGTGGACCCACAGCATGGGTGGCTCCCTGGAACCCACCGGCGGTACATAAATATATCCCATTGCAGTGCCCATCACAGCTGATGTTATGTCAGCTGTAATGCAGGTGGGCCAAAAATTTATTGGATTGCACTGTAGGCGAGGGCCCCCAAAATTGGTGTACCAACAGTACTAATGTACCTGAGAAAAATTGCCCATGCCCAACCGAGAGGGCAGGTCAAACCCATTAATGGCTTTGGTTAATGTGGCTTAATTGGTAACTAGGCCTGGAGGCAGCCCAGTTAAAATAAAAATTGGTTGAGGTGAAAGTTTCAACGCTTTAATGAGCATTGAAACGTATAAAAATTGTTTATAAAAATTATATGACTGAGCCTTGTGGGCCTAAGAAAAATTGCACGTTCGGCGTGATTACGTGAGGTTTCAGGAGGAGGAGCAGGAGGAGGAGGATGAATATTATACACAGATTGATGAAGCAAAAAGGTCCCCGTTTTGAATGGTGATAGAGAACAATGCTTCCATCCGCGGGTGCAGCCTACGTATTGCTTAGGTATCGCTGCTGTCCGCTGGTGGAGAAGAGAAGTCTGGGGAAATCCAGGCTTTGCTCATCTTGATGAGTGTAAGCCTGTCGGCACTGTCGGTTGACAGGTGGGTACGCTTATCTGTGATGATTCCCCCAGCCACACTAAACACACTCTCTGACAAGACGGTAGCCGCAGGACAAGCAAGCACCTCCAGGGCATACAGCGCGAGTTCAGGCCATGTGTCCAGCTTCGACACCCAATAGTTGTAGGTGGCAGAGGCGTCACCGAGGACGGTGCTGCAATCGGCTACGTACTCCCTCACCATCCTTTTACAGTGCTCCCGCCGACTCAGCCTTGACTGGGGAGCGGTGACACAGTCTTGCTGGGGAGCCATAAAGCTGTCAAAGGCCTTAGAGAGTGTTCCCCTGCCTGCGCTGTACATGCTGCCTGATCTCTGCGCCTCCCCTGCTACCTGGGCCGCGGAAATGCGCCTTCGGCCACTAGCGCTGTCGGATGGGAAGTTTACCATCAGTTTGTCCACCAGCGCCCTGTGGTATAGCATCATTCTCGAACCCCTTTCCTCTTCGGGAATGAGAGTGCAAAGGCTCTCCTTATACCGTGGATCGAGCAGTGTGTACACCCAGTAATCCGTAGTGGCCAGAATGCATGTAACACGAGGGTCACGAGAAAGGCATCCTAACATGAAGTCAGCCATGTGTGCCAGGGTACCTGTACGCAACACATGGCTGTCCTCACTCGGAAGATCACTTTCAGGATCCTCCTCCTCCTCCTCCTCCTCCTCCTCCTCTGGCCATACACGCTGAAAGGATGACAGGCAAGCTGCATCTGTACCCTCAGCAGTGGGCCAAGCTGTCTCTTCCCCCTCCTCCTCATGCTCCTCCCCCTCCTCCTCCTCCTCCTCTGGCCATACATGCTGAAAGGATGACAGGCAAGCAGCATCTGTCCCCTCAGCAGTGGGCGAAGCTGTCTCTTCCCCCTCCTCCTCATGCTCCTCCCCCTCCTCCTCAATGCACTGAGATATAGACATGAGGTTGCTCTGACTATCCAGCGACATACTGTCTTCCCCTGCCTCCGTTTCTGATTCCAAAGCGTCTGGCTTTATGCTTTGCAGGGAACTTCTCAAGAGGCATAGCAGAGGAATGGTGACGCTAATGATTGCAGCATCCCCGCTCACCATCTGGGTAGACTCCTCAAATTTTCCAAGGACCTGGCAGATGGCTGCCAACCAGGCCCACTCTTCTGAAAATAATTGAGGAGGCTGACTCCCACTGCGCCGCGCAAGTTGGAGTTGGTATTCCACTATAGCTCTACGGTGCTCATAGAGTCTGGCCAACATGTGGAGCGTAGAGTTCCACTGTGTGGCACGTCGCACAGCAGTCGGTGCACTGGCAGATTAAACCGATGTTGCAGTGTCCGCAGGGTGGCAGCGTGCGTGTGGGATTTGCGGAAATGTGCGCACAGCTGGCGCACCTTTCCGAGCAGGTATGACAAGTGGGGGTAGCTTTTCAGAAAACGCTGAACCACCAAATTAAAGACATGGGCCAAGCATGGCACGTGCGTGAGGCTGCCGAGCTGCAGAGCCGCCACCAGCTTACGGCCGTTGTCACACACACGACCATGCCCGATTGGAGGCTCAGCGGCGCAAGCCAGCAGTCGGTCTGCTCTGTCAGACCCTGCAGCAGTTCGTGGGCCGTGTGGCTCTTCTCTCCTAAGCTGAGTAGTTTCAGCACGGCCTGCTGACGCTTGCCCACCGCTGTGCTGCCACGACGCGCGACACCGACTGCTGGCGACGTGCTGCTGCTGCTGACACATCTTGATTGCGAGACAGAGGTTGCGTAGGAGGAGGAGGAGGAGGGTTTAGTGGAGGAAGCATACACCCCCGCAGATACCACCACCGAGCTGGGGCCCGCAATTCGGGGGGTGGGTAGGACGTGAGCGGTCCCAGGCTCTGACTCTGTCCCAGCCTCCAGTAAATTCACCCAATGTGCCGTCAGGGAGATATAGTGGCCCTGCCCGCCTGTGCTTGTCCACGTGTCCGTTGTTAAGTGGACCTTGGCAGTAACCGTGTTGGTGAGGGCACGTACAATGTTGCGGGAGACGTGGTCGTGCAGGGCTGGGACGCCACATCGGGAAAAGTAGTGGCGACTGGGAACCGAGTAGCGCGGGGCCGCCGCCGCCATCATGCTTTTGAAAGCCTCCGTTTCCACAAGCCTATACGGCAGCATCTCTAGGCTGATCAATTTTGCAATGTGCACATTTAACGCTTGAGCGTGCGGGTGCGTGGCGGCGTACTTGCGCTCAAACTGTGGCGCTAGTGACGTCTGGACGCTACGCTGTGAGACATTGCTGGATGGGGCCGAGGACAGCGGAGGTGAGGGTGTGGGTGCAGGCCAGGAGACGGTAGTGCCTGTGTCCTCAGAGGGGGGTTGGATCTCAGTGGCAGGTTGGGGCACAGGGGGAGAGGCAGTGGTGCAAACCGGAGGCGGTGAACGGGCATCGTCCCACCTTGTGGGGTGCTTGGCCATCATATGCCTGCGCATGCTGGTGCTGGTGTCTCCCCAGCTGATCTTGGCGCGACAAAGGTTGCACACCACTATTCGTCGGTCGTCAGGCGTCTCTGTGAAAAACTGCCACACCGTAGAGCACCTTGACCTCTGCAGGGTGGCATGGCGCGAGGGGGCGCTTTGGGAACCAGTTGATGGATTATTTGGTCTGGCCCTGCCTCTACCCCTGGCCACCGCACTGGCTCGGCCTGTGCCCACACCCTGACTTGGGCCTCCACGTCCTCGCCCGCGTCCACGTCCTATAGGCCTACCCCTACCCCTCAGCATGGTGTATTACCAGTAGTGCAGAAACAGAACGCTGTAATTAAATGTGCCGCTTATTGGCCTGTGGTTGGAGGCTGACTTCGTTTACGGAACCCCAGGAAATAATTTGCCGCAAGCCTGCTGTAACACTTAGCTGGCTGCGTATGAATTTGGAGAACTACTACCCCCAGCAGAGACCCAGAACACTGAGCAGAGTGACAGGCAGGCCAAATAGATTTTTTTTCCAGATTTTTTTCAAAAGGACCCCTGCGTATATTCAATCAATAGTATATGTCTTCTGTCCCTGCCTACACAATTCTATCCCTGATGTGTGTGTGACGGAACTGTAGTGTTGCACTGTTATTAAGTGCAACAGATCGGTGATTTCAGAGCCAGGAAATAATTTTGCGCAAGCCTGCTGTAACACTTAGCTGGCTGCGTATTTATTTGGAGAACTACAACCCGCAGCAGACACAGACCCAGAACACTGAGCAGAGTGACAGGCAGGCCAAATATTTGTTTTTCAAGATTTTTTGTTTTTCAAGATTTGCCGATATAGCAAAAAATAAAAAATGTGCAACACTGCAAAAAGCAGCCTCCACACTACTGCACACGGTCAGATGTGGCCCTAAGAAGGACCGTTGGGGTTCTTGAAGCCTACACTAACTCCTAATGCTCTCCCTACAGCAGCTCCAACACTATAGCACTGTCCCTCAGCTATCTCACAACGCATCTGTGGCGAGCCGCGGGAGGGGCCGATTTATATACTCGGGTGACACCTGATCTCCCCAGCCACTCACTGCAGGGGGGTGGTATAGGGCTTGAACGTCACAGGGGGAAGTTGTAATGCCTTCCCTGTCTTTCAATTGGCCAGAAAAGCGCGCTAACGTCTCACAGAGGAAAGTGAAAGTAACCCGAACATCGTGTGGTGCTAGTTACGAGTATCTTGAACACGCTAACACTTGAACGAGTATCAAGCTCGGACGAGTACGTTCGCTCATCTCTAATTGTGACATAGAACATTAATTAAAAAAATTACAAAAATATATTACTTAAAACATATATTTACCATGAAAACTTGATTTATACCAGAGCTGTGATGACATCTCTTTCAAAGAGGGTTTCCAGGCAAATACTATTGATGACCTTTCTTCAGACTGGGGTCCACAATGAACCATATTAAAAACTATTTACAATAAAAAATGTGTCCAATAAAACGGAAGGCAAATTGATACAAATGAAGGCTAATGTTTCTATTTTTGGATGAATACTTCTGACTGGTTAAAAAAAGGAAAACTTTAGTTTCTGTGTATTTCAGCTTGTTGGATTGAAGATGGATCCACTGAAAATGGAGACCTGAATGCAGATAATAATGGATCCTTAGTTCTCATAACAGAATAACATTGTTACTTGTAGCAAGGACTTGACATGTAGAGTCATGGGATGGCTAATATACTGGATGTCATATTATAATGTGACGTGGGTCACATTGGGGCTTACATATTACCAGCTTGTTACCTGTGACTTCGTCTGCATTGAATTTGTATTTTTTATTTAATCTGTGTTTTGCTGTATATTGAAATGTAAAAACTTGAAATAGTGAAAAGAATTTTACTGCAATCTGCTGTCTGCACAGCTTTGTACATTTTTGGTCTTGTCATCTTTTGCTCGGATATAACGGTATTGTGGGCTGTATACATGTCAGCCACCACATACAGCCTCCCAGGGGAAAAAGACATGTTTTTTTCTAAATGTACACCTGCTGCCTTAAGTGTTTGCCCTTCAGCCTTATTCATCGTCATTGCGAATGCTATTTTTAGAGGGAAATGTAGCCTTTTGAATTGCAAAAGCCATATCCGTCGGGATTATTGGAATGTGCGGCATATTAAAAGAAGACCAAAAAATGGATAGGAAATACGACTATTAAAAGGAAACAATTTCCTATACAGTTGAGGTAAAATAAAAGCTGCGCTGTAATTGGTTACTACAAGCAATACAGATTTTCTTTAAAATCTCAATCCATGTTAATGTGTCTTCAGTTCAAGTTTTAATCCTGGGTAACGTCAGTATCCTTGCTAGCTTAATAACCGCGTCCGTGCGGCAACGACATCTGCCCTCATGTGTCTGCCTGTTTATGTAGGCATGGCTTATGATGTGCACCCCCTTCCACCTTGCCAAACAGCACAGCATCAGCACATCACCAAATAAATCTGTCTTGTCGTGCTCCCTATAGAACTCTATACTAGAGTTGAGCGAATGTACTCTGCCGAGCTTGATCCTTGTTCAAGTAGTAGCGTACTCGATGGTGCTCGTTACTCGAACAAGCTTCAAGCCGTGTTCGACCCCGCCCCAGTTTTTGGCTCCTCCCCGCTGTGACGTGCCTGTTTTGGCCCCGCCGAGACGCAGCACACGTCATTGGCAAATTTTTTGTCCGGCAGGCAGGGGAGAGAGAGAGACGAACTTAGGAAAAAAAAAAAAGCTCGGCACCCGGCATCCCACATACAAAATGCTTGAATCTCCCATTGCAGTCAATGGGGTTCGTTACTCGAGTAGAGCTCTCGAATTTTACGAAAAGCTCGACTCGAATAAACCAGACTCGAGCATTTGGGTGCTCGCTCATCTCTACTAGAGATGAGCGAACGTATTCGTCCGAGCTTGATGCTCGGGCGAATATTAGGGTGTTCGGGATGCTCGTTACTCTTAACGAGTACCACGCGGTGTTCGGGTTACTTTCACTTTCATCTCTGAGACGTTAGCACACTTTTCTGGCCAATAGAAAGACAGGGAAGGCATTACAACTTCCCCCTGCAACGTTCAAGCCCTATACCACCCCCCTGCAGTGAGTGGCTGGCGCGATTAGGTGTCACCCGAGTATTGAAATCTGCCCCTTCCGCGGCTCGCCACAGATGCATTCTGACATTAGTTCAGGGAAAGTGCTATCGTGTTGGAGCTGCTATAGGGAGAGTGTTAGGAGTTATTGTAGGCTTCAAGAACCCCAACGGTCCTTCTAAAGGCCATAAATCTTCTCTATATGCGCTCAATGGGGCCGGCGGCAGCAGCGCCGACCCCATTGAGAACATATAGAAGACAAATCCTTCTTTTCTGCCACAGCTGTAACAGCTGTGACAGAGAAGAACGATGTTTGCCCATTGAATTCAATGGAGCGGCAATACAGCCGCTCCATTGAAAGCAATGGGCTGCCGGCGTGGGCGGGGTGAATTGTCGGGAAGGGGTTAAATATATAACCCCTTCCCTGCAATTCATCCAGAAATGTGTAAAAATAAAAATATATACCGGCGTATAAGACGACCCCCCCAACTGTCACCTTATACGCCGGCAATACAGTGGAGCAAAGAATAAAAAGCATTACTCACTTCTTCTGACGATCTGCGCCGCTCCTGCAGGCTGTCGCTCCCTCCTGGTTCCCGGCAGACTATTGCTTTCTCTACGAAAGGCTTTAAATCCCTGCCTCCAGAAACACATGTGCCTTCAGCCAATCACAGCCAATGACAATGATGTCATTGAATGGCTGTGATTGGCTGTGGTTCTGGAGGCGGGGATTTCAAGCCTTTCGTAGAGAAAGCAATAGTCTGCCGGGAACCAGGAGGGAGCAAGAGCCTGCAAACACCAGGAGGGAGTGACAGCCTGCAGGAGCGCCGCAGATCGTCTGAAGAAGTGAGTAATGCTTTTTATTCTTTGCTCCACTGTATTACCGGCGTATAAGGTGACAGTTGGGGGGTCGTCTTATACGCCCCGTCGCCTTATACGCCGGTATATATTTTTATTTTTACACATTTCTGGATGAATTGCAGGGAAGGGGTTATATATTTAAGCCCTTCCCGACAATTCATCCTGCGATCGCCGGCAGCCCATTGCTTTCAGTGGAACCTGCTGTATTGCCGGCTCCATTGAATTCAATGGGCAAACATCGTTCTTCTCTGCTACAGCTGTTACAGCTATGGCAGAGGAGAACAATCTTTACGCTGACAGTGCGGGGGGGTGGGCACTCTTGCCGCTATTGTGGCTTAATAGTGGGACCTGGGAACTTGAGATGCAGCCCACCATGTAGCCCCTCGCCTGCCCTATCCGTCACTGTGTCGTTCCCATCACTTTGTAGAATTGCCCAGATTTTCACACATGAAAACCTTAGCGAGCATCGGCGAAATACAAAAATGCTCCGGTCGCCCATTGACTTCAATGGGGTTCGTTACTCGAAATGAACCCTCGAGCATCGCGATAATTTCGTCCCGAGTAATGAGCACCCGAGCATTTTGGTGCTCGCTCATCTCTAATCTCTACTCTATACATTTTCGGGATGTCCTTCCTCAACATGCCAGCCATCTCCTTGCTAAATTTCATCAAAATCGCGTCATATTAGTATGGATGCCTTGGGTACCAGAATTCGGTTTCAATTCTGGTGCACATGCCAGAACTTCAACTTTTTGGGTATTTATGCTGTGGTCCAACACTTTTTCAATAAGAGGGTGTGGTCTGGCTTTAGGGCACGTGGATGAGAATGGCTACTCACATTCAAAATAACGTATGTCTGAAAGTGGCGCAGGTTACACAAAACGTACTTGAGCTCGGGGCTGATGTAGGTTTGTATCTGATCAACCCATTGCAGTGGCGCCCACTTGCTGGGAAAGCCTGGTGCTTGACAACACATTACAGGCCGTTTAATCTACGTTACAGAATAACAGATCCGATGACCTATTTCATATTTATTCCCATAAAATGGCGCCGTCTATTCTGTCACTTTCCTCGCACTGTTCCATAACTCAGATCTTTTTTTTTCTTATCTCCAATAAATAAATTCACAGTCTGAGCCCAAATATCACGATACAAAATTAAAAAGGAAAATCAATAGTTCCAGGTACAAAACGTGGGACGCAAATTTATTTCATTTTAATTGAAGTGAAGAATTGATTTTATATTTGTAGTTTGTTATTTTGGATTTCTCCAACAGCTGTTCCGTTTGCTCAGGGCTAAAATAATCTTTTAGAGAACAGAGGTGTTTGAAGTATAAATTTTAATGCAAAAAAATCACCGTTGTAACATAAATACATTATTTATAATTGGTGTAGCCTGCAGCCTTCAGGAGTTTTTAACAGTTCCCATCAAAATTTCAAGTTTTGCGCTTGCTTGTCTGAATGTGATGTGAATTGCAATTATCCAAGTATTTCATTCAAAACTGTCAAATTTAAAAAAAAAAGACAAGTAAAAGAATGGAAATTTAATTTGCAAAATAATTTAAGCAAAAATAACAATAAAGCTAAAAAAAAAGAAAAAAGTAACAGCAAAATGCAGAAATCATGGGGCTCCGGTAAAGGATTTGGTGGGAGCCCTTGTTCCTGCTATCGCAGAAGCCCTTCACCCTTTGCAATCCACTGTCTGACGTCTAAAGACATTCTAATTTGAAGGCTGTACAGGTCCGATGTTGGAAGATGTCCGGCAGGGTATTCTTACTGTAGATTACTGGTCACTCTGTTGTCAGGGGCCTCTCCAGCATGTCCCATACCGCAGTACTGGTTCTAGCCAGCAGATGGTGCCATTGTATAATGGCAGAAAGAGAAAGCCCCCCTAGGAAACTCTGAATCCAAAATTGGATTGCAAAGGGTTAATAATTTAAATGACCAAAAATTAAAAATTGAATGTTGTTAAATTAGTAGTGAAAGATATATTTTGTTGTAGTAATTTGGATATTTTGTTTTTGCAAAATAATCTTTTAACCCCTTGAGTGGCACGCCCGGAAAATTTCAGGGACGAGCTCCACTGCTCATAGCAACATAGCCCGGAAGATTTCCGGGCTATGTATCACTATGGGAGCTGCAGAGCACAATGCCACAAGCTGTGACAGTGTGCTCTGCCTGCACAGACCCACACAGAGCAGTGCAAGGGCTTTGAAAAACCAGCAGAAGATATTGCGGACATGTCGGCAATGTCCTGCTTTGTTTACAGGTTGCCATAGAGACCATCGGCTTGTCAGAAGCAAACCGATGGTCTCTGTGGCAGGGAGAGCTGGTGCTTGGCTGTCAGAGGACAGCTAGGTACTAGCTCTTACAGCAGAGATCAGAGAAAACCTCCGATCTCTGCTGTGTTAACCCTTTACATGCTGCAGTCTATGTGACTGCAGCATGTAAAGGGCTGTCACTGCAGCATCTAAAGGGCTGTCACCATCGGACCCCCGAAATGTGATCAGGGGTCCTAATGGGTCCCTGTGGAAGTCCCCTAAAAGGGGCAAAAAAAAAAAATTAAAAAAAAAAAAGTAAAAAAATTATTAAAACAATAAAAAAAAAACACTTGTCTCCCTTTACTTTGTAAAAAATCAAAAATACAATCACACATGTGGTATCCATACGTCGTAATGACCCAGAGAAGGAAGTTAATACATTATTTAACCCCTTAATGACATGGCCCTTTTTTTCTTTTTTCCCCCATTTCTTTTTTTCCTCCCCCCTGTTTAAAAAATCACAACTTGTCCAGCAAAAAACAAGCCCTCACATGGCCATGTCAATGGAAAAATGAAAAAGTTATGGCTCTTGAGACGCAACTGCAAAACTAGTTGAAATTCAATGATTAGACCATTTTAAAAAACCTGCCCTGGTGGGCATGACAGGGTGGTAGGAAACCTGCCACTCAAGGGGTTAAATAAATAAAAATATAGTACATAATAGTTTGCTAACTTAACTTAGTATACTACACACACTTTACAGAGGGGAAGGATTTTCAGTTTTCATATAACAAAAACTCTGCGAGTTTTCGAAATTGCTAAATCTGAAATTATTTCCATAAAGTCTATCTGACGCAAAATATATGACTGAATTCAATGAATGGCTGAGCACTGCCTCTGATTGGCTGAGTGCTTTGACCAATCACAGGCAGCACTCAGCCAATGAGAGGCAGCACTTTCTGGAGGTGGGGGTTTTTCAATTCCCGGCCACCAGAATACAGAAGAAGACTGACGGGGGCGGGGAGAAGAGCCAGACAGAACTTCTGGGTGAGTTAAATTTTCTTTTTCTACAGCTAGAGATGATTTTCAGAGAAGGGTTTATATTTCAAGCCCTTCCCTGAAAAATCATCGCTGCATCAGTTGCCTTCATCCCATTGCTTTCAATGGGGCGGTAGCAGCGCCGGCCCCATTGAAAGCAAGGGGATGGCATCGCACTCCTCTGCCACAGCTATCACAGCTGTGACAGAGGATCGCAATCTTCGCCGTATGTTTTCAATGTGGCCGGCACTGCTGTTGGCGTCCCCACTGACAACAAGGTGAAGCCCCTGGATGTGACAGCATCTAGGGGTTTCACATCCAAGGAATCCCCCTGCTGCAGCTGTCACAGGCGCAGCAGGGGATAGCGATCCGCTCCTATTGCTTTCAAAGGGGCGTCAGTAGAGCTGGCAGGGGATTCTTTCATCCCCGCTGCAGTCCCATCATCACTGAACATTGTGGCAGCGCTGTCACAGTGTTCAGTGATGAGGGGACCTGTGCGAGCAGCCGAGCTTCTACAAGCACAGCTACTCCAGAAACATGTAAAAAACAGCACAGAGCTTTGGTCACGTGCATTTTGCACATCCGTGGAGCGCACTTTTTTGTGCACATAGGCGCGTTAAAAAAAAACGCTCGTCTGACCGAGCCTTAAATATGTTAAATGTGTGTGTATTACTTTAAATATGTAATTGGATGTGCTTCTACAAGCAAACCCCACATGACTCAGGCAAATTCACCCTAACTTGCTCTCACACCTGCCAATCACCCCCTACCTAGCTCAGAGATTGGGTAGAGAGTTTTCCCCTAGCCTAGGATTGATTGAGCAAGAGGGTAGAAAAGGTAGAGAGTGGGCGTGGTTAGTCAGTCTAGTCCAGGGGAGCCTGAGATAGAGACTGGCGAGGAAACAGGAGAAGATCAAGGAGAAACCCAGTGCAGTGGGAAGCTAGAACATCCAAAGTGTGAGTACTCAAAACACAAGAAATGTTTAGCAGAGTGAGAGAGAAAGAACAGAAGAGAAAAGGAAAGGGAATCAAGTCAACAAGTCATAATCAATGCACTAGTCAAAGTCAGGGAGAAAAGCTGGAACTCATTGTCAGTCCTCTGAGAAAAGTTCAGAAAGGATCAATGTCTGAAAGTGTAATTCAAAGGAATCCATACCTGAAAGTTTAATTCATCATCTACATCAAGTGATTGTAATATAAATTGTGTTTCTGCTGTTCCTTCTCTCCCTGCAAATACTTAAATTGTTTTAATAATTTAATAGCCCATTTAGATGGGACGAATGTTGGGCAAACGATGCCCAACACTCGTCTCTGTGTCTCCGCACTCCTGTGCTCCTGCACGGGAGCTAGTAGTGCTGGCTGGGTCACAGAGCGGCAAGCAGGGGGGTAAGGAGTCTGCAGGAGATTTCTCTCCTCGCTTTCCCTTGCCCCTCTCCATTGACATAACATAGCGGCTGTTCAGTACTGACCTGCTGCTATTTACACTGAGCGTTCAGTGATCAGCTCATCGTCAATCGTTTATGCTGCATATGGCACTGGATGGTGAGCTGATTGCTGATTGTTCAGTGTAAATAGCGGCGTTCAGTACTGAATGGCTGCTATGTTATGTCAATGGAGAGGGAAGGGTGGGGAGCGAGGAGAGAAATCTGTTGCAGCTGCCCTGCTGTGGGCCAGCGATACAAGTTCCCGTGCAACAGCACCGCAGCCAGTATGTGTGGGGACGAGTTTTGGACATCGTTTGCCCGACATTCGTCCCTTCTAAAAGGGCCTTGATTCTGTTTCCTGGAGTGCTTCCCACCACTGGCGTAACTATAGGGGATACAGTGGCACCCAGGCCCCGGAGCCTTAGGGGGCCCATAAGGCCTCTCATCTCCATATAGGGAGCCCAGTACTATGAATAAACCATTATAGTTGGGGACCCGGTTACAGGTTTTTCATTGGGACCCAGGAGCTGCAACTTAGGCCTCTGCTTCCTACCATCCACAAAATCTACACTGGGGTACCACAGGACACTACAGGAGAGCAAGAACTACTATCCCCATTATTGTTTAGTTGTCCACTTTTTATATTTTATTATTTCTGTCCGGAATGGGTCCCTACCCATATATGAACTGGCGTCACGCAAGACCAACATCTTTCCCTACCCGACTCCATGGGTAGCGCCCCCCTGGGGCATCACCATCTTTCCTTGCCTGACCCCGCGGGCAGCCGGCATTAAGAACTACCTATTTTTGACCTCGGTGTAGCTAGATCTTAAAACCAGTATTTTTTTTTTCATTCTGCCAGGAGGAGCCGCAGATCTACCGTGACTACCATCTCATTTTTACTTGCTTCTTAATATCTCCTAGTTCTGGGTTGCTACAATGGCTACCATGGCATCACCTGTGGGCTGAGTTAAGTCCTCATGCACGGTCCCAGCACACAGAGCTAGTCTTAGAGACTTTCAGGACTTAAGGCTCATTTAGACCCAACAATTCTTGCTCAAAAATCTCTCAAAGCCATCTTTGAGTGAGAATTGTTGGGTTTAACTGCACTGACCGTTAACGAGTCATTCATCGTTCTCTTTCAGCAAGCTGAAAGAGAACGATGAGCCTTATCAGTGCCGGACGCTGACTTCTCAGCGGGATACAGCTGATACTATTGTTTCAACTGGTATCTCGCTCGAAGAACACAGCTAGAGTATAAAGAACACAGTGGTCCATCTGTCTTCTGCATACTCCGCTCGGAGCGCACAGCTGTATACCAGCTAAGCGCTCTGTGAACACAGCAGGAGTATTGCCGGCACCCTAACAGTGATTTTCGGGGAAGGGCTTTCTTGAAAATCATCCCTAGCTGGTGTTAAAAAAAATAAAAAAAAAAAATATATATATATATATATATATACTCACCTCTTCCCCGCTGCCAGGGCTTAGGCATATCCACCCGGGTCTTCTTCCTGCACTGCTCTGAAGTTCTTTCATTAATGAATGGCCACGTGCTGCCTGTGATTGGCTGAGTGCTGTGACCAATGACAGGCAGCGCCAAGCTGTCATTCATTGAATCACTGAGCACTGCCTGTGGTTTTAAATCCCTGCCTGATGAAAGAACTTCAGCGCAGTGTAGGCAGAAAACCCAGCTACATGCAGCTGAGCCCCGGCAGCGGCGGAGAGGTGAGTATATATATTTTTCACTACAGCTATGGATGATTTTTAGGGAAGGGCTTATATTTAAAGCCCTTCCCCGAAAATCACTGTGGGGTTGCTTGTGTTCTGCATACCTCGCTTACAGCGCTCAGCTGTATAGCAGCTGAGCGCTCTGAGAAGAAAACAGCTGCATGCAGAAAATAGCGGTCCTGCTTGTCTTCTGCATACAGCGTGAGCTTCATTTACACACTTATGCAAAGTGAAAGCTCAAAACTGTCACTCCAACTGCCGTTTGAGCGATCATCTTACCGTGTAAATGCTCAGAATGATTATCGCTTAAAAGATGGCTTTTGAGCGATAATCGTTGTGTCAAAATGGGTATTAGTGAAGTCACGATCATGTGACTTCTGTCTCTGAAGGTCCTTCTATTCACATATTGGCAGGCATATGAAAAAGGGATTCAACTCTTTACGTTCCCCCCAGCACATGGACATACACATCGATTAAAATGTGTCCATTTTCACAGACTGATATTGGACCCAGTCATCTGAATAAGCCCTTGGTCAAAGCGATTCCCAGGACAAGAAAATGACACCAGTTCTTTTTTTTTTTTTCAGCCAGATCTCATGAGATCGATCTGGGATTGCAGCTCATCACATTGAAGTGAATTGGGCCAAACTGCAGTAGCAGACATGTAAAAGGCTTCTTGTTCCAACTTTATAGGGGTTGTACCAAGATTGCAAGTTCTCCCCTGTCCACAGGACATCCAAAGAGGATAATGTGCTGATTAGAGATGAGCGAACGTACTCGTAATGAGTACTTACGCACCCGAGTACCGCCATTTTCGAGTACTTCAGTACTCGGGCGTAAAGATTCGGGGGGCGCCGGGGGGCGGGGAGAGGCGCGGCGGTGCGGGGGGTAGCAGCGGGGAACAGGGGGGAGCCCTCTCTCTCTCCCTCTCCCCCCCCACTCCCCACTGCTACCCCCCGTGCCGCCACGGCGTCCCCCGAATCTTTACGCGCGAGTACCGCTGTACTCGAAAATGGCGGTGCTCGGGTGCATAAGTACTCGTAACGAGTACGTTCGCTCATCTCTAGTGCTGATCCGTGGGGTCTCACCACTGAGACCCCACCAATTCCAAGATTGGTTGTCCTGTGCTCCCCATCCTCCTCCCTGCAGGGTTATGGCACCCCCACAATGGGAACGACTGAGCGGAGTGCTGGTTGTACAAGCGCATTTGCACTCCATTCACTCCATTAATTGGGCTGTGGAGATGCCTGGGCGGCGCCCCATTGACCTGACTGCAGCGCTGACTGCTCCCTTCATGCTGACTTCACTGCAGGGCGCAGGAGTGCTGTTCTGGAGATCAGCAGGGGTCTCAGCAGTGAATTAGTTATATATTTTTTGCTGACATAAAAACTCCCTCGTTGGTTAATAATCCCGTGCTGTTATTAGATATCATTCAGTCGTTTCATCAAGCAAATGTGAAAAGTCTGCAACTTTGACTTTCAGGAGATGCAAAAAGTGTACAGAAGCTTGGATGCCGATTTCAAAATGGACAGTATGTCCAAGAGAACCAGGGAACAAACGTTGCCAGCACAGAGTATTGGGGATCTAGTCTTGTGGGGCCAAGAGGAGGAGCGCACTCCAGTCCCGTGACCGGTGTGGAAACCAAAAAATGGTCACCGTTACTAGGTTTGAAACAACACACACAATGTCCCCAATGCCACGACGGGGTCTGCAACATGAAATGGATGATAACGGTGGCACGTAAAATATCGGTGGCCATTACATTTCCCTAAATGTACCGGACGGGACTAATACTCTGACCTCCCATCAGCAAATCTGGATCCATCTGACCAGGGGATGTCGTTCTGCTGCTCAGTGATACAAGTTTTGCGCTCTTTTCCCTGCTGGAGTCTGTTTCTCTTAGACACAATGGTGATGGAACTGGTCATCCTCTGTTATAGCCCATCCCTGCTAAGGAACGGTGGAGTTGTGCATTTGGACATGTTAGTTGGAGCTCCAGCGTTGTATTCCGCTGACTGTGCAGCCTGTTGGTCAGAACGATTCCTGACATCCTCCTCCGATCCCTTTCAGTGATGAGTTGTTTCTGTCCGCAGGATCCCCTTTCACTGGATGTTTTCCTTGATCGCGCCATTCTCTGTATACTCTCCACACCGTTACACGAGAAAACCTCCCGCGGTTGGCGGTGAGACCCCGGCTAGTCTAGCACCGATGACCGGCCTCGTTGAAAGTCGCTCCGATTGCTGGATTTTCCCATCTAATGTGGATTCACATTGAAACTTGTCATGTGATTTTAAGTCACACTCCAAGGTCACAGGGAGAGTTACCATACAAGGAAGCGGCAATTGTGAGAGGGCTGGGGCTCTAATAAAGGGCTGGGGCTCTGGTAAAGGCCCGGGAGCTCCAAACATGGGGCCATTCAGTGTAGATGACTATTTCATCTGTAGTTTTCACCTAAAGATGGCCATACGTAGATATTTGATGAATGTCAGGAAACCCACGGATTTGGAGGACGTTCAGCCTCTGGATGTGTGGGGGGGTCACGTGGCTCTTCATACAATAGGATCACACTACAAGTAGAGCTGGGTTCCCTTGGACATGTATGAAGCCATTGCGGTGAATTATCCGTGTCACCTGAGGGGTGACATCCTGCTTATGATTGCCATGTAGTCGTGTAGGCTCCCCGCTGGCTGAGCTGTGCAAGTCATCTGCCCTGCAATTTGTAAATGATCTTAATGAGGCAGCCTAATGTAAAATAGATTAGGAGCTCCATAATCAGCATTCCCAGAGGTCAGAGGAAGCTGCAGAAGGGCTGACATGAAGGCCGCAGGATGGATGTGAAGAGAAGGTTCAACTAAAGAAAAAATAGAGACCACCAAGAAAGTCCCTGCACTAATTTAATAATCATTGCTAAAGGGGTCATTGTATGTCAATCAAGATGGCCGACAGTCTCCCTCGTCCCTGATCAGCAATTAGGATATGGAATAGTGTTTCTGTGCAGAGAATGTAGGACCCCCTCCAGCCACAAACAATTCTGTTACACAAGGCAGACATTCCTTTTATTGCCTCCAACTACTTTCACCTCCTGGGATTTGGGGATTTGGCTCTTTAATATTCTAAAGGACGAACCGAGTTCATTTAAAGCGACTCTCAAATTGTACATTACTGATGGCCTAAGGATAAAGGCGCATTTACACGGAGCGATGATCGCTCACACGACAGTTTGAGTGACAGCTTTGAGTGATCATTTTGCATAAACTATTAAGTAGCTACTCAGCTACTTAATAGCTATTTAGTGTGCAAATGAAGCCTTCGCTGAAAGCAGTTATAGGCCCGAGGGCTCTTATCTGGTTTCGGCTCCTTTGTTGTCCGACGGGATACAATGCTATCAGCACTACCCCGTGGAGAACCGCTAATAAGGCCAAACGTCAATTTAACGATCAGCCAGCAGTGCACGACGGGCGCACATTTAGACGCAACGATGATCACTCAAACAATTGCTTTTTAGCTTTCTGTCCATGTAAAAGGTCCTTTGCTTATCAACAGTAGATCAGAGAGCTCTGCTACCTGGGACCCCCACAGATCAGCTGTTAGCTGGACCTTTATGCTCAAGTATTGAGTTGATTTTTGCAGGAAGCAGACAGCTCCATTTCTACTATAGTGGCCAGGCTTGGTATGGCAGACTTTCACATTGAAATGAATGCACACTGGCCAGGACCCTGCCAGATAGTCCATCCTTGAGAATAGCCATCAGTAGTTTATAACTGGACAATGCCTCCATAGTCTCCATTTTCTAATATGTTTTCACCCCATTTCACCATCAGAAATATGATTGGATAGCCCACGTGTCACTTTTCTCCTTTTTAATCCAAGTGTGGCTACAGCACCTCAAGAAGTCAGGTTTTCACCCACACACTGCAAGAGCTGTGGGGTCTCTGCGACTCAGCTGCAGGGGCTGCACCAAGTAGTGCCTAAAGTCCTACAGCTAAACTAATGCTCCTTATTAATGTGACAGAAAAATCCAGCACCTTAATTAGGAGCCAATATTATTTATATAGCTCATACAATCGTAGAGTTCAAAGGGCCTTCTAGGACACGTGTCAAACACAAGGTCCGCGGGCCGAACCCGGCCCGCTGCCCCATGTCATGTGGCCCGTGGTGTGCCGACGCTGCTCACCACTGCAGCGATTACCAGCTGGGGTGCCGCAGCTCCCCGATGGTAATCGCACTGTTACAGCTGATCCCGGCGCACACTGACATCAGTGTGCATCCGGGCTCAGCCTGAGCAGAGGGGGAGCAGCGCTGACAGCTACGGTAGGAGGAGGTAAGTATATGGGTTGGGGGACCCAGGAAATTAGATTTGTCTGGCATGACTTGCTTGTTACAAACCTATGCAGGCTCTAGTTAATTTTTCATCCAAGTTGTCAGGACTCAAGCCTTGGACCTCCTGTGCTCTCAGGTGTCTCTCCTCAGTTAGCTATCCAGCTTGCTAGATAAGTTCCTCTGAAACCTAGCCTTGTTCCATGATCCTGTTTATCTAGTTCCTGCCTTCCTGTCCTGGCCCCGCCCTGCTTCTAATCAGGCTCAGTATAAAAGCCTGACCCTGCCACTGCACCAATGCGTTATTATTCCACTACATGGCATCGATCAGCTCCCCTTTTGCCTGCTCCTCTACTATTATGACAAGACATCCTGATACCGACTCCTGGCTTTCCACCTGACTACATTTCTCACCTCATCCCTCTATACTGCAAACTGAGACTTCCTGTTAATGAAGCACCGGCGGCTAGGTGAGTATAAGCGAAAAGGTAAAAAAAGCAATAATCACCTAGCTGGTCCCCACGCTGCTGCAGTCCTCAGTGCTGACAGGATTCTATTCTGGTAATGGGGCTTTGAATACCCCACTTCTGGTAAGTGCTGTGATTGGATCGAGTGACAGCCAATCAGAGCTGGCGCTTGATGAACCAATCACAGCCATTCAGTGATGTCATTCACTGAATGGCTGTGAATGATCAAGTGCCGGCTTTGATTGGCTGGCACTCGATCCAATCACAGCGCTCTCTTACCAGAGATGGGGTTTCAAAGCCCCGTCACCAGAAAAGAATCCTGTCAGCGCTGAGAACTACAGCCCACAGCAGTGGGGGGGACCAGCGCGAGGGACACAGATCCCGGCGGCTAGGTGAGTATAGCTTTTTTTTTAACCTAGTATAGCTATGGCTTATTTTCGGGAGATGGCTTATATTTCAGGCCCCCCTCCTCCAAAATAGGGGTAGTGCTTATTATTTGGGGTAGGGGTTATTTTCGGAGGAAAACAGTATCTATCTATCTATCTATCTATTTTCTATCTATCTATCTATCTATCTATCTATCTATCTATCTATCTATCTATCTATCTATCTATCTATCTATCTATCTATCTATCTATCTATCTATCTATCTATCTATGCTCCATGTATATACAGGATATAGTTTTGTAAATCTAATTACTGATCTATTAACAGCATTTGGAGATTCTGAGTCTTACAGTAAATATGTTAACAAGGTTAATCATTTTGGAAGAGCCATGTGTCCAAAGGGATTTTGTTTAATTATTTCTATCCCCATTAAGGGCTTGAAAAGCCTCGAACAAGTCAATAGCAGCTCAGCCATCTAACAGGAGAAGGTGAATAGCAATAATCATACACAATTGATAAAGCACTATGTGTATTAATATCAGATCCACTGCAATCCCTCATTTGTGGGGACTGTCCTACTGCTTATAATTAAAGTGGAGATAATTGTATGATAATTGTTGCTCTACTAGAATGTGCTTCTTCATGAATCTGCTATTTGGAAATGCATGCATTTATTGTCTCCTGTTAGATTGCGTGTCCCAGCAGTCATGGTGAGGTTGTAAGCGCGGTAAGGTTGCTTCTATTTTATTGTTCATTTGATATTCTGCCTTTTGACTGATTTGTAAACTGCTGTGATGTTAAAGAAGGGAGGGAAGAAGTAACAGAGCTGAGCAGAAAGGAGAGTCAGGAAGTAGTTGGTCTGTGCAGCTATGCTGCAGTGTGGCAAGCCGGGGATACTCCTCTCAGTCTGTGCAGCTATGTGTAGTGTATGGAGCTGGGGATACTCCCCGAGCTTGTGCAGCCATGCTGTGGAGTCATATGCTGGGGATACTCCTCTGAGTCTGTGCAGGCATGCTGTGGAGGGATATGGTGGGGATACTCCTCTGAGTCTGTGGAGCCATGCTGTGGAGTGAGTAGCTGGGGATAGAGCGATTCAGTGGTGTGCAGAATTAGCCCTACGGGCGTGAGCTCCTCAGTAGGATAGATGTTTTTTTGGATAAAGGCTAAGCAGAATACAAACATTAGAAAGACTTCTGCCTCCTCATTCCCCTCCTCCCTTCTGCCCCACAACTCTCATATGATGCCGGAGGTTACATTACTGCTGACTGGGTAAAGAGAAAAGAGGACTTAGAATGAAACCCCAGTTACCAAGTAGAGATTACTGGAACCTCCGTGCTACCAACACTGTCCCAAATCACCTGGGAAATCCCAAGCCAGATACCAGGGTCCCCTTGCAAGGTATCAAATGATTATGAATATAAAATGATTTGTTGGAATGAAATGTGACTGATACACAAAATAGATGTTAAATGGAAGACAAATTCTCCAAGTTTTCCATCTAGAGATTAGTGGGAGTGCAAATCCATGATATACCCTGAACGGCGAGCGTAACAAACAGAGAAGTCCTGAATCATATAAGACCCGACACATCACTGGAGGGCAAGATGGCCAGACTCAGGATTACGGAGGCCAAGATGGCTGGGCTCAGACTCACCGGAGGGCAACATGGCCGGACCCAGACTCATCGATTTTGACCATGTAATACCAGTAGAGTCACTAGAAAAAATCTGTAATGCTTGGACAGTTCAGTGGCAAAAGAAGACCCAGCCGCTGAAGAACACGATGGCCCATACTGTCAGAGCAGATACTGGCATGGATATCACACAGCTAAAAGAAGCAAAACCGAAAAAACATGGAGGGAGCTCGCCTGTTGGGTTACCGAGGGTTGTGAACGACTAAACGGCTAACAACAACATATCCATGATGATGAAAGTACACCAAATGGCGGTGGTTCCAAGGAAAGTGCGGTGTGTTTTGCAGGATTCTGAATCTGTGACTCGTGCAATATCATCTACTTAATGAAGGAAACGTCACAAGAAAAAAAACAATTCATCACTGGGACAGACAGTTGCACGATACAAGAAGCCTACTGCACAAACAGCCTTCAAGAAGACCGTCTGTTTCTGACGAGGCAGTTGAAGACTGTCAAAGAAGTAACATCCGCAGTCCAAATAAATCAGTGCGTAAATGTGGGCGACGATGAGGGCGTCTAAAAACAACTGTTCATAGATGGCTGAAAAAAAACTCTTTATCATACTAGTTATAAACTTCCATTATTACACGCGATCCACCATGGTGGGAAGCACAAAAGATGCAACTTTGGTTGGATATTCTTAATGAATCTGAGAATAACGAGCAGTTATTACATCATGTACTGTTCAGTGATGAGGACACTGCTCACGTTTCGGAAAATGTCCATTGGGGCAACCTAAGAAAATGGGCTGATGAACGTCCCATGAATTTGTGAACATGAGTGTTATGGCCCTAATTAGTGGTGAAAGAACCAAAGCGGTCAAACCCTGTTTCAGGTCGAACTTTCCTAGAAGATTAGTTCGGTGCAAAACTGAACTTTGGGTGGTTCGTCTCAACCAAACCTGCTAAAAGAAGAAGGAGAAAGGATGAGAAGAAGGAAAAATTTTTTTTTAACTTATTATTATTTTTTTCTGTTTTGTTCTCTTTTTCTTTCTTTCTCGTTCTTATTCCATTTCTTCTTTCTTTCTTTTTTTGTGTTATAAACTTTGCCTACTTCGCCTTTCGTGTGGCACAGAGTGTTAAGGCAGAAGAATGCAGTCCTAAGCCCTCCCTCACGTCCTGAAGGTTGCGGGTTCAATTCCCGTGAGGTTAAGGTATCGGCTCAAGGTTGACTCAGCCTTCCATCCTTCTGAGGTCGGTAAAATGAGTACCCAGCTTACTTGGGGGGGGGGGGGGGGGTAAATAATTTACCTAAAAACTGAATAAGTTGGTGCTATACAAATAACCAATTCCCCCTCCCCTTTAAAACAGCTCAGTAGTCCGTAGATAGTATACCCTTCTCCGAACCAAACTTTTAAAAAGTCTGCCTATCACTTGCCTTAAGGGTCCTTTTGCATGTAACGAGTGTCGGGCAATGGTTGCCAGGCACTCATCCCTGTGATGCTCGCTCTGCACAGGGGCAAGTATCGTTGGATCACTGACAGCGGGGCGGCTTGAGGAGATTTCTCTCCCCGCTTTCCCCCACCCCTCTCCTTTCACTGTAAGCAGCGTCCGCTCAGTCCTGAATGGCTGCTGTTTACACCATGATGTGTCGTTCGGATTTTAAGGTGCTTAAAAGTGAACAACTGGACGAATCTCATCCGGTCATTCAGTTTCTGCATGCTTTCACGCGGGATTATGGTTCAAAACGCCGCAGGAGCCTGAACAGCCGGGACGATAATCTTCCCGTGTAAAAGGGCCCTAACATTCACGTGCAGTGTGCTCTTGCCAAAGATCATGTGATTGATCCATCTTTCTTTGTGCAGCGCCTGAGGAGCAGGTCCTCCGCTGACGAGACAGCAGGGTTGAGTGCTGGATACTGGCGATCGCATTAAAGTCAATGAGAAGTTTAAAAAAGTTAAAGTTTCAGCCCCCCTTATGGATCGGATCTGTTAGGGGAGCTGAGGATACTCACTTTCATCCTCCGTGATGTCCTGTGACATTCTCGTCCTCCAGGACGTCATTACGTCATGCACATGCGCAGAGGACCTGGAGGCTCGGGAAATTTTAAAACTCCCTGCTCCCGGCTAATATGAGTAGCTGAGAGCACGAAGATGTCACTGGGAGCCCCTGTATGCAGATCCCGGTCACATGATCGCTGTTATCCAATGGATAACAGCAATCATATAAAAGTAAAACAAAAAGAGTAAAGAAAACAAAAAAAGTTTAGGTTTCATCTCCCCTCCCGGAGCATGGAGACACAGGGACGAGTGTCAGGCATTGTTTGCCCGAGAGTCGTCCCGTGTAAATGGGCCTTCACATTTCCAGTCACCTGTTAGTCTTGTAGTCTGCGGAGCTCCTAAAAGGGGTTCCAAAGGAAAATTTTATAATGTAGTCCCAATATTACCAATAAAGTGCTGGGAAATGTTTGCTGCTTTTAGTTAGGCTGGTAAGAGCGCGGCCGGGCTTAGGGGCAGCGGGAGGCGGCTGCTGTCACCAAGAGGGGGGACCGCAGTTTACAGATTAAAAAGACAACTCTCTTCCTTTAAATTTCTTGATTAAAGGGATTTTCCATGATTTAACATTGCCCCACAAGCACTTCAACCTTGCTGGTTGCCATTTATCAGGACATGTGACTGCTGCTACCAATAACCGGCTCGAGTAGGTCCCTGCTGTGGTCAGTGGTTGGCTGCAGCAATCACATGTCCAAGACAGTGGCAACTTTTTTTGGGGTCTAGTGGTGCATTGCACACGTCTTCTCAGCCAGCTTAAAGTCATGGCGCCCCCTGCATGCAGCTTCTATATATTTCTGATGCAGAGTCACAATCCCTGCAGCGTACAGACCTCTCGGCTCTGCTAAACTGGGATTTACTTAGGAGCGTCCACTATAGTCCAAAAGTGGAAAGATCTGCTGCTTGCATCTTCCTCCAGCGGCGGCTCATGAGGGACAAGAAACCAGAGTAATCTAATCCTCTAAGGCCAGGCCTGAGCCCAGCAGAGCTGCAGCCACAACCTTATCAGGTCAGGAGGTTACAATGGAGAAGGTAGCAGATAACTAAACAAACAGATCAGCAAATGCCTGGTAACATCTAATTAGTGCTACTGCTGTGCACAGGGGGGAGTGCTGCCATGTCTACGGCCTCTTCTGTGTGGGAACCAAACAGCCGGCTTCAGCGCCACCTTTTGGAAGGCAGCATTACTGCAAGCCAATGTTGGACGCATTATACAAGCCTTATAACAATGGTTTCCAAATCCCAGTCATTGTTACAAAGAGTCTAATATTGGCTTGCAGGAATGCTGCCTTCCAATAGGTGGCGCTGCAGAGGTATTGTTCCATCTCCCTATTATATAACTATTATATATTTATTAATGTAATAATATAATTAATATATGAATAGAATGATATGCATATCATTTATATAAATGCGTCTTTGGATCTGTTCAGAGGCGTAACTTGAAGCTTCTGGGCCCCGATGCAAAACCTGTAACAGGGCTCCCAACTATAATGCTTTATTCATAGTACTGGGTTCCTTATATTAAGAAAAGAGTCCTTATGGGCCCCCTAAGGCTCCTGGGCCCGGGTGCAACCGCATCCCCTGCATCCTCTATAGTTACGCCCCTGGATCTGTTCCATTATGGAAGGACCCTGAGTGGTTGGAAGCTGCTGTAACATCATGTATCTTTGTTGGCCATTAAAAAGTATCATATCTATAAGATTACTTGGTTTCTCCTGCTGAGAACAATCCTGCCTTTCTTAAGGCCCATTTGGACCCAACGATTCTCGCTCAAAAATCGCTCAAAGCCATTTTTTGAGTCATAACCGTCGCATCTAAATGCACGGACATCGTTACGTTTTCATGCACAAGTAATTTCTCACTCAATTCTAGAAAACTAGAATTGAGTGATGGACTCTTATCAGTGGTGCAGGCTGTAATCACAGTTGGCGGCACTGATAAGATTCTTTCAGCTCGTGTCCCGCTGGTAGTTCACAGCAGGACATGAGCTGTAAGCACCGAGAACAATGCAACTGTTTGCTTATGCAGCGCAGATGTATTGTTCGCCGAGCGATAGCGGCAGTGTACCGCTGCGTCTGTATAGCTCTTAAGTAGTTACTTAGCTACTATAGACTATGCAAACATGATCACTCAAAACTGTCACCCAAACTGTCGTTTGAGCGATTTTTGAGCGATCATTTGTCAGTGTAAATGGGGTCTTATTTAGGGAGTGACTGCAGACAGAGGTGGACCACCCACCAGACACTCCAGGGTTAATCTTCATGCGGCGTGCGACATTATTAAGAAATGGTAACCCATTAGAATCTGATAAGGTGTGTATGGATTCATCATAACAGCAGAGATAGAACTGAGTCATCTGACCGGATCATTACAATTAGGTGGCAGACTTTCTGTAAAGGTTAAAGTGATGCCTTCACAAACATAAGACCCGAATAGATGTGCGGCGTTCATCTAAAACATCATTGGTTTCAGATAGAGATGAGCGAACGTACTCGGATAGGCACTAATCGTCCGAGTAATGTGCCTTATCCGAGTACCGCTGTGTTCGTGCTGAAAGATTCGGGGCGCTCCGCTGCTGACAGGTGAGTCGCAGCGGGGAGCGGGGCAGAGCGGCCGGGAGAGAAGGAGAGAAAGATCTCCCCTCCGTTCCTCCCCGCTCTCCCCTGCAGCTCCCCGCTCCGCAGCGCGTCCCGAATCTTACAGCACGAGTACAGCGGTACTCGGATAAGGCACATTACTCGGACGAGTAGTGCTTATCCGAGTACGTTCGCTCATCTCTAGTTTCAGATCCTGAAATTCACAGGGATCCACGGACCCAACTCTACGATCCCTACCACCCACTCCGGTCATGGAAGATCCTCGCCAAGTGTCTTGCTTCAAGCAGCCAAAGGTTTTCTTCTACATCATTGGGAAACCAGGAAGCTCCATCGCTGGAGAACCAGTTTGCTGAAGTCTCTGCCTTAGGGCTATTTCACACGACCGTATGCGTTTGTTTACAGACGCCCTCATACACGCCGTAAAATCACATGAGCGAAGAATAGCCACGATTGAGTCCCAAACTCTAGCCGCAGATTTTCTGCCGTTCACACGGGCCATTGCGGCGTATCGGCTAGAAAATACGCTGCAGCGCGGAAATCCATTGATCGGCAGAAATCCTCGGAATGACTACTTATGCTTAAGTGTAACCGTGGTCTTCTCTTAATAGCGGTCTACAAATATCTGAAGGGCTGTCACAGTGCAGAGGGATCAGTCCTATTCTCATCTGCACAAGGAAAGACTAGAAGCAATGGGATGAAACTGAAAGGGAGAAGACACAGATTAGATATTAGACAGTGAGGGGGATCAATGAGTGGAACAGGTTACCATGGGAGGTGGTGAGTTCTCCTTCTATGAAAGTGTTCAAACAAAGGCTGGACAGACATCTGTCTGGGATGATTTAGTGATCCTGCACTGAGCAGGGGGTTGGACCCGATGACCCTGGAGGTCCCTTCCAACTGTACCATTCTATGATTCTACGATTCTCTTCTCGGCATTGGACGCAGTTAAACTCTCCACCCCACCTTTTTTCTGGCTTCCATAGGAGTCTATGGAAGCTTCCAGTGTATCTCAGCCAGAGATCGGACAAGACCTTTCTTTTGACGCGGCGTATAAGACCACCGACTGAAAATGGTCACCAATGCACTTTTTTTTCTTGGAGAAATTTTGTTATGCGCCCAAAAAAGGTTGAGGTGAATGAATACGTTGGAATCCAATTCTTCACATAGTTGTGACTTTTAGGTGATTTCTTGTAGTCACTAAATAGCGGCATACGGTCCTGTGAATAAGGCCTATGGGCAGATTCAGGTGAGTGTATTTGTGGAGACATTTCTGAGTGTGAAAAACCCGCTGGTGTAACGCGACAAAGCGATGCCTTGGATTTCAGTAGAATCGTTCAGATGAATGTTTTTTTCTGCGCAAAATATTTTTCCGGGAAAAGATCGGACGTGATTTATCTTTGTCCGTGTTATGCAGAAAGTTGCCATCGACTTATATGGCAGCTGAAAAAAAAGGGAGAGGATGGGAGTTACCTGCGCACAACGGAGGGAAATGGAGGGGGCATTTATGCCATCCTATTCCATGGGAAGGTGTAACACGCCAGCGAGCGAATGGGCCTTTTGATCACAAAAAAACCCCAATCAATCATCTGGCGCAGATGTATCAGTCAGCTTCTTGCTGCCCCCTCCCTTCATGCATGCGAATATACGGTCCGTACGGGCGAACGCATTAATATGTCCACTCGTCTGAATAAGCCTTCAGGATTCAGACAAACGTCCTTTTTCTTCCTTACATGGTCGCTATATTCACGGCTGTATCCCGTATGCAAACCGGAACACCTGATCTGCGCCGGATGACCGTGGCTTCGTTTTCACTGGCTCTTTTCTCAGATGTTATTAGTACGGCGGGGAAGAGATCGGACCCCCATGTGCCCCCCGCAGGTAGCAGTACTAGTGGATACTACGTAGTGAACACAGCATGCCGGGTGAATCTGCCCACCACTCTATACCCGCTTATGGCACGAAGCTTGACAGCCGGCGAAGGAGAAGAACTCTTTCCCATTCAGGACAGAGGAGCGCGGTTGCCTTTACGGTATTGTGAATCCGCCCTTAGCTAGTATGGAGGACCGTGAAGCCTGAACACCGTTGGCTGCGGAGAGATGGTTGCAGGACCCGGATACTGACTCTTAACCTCCGTCTCCAAGATGAAGGCCTCTTCTCTCTTGCACAGTCCTGCATGGTTTTAGTCTGCCTTCATCTACCAAGTATTAACCAGTGATTGTAAGGACCCGAATTCCTCCTCTGCCCCCCCCCACTCTCCTCCCAATACTGGAGCTTCTTTCCCATGTGCGTTTTCATACATTACACGTAAATTCATAAAACAGTCATAAAAGTCATGGCGAATGGAACGCAAGGACACCAAAGCAAAAAGATTCCTGCGGTCCTTAAAGAAGTTTTTTTCTGCTATTATTATTTTTCACCAGCAGGCAATCCTGTAGGATGATAAAAGGACCGGTGCTCCCGGCTCCCAATCTTCCGCACTGAATATTCCGTTAGTCCCACCAGCTCTGTCTACATCCTGCAGTCGGTGACGTTCTGGATACAGCCTGACTGCAGCAGCCGATCGCGGCATGCTGCTGAGAACTGTGATTAGCTGCACTGCTCAACCTGTAGATGGAGCATCCCTGACTTGAGCGTAAAAACCGAGCCGGCGGGGGGAACGGGACATGCAGTGCTAGGGTGACAAAAAAAGAGGTCACTGTAATCATAAATGTAAATTCATCTCCGTGTGAGGCTTATGGGGTTGCCATGGCAACTGGACGCCAGACAATGAAATGAAATACAGAAGTACTGCAATGTATTATCATAGCAATCATAGGGTCACAGGTTGAAGTTCCCTACAGGGACATAAAATATGTTTAAAAAAAAAAACCGCAAAAAAATTGCAATAAAAAACCCTTTTTAATCACTTTCCCATCTTTGTTTTCAACCCCCCACATATTTGGTATTGTTGCATCTGTAACAATTTGTATACTTTTTTATCTTGAATGGCAATCGCTGTAAAAAAAAAAAGCTAAAAAATGGAGCAAAAATGCTTCTCTTGTTCATTTCGAATCCAAAAAAAAATACAATAAAAGTGAGCACAAAAGCCATAAGAACCCCAAAATAGTAACAATAAAAACTACAGCTCGTCACCCAGTGACCAATCCCTCATACGGCCATGTTGATGGAGAAATAAAGTTATAGCTTTTGAAAAGTGGAGATGAAAATGCTCCAAAAATCGTTCCATCCTTTTGGCCGGAATAGGCCGCGTCTTCAAGGTGTTAACATAAGCTTTGACTTGAAGTCTTCTGCCGGTAAGAAGAGGATGTTGACAAGAATGGTTCTACATGGACATCATTCCGCTTTTGTATATGCGTCATTAATTTAAACAAGCAGTGGAAGCGTATGGGGCTCGTTTACTGCCTTCTGTGACCTTCAATAGCCTTTGTATTTGTAAGTCAAACATTTTCACTCTTGAGAAAAAGCAAATATATTGTTGCCCTTAAATGTCTTCCCACGACTGATCTTCAGGTAAGATAGGGATATTCGGAGTGTGAGTAATGTTCTGGAGAAGGGTGCAAGGCAGTTATTGGAGTAGAGGACAAAAGGCAGAACCCGGGGAGACATGTTTATAGTTCTGGATGTCATTTTATAGGTTTACGAGCCTTGGAAGGGGTCAGGGCCTCAACGCTTCTCGAAAGCATCTCTATTTTTGGACAAAATGTAGTCCCATTGATGAGTACGTCCAAATCACCCAACAAAACATAATAACTAGAGTTGAGCGAACGTACTCTGGCGAGCTTGATGCTCGTTCGAGTATTAGCGTACTCGATGGTGCTCGTTACTCAAACGAGCATCAAATCGTCTTCGACCCCGCCCCAACTTTTGGCTCCTCACCGCTGTGACGTGCCTGTTTTGGCCCCGCCGCGACGCAACGTGCGTCATTCTAAAATTTTTGGTCTGGCTGGAAGGGGGAGAGAGAGAGAGAAACACGAACCAAGAAGAAAAAAGCTCGGGACCAGGCGTTCCACATACTCCACAGCTCGAGTCTCCCTTTGTAGTCAATGGGGTTCATTACTCAAGTAGAGCTCTCGAATTTTCTGAAAGGCTCGACTCGAATAACACAGACCCGAGCATTTGGGTGCTCGCTCATCTCTAATAATAACCTATGTTTGGATTTCTTAGTTGACCTGAATGCCTGGAATTTCCTCCACTTATGGTGAATCCACTCTTTATACGCCGAACACCTAGCCAAGATTTTGTGTTGGAGGTGTTAACCAAGCAGCTCATCATTCCAAGGATTTAGGGGACCTATTGACATTTCAGAGACATCTTGTACCAAGTAACATTGGACAGAATATGGATAAGAGCATTGCTATTACATACAAACTTCTTTGAGACAACTTCCCAAAATTGTGATGAACAATGGTCTTCTACAGGGATCGGCCTTTAAAAGAGGTCCAGATAAAGGATCTTAGATGGTAGGTTCAGTCAAAGCCTAGAAAATGCTAGTAGATGGCGCTCCAGACGGAAAAATGCCCATCATGGATAAACAGCATAAAACTTCAAGACTTATTGAAGTATTTAAAAGCAAGCCAACATACAGTTCATATCAGTAGCGCATATCCGGCGTACTGTCCTTAGTCATAGTGATGGACGCATATGGACTAAGCGTTGGTTTGCTTTTAGATAATGAAGCTTGAAGCTTTATGGCCCTTTTCCATGCTGGACATTTTTCCTTCTTGGATTGCCGTGTTTGGAACGGAGCCCTGGCACGTTAAGCCCATGTTAATGCCTGAGAGCACTTCCCAGTGAAGCTCGCTCCTCTGCTGTTACACAAGAGCGGGTATCACTGGATCGGTGAGAGCGCTGCCGGTATGGAAGCGGCCGGTGAGCATTTTTCCCCCGCCCACCGCCCTTTCCTGTAAGCAGCAGTTGTTCAGAAGTGCCCAACCGGCTCAGGTTTCTGCATGCATTTACACGGAACAACCAACGTTCGAACTCTCGCTGAAGCGCGGGGTTTTAAACAACTCTGAACAATAATCGTCCCGTGTCAATAGGCCTTTAGTGAGCATTATGGAACTGGTTCCATGCAGCTGACTAACTCTTGATGTTTCTTACTAGCATTGATCCTTTGGAGTGAAGCAGCGCCCCCCTAGTTGCATTTTCCCAGTTTTGCCAGAATCTACAATATGATGTGCATTCACCAAGTATCTTGACTTTGCCACAAGGAGCAAGAGGGACTCAAATATTTATTGGTTGGCCCACATTAGGATTGTCCCTAATTAGTGCAACCCTAAGAGGTTAGTGCAATACTTAAAGTAACTCTTTTGTTTCGGGACAGGAGGGGGCAGGGCTATATTTCCTGCAGTTGTTCTCTGTGGCCCCTCTGATCCACTGGTTTTAGGCCCTATTTTGGGTTTTCCAAGATGGCTGCAGTAATTTTCTAACTACCTAATGCACACTGTGCTCTGCTCTCTGATTGGACAGTGCTGATCACATGAGTAGCTCTGGTCAATCAGCGAACAAGTATAATGCAATGGCAGTCTAACACTACAATGCACTGTGGGGTTCTAGGTAGTCTGAATGTTATGTCCACTATCTTGGACGGCCGAAAACAGGACCTGGAACTAGCAGATTGGAGGAATAATGGCAGGTATTTTATTGCTCTCCTCTTCCGTTCCAAGAACTGAATTTTGCCCCACAATGGGAAGATGTCTCTAACTCATTTAGGTACTGTTGATTCCTCTGGTTGCACTTTATGGCGCACTTGTTATGAGTTTTTTTCTTACAGTTTAGACTAGAGGTTCTTAAACTTTTTTGCCCCATAGACCACTTGCCGATTTTTTAGTTTTCTGTAGACCCCCTGCCTGCCTACAGCCGACTGCACAGGACCACGTCAGATTCCACATGCGGGAGCCCTCAGCGGAATCCGACCCTGAGGCCAACCAGAATCTGCGGGTACCTGTCACTTCCTTTTCTTTTTTGTACTGCAGGTGGTGCTCACGGCTTGCCGCCAGACATACACCGTGCAGAGTTTTTTAAACCCCTGGTTTCCTGCGTCATTGCCTATTGCGGGATCCGCGACCTTTCTGCAAAGTCAATTGTGGAAGGGCCGCTGGTCAGACGGCTTGTATTGACTTTAATGGAAGCCGCCTACACAGAATCCGCTTAAAAGTAGAATATGCTGCAATTTTCCCTCCAAGAGCGGAAAATTCGCAATTGGTTTCCGCCCGTGTGCAGGACAAAGCATTTTTTAATAGCATGCTATGGGCGGTATTTGCTGCGGACTCCGGAGGCAGTCGCCTGTGTGCAGCGGCCTAATATTGAATTTCCCTTACTTTATTAATGTCAGATGGGTTTTCCCGTCGGACACGGCGCCGCTCACTTAGATCGGGTTTTATGTAGAGCGGACAATTGTAAAAAAAAAGAAAAACGTACAATTTTTATTCAGATCTTTATTGAAAAGACACAAAATGCAAGTAAATCTTTGGATTTGGCCCAAAACAAATCCGAACCTTGTAAGAGTCTTACCTAAAATGACCCCACAAATAATGCCGGTAATGGGAGGGACGAGCCGGGCGCTCTGATAGTAATTGGTCAATATTTGGCTTCATATTAGTGAGTTAGAGTCTCACATCTCCACCTCCAGTGATCTGCAATCGATTTCTGTTGTTCGTAAGAAGTTTGGCGCCGTGCTGAGACCTCTTTCCATGAGAAATGAAGATTGAAAGGCTATCACAACCTTTCTTGCGGTAGTCCATAATGCAGGATAAGCGACAGGTTCGCGCTGTGCGCCGCTGCCGATATGAAAACTTGTAATAACTTGCACATGAACAAAGCAGGTGGGTATAGTTCGCACAAAACCTCTCGGGCTCCGGCGGATCACGTGAAAATGATGCGCAGTAGAAACGTTATAGGCAAATCAGCTATAGCGCAGGTCTGTTTGCCCATTGCAAGAGCCAAGAAGTTTTGCGCGAACTCTGCATAAACAATTCTATGAAATATCAGAGAGGTCAGTAGCTTCTATGTCTGTATAAGTATTATCTGCACAATCTGTGAAGGTGGATTGTGTCATTTATGCAAACAAGGGAGATGGAACAAGCGCCACCTTGGAAGTCTCCTCACTCACTGTCTAGGCGCTCTGCCGAAATAGCGATTCTGACCCTTATTTACAGAATGCCTAAAAGCTGATGATGACCAGCCTACATGGGGTCCGCTCACATGACCCCATTTACAGTACATCTCATGCACCCGTAATTTTTTCTTGCTGACATGGACCCCAGCAAGTCACAATCGACCCCTGGGGGTCCATATAGACCACTTTGGGAGCCACTGGTTTAGGTCAAGGAAAGTCTTGTCAAAGGGAACATCTTTTGGAGAGGTTTTACAGTTTTTTCTCCTTTTTTGACCATCCTACTTTCCTCCTTGTCCTGTCTACCAGTCACCTCTGAATCTACGGACTCATTTTTACCTGTTCAGTCATCAGAATCCTAATGAACAAACATTAGTTGTTTTTTCCAAAGACTGGGCTCTACCACTAATGCCTATTACACAGGAAGGGTCTTGATTAGAGATGAGCGAACGTACTCGTCCGAGTTTGATGCTCGTTCGAGTATTAGCGTGTTCGAGATGCTCGTTACTCGTAACGAGTACCACGCGATGTTCGAGTTACTTTCACTTTCATCTCTGAAACGTTAGCGCGCTTTTCAGGTCAATAGAAAGACAGGGAAGGCATTACAACTTCCTCCTGTGATGTTCCAGCCCTATACCACCCCCCTGCAGTGAGTGGCTGGCGAGATCAGGTGTCACCCGAGTATAAAAATCGCCCCCCCCCGCGGCTCGCCACAGATACATTCTGACATAGAACAGGGACAGTGCTGCTGATGCTGCTGCTGCTATAGGGAGAGCGTTAGGAGTTATCTTAGGCTTGAAGAACCCCAACGGTCCTTCTTAGGGCCTCATCTGACCGTGTGCAGTACTGTTGAGGCTGCTTTTAGCAGTGTTGCACATTTTTTTTTTTTGTATATCGGGCGGGCAGAGCATTGCGTCCTGAGTCTGCAGTCATTGTACATAGTATAGGGCCAGTACTGGTGAGGCAGGGACAGTGGGAAAGGTGAAAGAGATATACTGTCTATATAGGCAGTGGGCTTTTTCAAACAAATTTGGGCAAAAAAAAATATTTGGGCTGCTTGTGACCGTCCTCAATGTACTGCGTGTCTGCTGGGGGTAGTAGTCCTAATTAATACGCAGCTAAGTGTTACAGCAGGCTTGCGCAAAACTGTTTCCTGGCTCTGTGTTGCCTGTGACATCACCGCCGTCATCCCGTCCACAGTGAAACAGTATACATATATACGCTGCCTACAGTATCTGTCTGCTGTCTCAGCTCAGTCTTTCAAAAAATAGAAGCAAAATACTTAAGGCCTACTACTGGCCTTTGGCCACTTGACTGCTTCAGCGCTGTGAATTCCACTAGCTCAGTGATACGCACCAACGTCTCACTACAGGCTTGCGCAAAATTGTTTCCTGGCTCTGCTGTGCATTCCCTAAGCGAAGTCAGCCTCCAACCACAGGCCAATAAGCGGCACATTTAATTACAGCGTTCTGTTTCTGCTCTACTTGTAATACACCATGCTGAGGGGTAGGGGTAGGCCTAGAGGACGTGGACGCGGGCGAGGACGCGGAGGCCCAAGTCAGGGTGTGGGCACAGGCCGAGCTCCTGGTCCAGGTGTATCGCAGCCGACTGCTGCGGGATTAGGGGAGAGGCAAGTTTCTGGGGTCCCCAGATTCATCTCACAATTAATGGGTCCACGCGGTAGACCTTTATTAGAAAATGAGCAGTGTGAGCAGGTCCTGTCGTGGATGGCAGAAAGTGCATCCAGCAATCTATCGACCACCCACAGTTCTGCGCCGTCCACTGCTGCAACTCTGAATCCTCTGGCTGCTGCTTCTCCTTCCTCCCAGCCTCCTCACTCCATTACATTGACACATTCTGAGGAGCAGGCAGACTCCCAGGAACTGTTCTTGGGCCCCTGCCCATTCTGGGCAGCAATGGTTCCTCTCCCACCGGAGGAGTTTGTCGTGACTGATGCCCAACCTTTGGAAAGTTCCCGGTGTCCGGGGGATGAGGCTGGGGACTTCCGCCAACTGTCTCAAGAGCTTTCAGTGGGTGAGGAGGACGATGACGATGAGACACAGTTGTCTATCACTCAGGTAGTAGTAATTGCAGTAAGTCCGAGGCAGGAGCGCACAGAGGATTCGGAGGAAGAGCAGCAGGACGATGAGGTGACTGACCCCACCTGGTTTGCTAAGCCTACTGAGGACAGGTCTTCAGAGGGGGAGACAAGTGCAGCAGCAGGGCAGGTTGGAAGAGGCAGTGCGGTGGCCAGGGGTAGAGGCAGGGCCAGACTGAATAATCCACCAACTGTTTCCCAAAGTGCCCCCTCGCGCCATGCCACCCTGCAGAGGCCGAGGTGCTCAAAGGTCTGGCAGTTTTTCACTGAGAGTGCAGACGACCGACGAACAGTGGTGTGCAACCTTTGTTGTGCCAAGATCAGCCAGGGAGCCACCACCACCAGCCTCGCCACCACCAGCATGCGCAGGCATATGATGGCCAAGCACCCCACAAGGTGGGACTAAGGCCGTTCACCGCCTCCAGTTTGCACCACTGCCTCTCCCCCTGTGCCCTAACCTGCCACTGAGATCCAACCCCCCTCTCAGGACACAGGCACTACCGTCTCCTGGCCTGCACCCACACCCTCACCTCCGCTGTCCTCGGCCCCATCCACCAATATCTCTCAGCGCACCGTTCAGCCGTCGCTAGCACAAGTGTTTGAGCGCAAGCGCAAGTACGCCGCCACGCACCCGCACGCTCAAGCGTTAAACGTACACATTGCAAAATTGATCAGCCTGGAGATGCTGCCGTATAGGCTTGTGGAAACAGAGGCTTTCAAAAGCATGATGGCGGCGGCGGCCCTGTGCTACTCGGTTCCCAGTCGCCACTACTTTTCCCGATGTGCCGTCCCAGCCCTGCATGACCACGTCTCCCGCAACATTGTATGCGCCCTCACCAACGCGGTTACTGCCAAGGTCCACTTAACAACGGACACGTGGACAAGCACAGGCGGGCAGGGCCACTATATCTCCCTGACGGCACATTGGGTGAATTTAGTGGAGGCTGGGACCGAGACAGAGCCTGGGACCGCTCACGTCCTACCCACCCCCAGAATTGCAGGCCCCAGCTCGGTGCTGGTATCTGTGGCGGTGTATGCTTCCTCCACTAACCCACCCTCCTCCTCCTACGCAACCTCTGTTTCGCAATCAAGATGTGTCAGCAGCAGCACGTCGCCAGCAGTGGGTGTCGCGCGGCGTGGCAGCACAGCGATGGGCAAGCGCCAGCAGGCCGTGCTGAAACTACTCAGCTTAGGAGAGAAGAGGCACACGGCCCATGATCTGCTGCAGGGTCTGACAGAGCAGACCGACCACTGGTTTTCACCGCTGAGCCTCCAACCGGGCATGGTCGTGTGTGACAACGGCCGTAACCTGGTGGCGGCTCTGCAGCTCGGCAGCCTCACGCACGTGCCATGCCTGGCCCACGTCTTTAATTTGGTGGTTCAGCGCTTTCTGAAAAGCTACCCACGCTTGTCAGACCTGCTCGGAAAGGTGCGCCGGCTCAGCGCACATTTCCGCAAGTCCCACATGGACGCTGCCACCCTGCGCACCCTGCAACATCGGTTTCATCTGCCAGTGCACCGACTGCTGTGCGACGTGCCCACACGGTGGAACTCTACGCTCCACATGTTGGCCAGGCTCTATGAGCAGCGTAGAGCTATAGTGGAATACCAACTCCAACATGGGCGGCGTAGTGGGAGTCAGCCTCCTCAATTCTTTACAGAAGAGTGGGCCTGGTTGGCAGACATCTGCCAGGTCCTTGGAAACTTTCAGGAGTCTACCCAGATGGTGAGCGGGGATGCTGCAATCATTAGTGTCACCATTCCTCTGCTATGCCTCTTGAGAAGTTCCCTGCAAAGCATAAAGGCTGGCGCTTTGCGCTCGGAAACGGAGGCGGGGGAAGACACTATGTCGCTGGATAGTCAGAGCACCCTCATGTCCATATCTCAGCGTGTTGAGGAGGAGGAGGAGGAGCATGAGGAGGATGAGGAGGAGGGGGAAGAGACAGCTTGGCCCACTGCTGACGGTACCCATGCTGCTTGCCTGTCATCCTTTCAGCGTGTATGGCCTGAGGAGGATCCTGAAAGTGATCTTCCTAGTGAGGACAGCCATGTGTTGCGTACAGGTACCCTGGCACACATGGCTGACTTCATGTTAGGATGCCTTTCTCGTGACCCTCGCGTTACACGCATTCTGGCCACTACGGATTACTGGGTGTACACACTGCTCGACCCACGCTATAAGGAGAACCTTTCCACTCTCATACCCGAAGAGGAAAGGGGTTCGAGAGTGATGCTATACCACAGGACCCTGGCGTACAAGTTGATGGTAAGATTCCCATCCGACAGCGCTAGTGGCAGAAGGCGCAGTTCCGAGGGCCAGGTAGCAGGGGAGGCGCGGATATCAGGCAGCATGTACAGCACAGGCAGAGGAACACTCTCTAAGGCCTTTGACAACTTTCTGGCTCCCCAGCAAGACTGTATCACCGCTCCCCAGTCAAGGCTGAGTCGGCGGGAGCACTGTAAAAGGATGGTGAGGGAGTACGTAGCCGATCGCACGACCGTCCTCCGTGACGCCTCTGCCCCCTACAACTACTGGGTGTCGAAGCTGGACACGTGGCCTGAACTCGCGCTGTATGCCCTGGAGGTGCTTGCTTGCCCTGCGGCTAGCGTCTTGCCAGAGAGGGTGTTTAGTGCGGCTGGGGGAATCATTACGGATAAGCGTACCCGCCTGTCAACCGACAGTGCCGACAGGCTTACACTCATAAAGATGAACAAAGCCTGGATTTCCCCAGACTTCTCTTCTCCACCAGCGGACAGCAGCAATACCTAAGCAATACGTAGGCTGCACCCGCGGATGGAAGCATCGTTCTCTATCACCATCACAAACGGGGACCTTTTAGCTTCATCAATCTGTGTATTCTATTCATCCTCTACCTCCTCCTGCTCCTCCTCCTGAAACCTCACGTAATCACGCCGAACGGGCAATTTTTCTTAGGCCCACAAGGCTCAGTCATATAACTCTTGTAAACAATGTTTATACGTTTCAATGCTCATTAAAGCATTGAAACTTGCACCTGAACCAATTTTTATTTTTACTGGGCTGCCTACAGGCCTAGTTACAAATTAAGCCACATTAACCAAAGCGATTAATGGGTTTCACCTGCCCTCTTGGTTGGGCATGGGCAATTTTTCTGAGGTACATTAGTACTGTTGGTACACCAATTTTTTGGGCCCTCGCCTATAGTGTAATCCTAGTAATTTTTAGCCCACCTGCATTAAACCGGACATTACCTCAGCTGTGCTGGGCACTGCAATGGGATATATTTATGTACTGCCAGTGGGTTCCTGGGACCCACCCATGCTGTCGGTCCATACGGAGTTGTAACTGCATGTGTCCACTTCTAAAGAACCCCAGTCTGACTGGGGCATGCGGAGTGGGCCGAAGCCCACCTGCATTAAACCTGACGTTACCTCAGCTATGATGGGCACTGCAATGGGATTTATTTATGTACCGCCGGTGGCTTCCTGGGACCCACCCATGCTGTCGGTCCACACGGAGTTGTAACTGCATGTGTCCACTTCTAAAGAACCCCAGTCTGACTGGGGCATGCAGTGTGGGCCGAAGACCACCTGCATTAAACCTGATGTTACCTCAGCTGTGATGGGCACTGCAATGGCATTTATTTATGTACTGCCAGTGGGTTCCAGGGAGCCACCCATGCTGTGGGTCCACAGGGACTTCACATTAGGGATTTGTACCTGCCAGTGTCTATGTATTAAAAACCCCGGTCAGACAGGGGCATGCAGTGTGGGCCGAAGACCACCTGCATTTAATCGGACGTTACCTCAGCTGTGATGGGCAATGCAATGGGATATATTTATGTACCACCGGTGGCTTCCTGGGACCCACCCATGCTGTCGGTCCACACGGAGTTGTAACTGCATGTGTCCACTTCTAAAGAACCCCAGTCTGACTGGGGCATGCAGTGTGGGCCGAAGACCACCTGCATTTAATCGGACGTTGCCTCAGCTGTGATGGGCAATGCAATGGGATATATTTATGTACCGCCGGTGGCTTCCTGGGACCCACCCATGCTGTCGGTCCACACGGAGTTGTAACTGCATGTGTCCACTTTTAAAGAACCCCAGTCTGACTGGGGCATGCAGTGTGGGCCGAAGCCCACCTGCATTTAACCTGACGTTACATCAGCTGTTATGGGCAATGCAATGGGATTTATTTATGTACAGCCAGTGGTTTCCAGGGAGCCACCCATGCTGTGGGTGCACACAGAATTCCCATTGCGGAGTTGTACCTGCCTGTGACTATTTATAAAAAACCGCGGTCTGACTGGGGCATGTAGACACCTTGACAGAATGAATAGTGTGTGGCACATGGGTTCCCCATTGCTATGCCCATGTGTGTAGCTCCTGATGGCGGTGGCACAGGATTGGATTTCTCATTGCTTCTGTACAGCATTGTGGGCTATCGCCCCGCCCCTTTTAAAGAGGGTCGCTGCCTGGCCGTGCCAACCCTCTGCAGTGTGTGCCTGCGGTTCCTCCTCATGGCAGATGCACTTATAAATAGACATGAGGGTGGTGTGGCTATGAGGCCAGCGTGTGGCATGAGGGCAGCTGAAGGCTGTGCAGGGACACTTTGGTGTGCGCTGTGGACACTGGGTCGTGCGGGGGGTTTGGGCAGCATGTAACCCAGGAGAAGTGGCAGCGGAGTGTCATGCAGGCAGTGATTGTGCTTTGTTGGAGGTAGTGTGGTGCTTAGCTAAGGTATGCCTTGCTAATGAGAGTTTTTCAGAAGTAAAAGTTGTTGGGAGGGGGGGGGGGCACTCTTGCCGCTATTGTGGCTTAATAGTGGGGCCTGTGAACTTGAGATGCAGCCCAACATGTAGCCCCTCGCCTGCCCTATCCGTTTCTGTGTCGTTCCCATCACTTTCTTGAGTTGCCCAGATTTTCACAAATGGAAACCTTAGCGAGCATCGGCAAAATACAAAAATGCTCGGGTCGCCCATTGACTTCAATGGGGTTCGTTACTCGAAACGAACCCTCGAGCATCGCGAAAATTTCGTCTCGAGTAACGAGCACCCGAGCATTTTGGTGCTCGCTCATCTCTAGTCTTGATCCTAACAGTCTGCACCTATCTGCACAGACAACATGTTCATGTTATTCAAGCATGGCCTATGTCAACATTAAATGTGATTGACCCAACTTAATAGAGTGAGGGAGCGGTCTTATGGGCCAATTACACCGAATGTGAGCGATAATTGTACAGTGTAAATGCAAAGGAATCCCTCACTATTCGATATCACTGACTGTCAGTCAGCATCAAAACCATCTCTGACGAGTGCTAACGACCTCAGCGGTGACATCATCAATTGTTTACCTGACTGTCGGCCAATGTAAAAGGGCCATTAGTGTTTCTACACGCATTGGGACTTGGCTATATGTGTAGGTTGACTATCATCAAGCAGTTGTTGAGGGTGTCTGGAGCTGAACACAACTAAACTAAACTAATACATGGGATGATGGGACTGGAATACCCAGAGAGGCTATCCAAATTGGGATTATTTACCCTGGAAAAAAGACGGCTATGGGGAGATCAAATAACTCTGTATAAATACATGAGGGGACAATACAAGGATCTCTCCCATGATCTGTTTATACCCAGGACTGCGACGGTAACAAGAGGATATCCGCTACGTTTAGAGGAAAGCAGGTTTCATCACCAACACAGAAAGGGTTCTTTACTGTAAGAGCAGTTAGACTGTGGAACTCTCTGCTGGAGGAAGTGGTAATGGCGAAATCCATAGAGGAGTTTAAAAGGAGACTTGATGTCTTTCTGGAGCAGAAGGATATTACAGGATATAAATCTCAGGTCAATTGTTAATCCGGGTATACAGGCAGGTAGGAACTATTAGGGGTTGATCCAGGGAACAGTCTGATTGCCATTAGGGAGTCGGGAAGGAATTTTTTCCCCAAATGGGCTAATTGGCTTCTGCTCTTGTTTTTTTTTTTTTTGTCTTCCTCTGGATCAACAACACAGGAGGATAGACAGGCTGGACTAGATGGACATTGTCTTCATTCAGCCTTACAAACTATGTTACTATGTTACAATGCATTGTAGCTGCAACATTGTATCCTCTTATATGGAACGTGTCAGCTCTCAGCCGAAATAGCAATTAGTGGGCTCTCCCTTTCCCAAACCAGTTTGATAAAGAATCCAATAGAATACGGCGGCTCTCGGTGCTCCACGTTTGTGTTATTTCTATCGCCTCAGTTTTGCAGGTCATCTGCTCTGATTGGATGACAAGAACTGGGGCTGATAATGTGTTAAATAGTTTTGTAGGCTTCTTTCCCTTCACTTTCTGTTCAGTCTTCTGCATTATTAATTAACATTAGTGAAAGGAATGAGGGAACTATCATCTGTCTATTCCCTCTCTTCCACCATACAAACACGGAAGGAGATATTCTAATGTACTGTTTTTCTTCTGCATAAATCATTTACCATCTTTCTGATGCATGAATTTAAATGTATGCTGATGCGCCCAACATCTCTGACAGTTTGAGGATAAAAGTTTTTTTTTTCCGTATGTGATGAACAGAAATCATCTTTAAATGATTTAAGCAGTATCTGTCTTCTTTGTATCACAGAGAGGATTAAACATCAAATGTTTTGCTTAATCCATGGAAGTTTTGTGCTCTGTGGAGTAAGGACTTGGAGATTTGCTAGTTTGCTACCTAGAGAAGAAGTAAACTTTGGGTAAAGATGTAAAATGTGGGAAGTGAAGGATGTAGAATAATAATAATATAATAATAATCTTTATTTGTATAGCGCCAACTTATTCCGCAGCGCTTTCAGGCCTGGATAAATGCAAAACAATACAACAATTACAATGTGAGGTACATTGGGTTAGACACAAATGGGTTGAGGGTGGTACAGGAGGTGCAGGGGGTGGGGAACACAGGCAATAGGAAATTTTATGTACAGATCATTTATCAGAAGGCAAACAGGGTGGAGCACCATAGGGAGGGGCGAGGGACTAGGTCAGGGGATTTGGTATGCTTCCCTGAAGAGGTGCGTTTTTAAGGCACGTCTGAAATTTCGTGCATCGGGAATTGTCCGGATGCCTTGGGGTAGAGCGTTCCAGAGGATGGGTGCTGCTCTGGTGAAGTCCTGTAGGCGAGCATGAGAGGTTCGTATTACAGGGGTGTTTAGTCTGAGTGTGTTAGCCGATCGGAGTGAGCGGGCTGGGTGGTGTACTGACAGTAGGGAGGTGATGTATGGTGGCGCAGCGCCATGCAGAGCTTTGTGAGTGAGGTAGAGGAGTTTAAATTTAGTTCTGCAGTGGATGGGCAGCCAATGCAGCGACTGGCATAATGCAGAGGCGTCTGAATAACGACTGGATAGAAAAATGAGTCTAGCTGCTGCATTTAGTATGGATTGGAGCGGAGCGAGTCTAGTGCGGGGGAGGCCAATGAGTAGCGAGTTGCAGTAGTCGAGCCGGGAGTGGATGAGCGCAACCACGAGCGTCTTTAGCGTGTCCGTGGTTAGGAACGGACGTATTTTAGCAATATTTCTGAGGTGCATGTGGCATGTTTGGGCCAGAGATTGGATATGGGGGGTAAAGGAGAGGTCAGAGTCCAGTGTGACCCCAAGGCATCGGGCATGCCGTCGGGGGGTTATGATGGTGCCAGACACTGGAATGGAGATGTTGAGGGGAGGTCGGTTAGAAGGTGGAAAGACAAGGAGGTCAGTTTTAGAGAGGTTTAGTTTGAGAAAAAGGGAGGACATAGTGTTAGAGACAGCGGACAGACAGTCGGTGATATTTTGGAGGAATGGTCCAGAGATCTCACTAGAGGAGGTGTATAGTTGGGTGTCGTCAGCATAGAGATGGTATTGGAGGCCGAATCTGTGGATTGTTTGTCCAATTGGGGCAGTATAGATAGAGAAAAGAAGGGGACCAAGGACCGAGCCCTGGGGTACCCCGACAGCGAGAGGAAGTGGAGCAGAGATAGAACCAGCAAAGGAAACACTGAAAGAGCGGTCAGAGAGGTAGAAGGAGAACCAGGAGAGAGCAGTATCCTTTAGACCAATAGAATGGAGCATAGTGAGAAGGAGATTATGGTCAACAGTGTCAAATGCAGCAGACAGGTCAAGGAGGATTAGTAGAGAGTAATCACCTCTCGACTTTGCAGTCATCAGGTCATTTGTTACTTTTGTAAGGGCAGTTTCGGTCGAGTGTAGAGAGCGGAAACCAGACTGGAGGGGGTCGAGGAGCGAGTTGTCAGAGAGAAAGCGAGTAAGCCGGGAGTAGATCAGGCGTTCCAGTAATTTGGAGATAAAGGGGAGGTTCGAGACGGGTCGGTAGTTAGCTGCATTAGTCGGGTCCAGGGTTGGTTTTTTAAGCAGAGGGGATATAATGGAGTGTTTGAATGAGGAAGGAAAAGTGCCAGAGGTTAGGGAGAGGTTGCAGATTGTGGTAAGGTGAGTAATGAGAGCTGGGGAAAGGGAGCGGAGGAAGTGAGAGGGGAGAGGGTCGCTGGCGCAGGTGGTAGGGCGGGCAGCGGAAAGGAGCCTGGAGACTTCTTCCTCTGTCGTTGGTTCTAGCGTAGATAGTGAGTAGGTGCTGGGTGCAGTGCTGATGAAGCTGGGATCAGGGCTAACCATGCAGCTTTCAGAGATTTCTTTTCGAATGTGGTCGATTTTTTCTTTGAAATAGGCAGCTAGTTCTCCAGCAGTCAGGTCTGTCGCAGGGGCCTGTTCCTTGTAGAAAGGGGATGATCCCAGTTTTGGGGAAAGTTTTCCTTCTATTTAAACTTGCAGAGGGAATATAGGGCTTATACTGGATAACAGGAAAGCATTCCACAGCCTCCACCATGAGGCCCTATGGAAGGTCATCAAATCCTATGGCATACCCAACCAGGTCATTTTCATTTTTCATGCACTGCACTCCGACTCTAGAACCAATACAAGAGCTACAGATTTCTTCAACATCAACAGATGAGTCTAAAACGGCCTGTATCGTGTCGCCATTCCTTTTCAATCTAATGCTCAACCATGTCATGAAACGAGCAACTGGGTGGAATATAGTTGGCGTTGTGGGACATAACCCACTCCAATGGTCTACTGACTAGGACTTTGTGCTTCCCAAATGCCAACAAATAGTATCGGCTCTGGAACAGGGAGCAGTGATGGTTGGTTTACGGATTAATTTCGAGAAGATAGATTGTGCAAGTTTGATGCGCCACATCTACAAATGCCTCAATTGCGGTCAACCAACAAGAGGTCGGCTAGTTTGTCTACTTAGGCAGTACAATCACTAATGATTAGAGATGAGCGAGTATACTCACTAAGGCACATTACTCGAGCGAGTAGTGCCTTAGCCGAGTATCTCCCCGCTCGTCTCTAAAGATTCAGGAGTGGCGGGGGAGAGCGGGGAGATCTCTCTCTCCTCTCCCCCCCGCTCCCCCCTGCTCCCCACCGAAACTCACCTATCACCCACGCCGACCCCGAATCTTTAGAGACGAGTGGGGAGATACTCGGCTAAGGCACTACTCGCTCGAGTAATGTGTCTTAGCGAGTATACTCGCTCATCTCTACTAATGATGGGAATGCTGAATGCGATGCCCCATGTCATATCGGGAAGGTGTAGGCAACTTTCTAACGTTTGTGTCCTATATGGGCTACTTTCATGCCCCCATTAGAAATAGTGATACAACTTCTGAACACTATTGTGATGCCAACTGTATGATATGCATCTAAAGCATAGATAGTGATTGCACGTACCTACCTCTAACTTGATACTCTCCAACAGCAATGCCTTTGTCATCTGTTTAAGGTCTCTTACCATATTTGGGTTAGCAGTGAAGGAATTTACTGGCACTCTGGTATGCGGTCACTCCATTCTGCAGTCAGTAAAGGCCGACTCCATTTTGCTGGACACATTCTATGCCTTCCTGACACAAGAATCGCTATCTTATGAAATCCCAAAAGTGTGAGGTATCCGCAGGGAAACAAAAGATCATCTGGCAATGTGCATTTATAGACGACTTGCGTACTGTCAACTTTTCTTGGGTTGATGCCAAAGCTGCTGCCTTTGATAGCCAACGATGGCATTCTTTTCTCACCTGATGCGCCAAAAGACATGGAAGGACCGAAGTCTAAGTAAGTCTAAGTCCTAGTACAGGTTTCTTACATAGATAATGGCAAGGCTTTTGCATTCCTAGACAATTTCTATAAGCCCCCCATGCACATGAGACAACAGACCTCTGAACCTGCTGAGGTTGGCAAGACTGGACAATTGTCGAATGTACATCAGCCTCATGACTTACTCCTGACAGATGATGTGAAAGTTCAACGCCATCGCTCCTGGATATAAATCGCCACTAGAGCTGTCTGGCTATGACGTTCTCCCCTGCCCCCATCTGAAAAACATATGAATGCTAAAAAAGACGGATTGCCTTATAGTGATATAGATATGGTTTTCTGCCATTGAGATGCATTTTGGGTAAAGTGTCACTGTTTTTGTGCATAAAGTACCAGCAGACCCAGAACTTAATTAGCCGTAGTCAGCAGGGGCGTAACTATAGAGAGTGCAGGGGATGCGGTTGCACCCGGGCCCAGGAGCCTTAGGGGGCCCATAAGGCTTCTCTTCTCCATATAGGGAGCCCAGTACTATGAATAAAGCATTATAGTTGGGGGCCCTGTTACAGGTTTTGCATTGGGGCCAAGAAGCTTCAAGTTATGTCTCTGTGCAGCATGGTTTAGGTATGGGTACGGGTACAGATACAGATAGAGGGGGGGGGGGGGCCCAGCTCACGTTTTGCATCAGGGCCCCTGAGCCTTTAGTTACGCCCCTGGTAATCAGAAATAGGAAAACCTACCATAAATATATCGCTTGTGTGTTGCTATCATGTTCTCCTCTTCTATTCCTTGCTCAGAGATGAATATCATTTGGTCCTATAACCCTTTCTGCTACCATGTGTCCAGAACCTGCATCGTGATATCACCTTCCCGTGGCATCAGGAAGAATCAACATTTCTCTATAGGGGCCATGAAGATCAATGTGTTCTTCTCTCCTAATGGCACTTGGGGCCATGTTGTGGCCTAAATTGTGCCCATTAAATCAACATTTTGGAGGCAACTGATAAGAAGATGCTTCATTTTCAATTTCCACGAAGAGTCATAAAATGAACAGCAACCCAAAAAACGGGAAAAGAGATAAATATATTGAAAGTCAAAACCGTCCCTATTAATAACAAGTTCCTGTCAGCGTAAACTCTTAATGAACTGAAAAAATGTTACAATTTGTTTAAAAAATAATGTCTGGTGTCCCCGCGGAGCCGCCGTCTGATGAGAAAGTTCTTTCAGTCGTCAAATAGATTTCATGAATTTTAACAAGTTCGTTCATGGGAGAAACGGCAACATGCAACACTTGTGTATTGTCCCCTGGAACCTAATTGCGGGGTAGGTGACAGAACAGAGACGTCGACTGTCTAAAGTTCATTTCTTATTAATTGCTTTACCAAATCACATGTTTTCTTCCTATTGTGGTATGTGTGTGTGTTTTAATTTACTAGGAACCGAGAAGTAATGGTGTCATTTACATCATGCTGATAAAATGGGGGTTAAGTCCTCATACAATAGGCATCAGTAAGCGACGGCGAGCCGGTGAACCGTGGATAGTTATTTTCAATGTTTTTTTTTTTTGCCAAATACAGGGTCTATCTTAACAATTATTTTGTCAGAATATCCTTATAATTAAGGGAGAAAATGGATCTCTAATTAGCTTGCCGAGACTAGGCGCAGTTTTCGTAGGTTTAATATATACATATTTTCGGTAGGGCTGGTGTAACACAAGGAGGGGGTTAAAAACATCTTTTAACTCCGGATGGCTGCATTGTGGTAATATTATAGAAGTCTCAGAATTTATACTGTGTGAATATAGAAGATGTAAGTTCTCAACCTCCGTTAGTTTTGGCTGTCAATTCATTGTTACAGGGGTTTTTCCACCAAAGACATCTAAGACTCAATAGCACATTATGGAAGGTCATCAGTATGGAAAAGGGTTTACCCAAGTGTTGTGGATGGCTGAATCACAGGACACAATCTTCTGATCGGATGGCAGCACTTGAGTCTGGTAGTTGCCTGGAGAACGGTTTCTACGTGATGGTATTGTCCCAACAGTGATGTTTGGAGGAGCTTCTGTTATGGTTTGTGAGTGTGTGTGTGGGGGGGGGGGGGTACTGCTGAGAAGGACGAGGGCCAAAGTCCACCTATAACACCAATGGGTATTGAGACATCTGGACAATGTGGCATCACCTCCCCTGTGGTAATACTCTGGTACAGCTCTATGTCTCCACCAACATGACCGAGCGCCAGGTCTTTCGGCACGCAGTGTAGGGAGCAGAATATCTGCGAACTTCATTGGCCGCCCAAAGTCCGGACCTCAATCCCATCGAGCATCTCTGGGATGAACTAGAATGCCGTATCCATGCGCCCAAGACACCCATCATCACCCCATCACTATCTTAAACTCTACTCAAGGAATGGAGGCAAATCCCTCCACACATCTATGGGACTTTGGTGGGATACAGCCTAGGAGGGTTACTGCAGTCATTGAGGCCACTGGATTGGAAAATGTGAATAAAATCCAATTCCATCCCCTTCTATGTGTGTGCTTACTTCTGTCTCCATTGTGTATAAGAGCTGAAAGAATATTTCATTTAAAGCAGCCCATTTAACCTATTTCATGTTGGTTTGTCTTAATTATTAACTTCTTTACATATTGAACTTTGAAAGCAATTTGCGCCCTCTGGCAACATGATAGTTTACATACAGAATTCATCGAAGACTGAGTAATGACTAATCGTAGGATATATTGGGTGGGACACAGAAAAGTAGCCCACCTCCAGTCCCGGCACCACACTCTTTGGAGGAGGCCATACCCTTTTCATTTTACCTCAGCAGTATAAGAAGTGAAAGCTGCGCTGTGATTGGTTGCTAGTGGCAGCAAAGGCAAGTTTTCTTTTAGACAGCTTTCATATAGCTGTGGCGTCCGGGCAGAGGCCAGGTAGTTGCGGGTAAGACCACGTGGCTCTCAAGATGATTGTCACAGGTGGTTCTGTGATCTCTCCCCAGCAATGGTGTAACATGGCCCAGCTTGGCCACATGCAATGCAAAATGTAAACAATGTTAATTAGTCTAAATGGTGTTGTTACGTGACGCCAGTACCTCTCTTCAAGCAAACGATTGCTCATTGCTAAATAGAGGAGTCCACAGACAAAAGAGATATTTTTCAAACCAGAGGTACACGGTTTTCTTTACTCACATAGTCCAACTTTGATTTTCCAAGTATAAAGCTAGATGACAGTCTCAGACACAACACTTCTGGCAGATTTCCTTCTGATGCAACTCTGTTACTCACACGCGTTCTTTTAGGAGACTCTTTTCTTCCCATAATCTAGGTGTCCTCAGTCTAAGTTATCTGTAAGATGATCCCCAGGGGTACACTTCTGACAGGGTGAGGTAACACACAACTCTTGCCTTTTCTTGCTTACTATTTACTTCTCCGGCCTTGTCATAGCAGGAGCCGTTACTCTGAGCTTCAGTCACCGGAGGGATAATATCCCACGCCAATGAGATAAGCCCACGGATCTGCGCAGGCAGAAGCTAAAGCAAGCTTCAGCCTTCCGACTACATCTCTACACCCTCTTCTCTCTCACTACTCTAGGCTCCGCCTCCCAACTTCTTCTAAACTCCCACAATGCCACACACAACAAACAAGTTAGGGAAGACAGATTTTGCCACGACAAAGCTTGTTAGCACTCACATAGAACATAGATCAACACAAGTACACACAAGACAGTTTACACAAAGCGGATGTATACCTATTCCAAAGACACCCCAACTCTGGGCCATTACATATCTGCCCTGGTGTTCTTCATTCATAATAGTTATTGTGGAACACTGTGTGCAAAAGAGGATCAGTTTAAGGCGTTTTGTCACTCCCCCGTTTTTCTTCTTATCACATCTCCTCACCGATCTTCTCCTGGCTCCTGCAGTCCCCGGGTCACATCACCTCCAGCCGGCTGTATCCTCTTCTTCCTATGATATAGCATCCATTCTCTGCATTCTATTTTAGACAGATCCTATTTAGAGTCCAGCTATCTAACTTATGCTATATACACTATGTTGACAAAAGTATTGCCCCACCACCACCAATCCTGCACTGTTGGGTGATGTCATAGAATTGTAGAATGGTAGAGTTCGAAGGGTCCTCAAGGGTCATCGGGTCCATTAGTGACGTAATGTTCACAGCCTAGCAGAGAATGCCGATTCCTCAGCATCCTGCTTTAGCACGCAGGTGCGGGGTCTCACTGCTAGTGCTCATATAGTATATGAATGGTATATTCATATATATATATATATATATATATATATATATATATATATATATATATATATATATATATATATATATTCAATGTCCAATGCGGTTGAGGAGCCCAGCATTTGTGACAGAGGAACTTTGGGTGCTGTGTGGCATCCGCTGGTGTCACAGAACATGGAAAGAGACACAGTCAGCAGACAGGGATATAAGTCCTGGAGCAAACAAGCTCTGTGACTTTGGACTGAGTAAACAAAGGTTTCCTAGGAAATATCTGGACAATGCATTATTCTTCTTGTACGCTACGAGCCGTAAGTGAGGTCGACCTCCATAGAGATAGGTATGAACCCTCCTAGGGACTGAGTCAGTGTAGCAGAGCCGTTGCCTAAATCTATATAGGGATGCTGCAGCTATAATTTCCAAAAGGGACATCACGGCAGGTCACAGACTGAGGTCTAACATGGCATATCAAAGGCGAGTGCCAGTAGGAAGGATGCTGAGTGCAGCTTATTGTATTGTTGGCAGTGAGTGGAGCCTTCTCTCAGGAGTTCTGTGACTTATAACCCGTCCACCATACGTCTCCATGTTATACAACATATCTTTGCAAAGGAACGTGAATGTTTTCCTATCACTTCCGTTTTATTATTGCTGTGTGAATTTTAGTAACAGAACTGAGTTGGCGCGGACGCCATTAGGCCGCTATAAAAGGAAAGTCAAATTGCTTGTTTATTATACAGGGACTTCAAAAATAAACTTTGTATAAAGTTTTGGTACTCCGTATTCTTATAACCCGTGTTGCATCCATCACTCGTAACACCAGCGTTGTTGGTCAGAACGATTCCAGACATCCTCCTCCGACCCCTTTCAGTGATGAGTTGTTTTGGTCCACAGGATCTCCTTTCACTGGATGTTTTCCTCGATCGCGCCATTCTCTGTATACTCTCCACACCGTTACATCAGAAGCCCCCCGACGGTTGGCGGTGCGACCCCGGCTAGTGTAGCGTCGATGACCGGCCTCGCTGGAAGTTCCTCCGATCGCTGGATTTTCCCATCTAATGTGGATTCACACTAAAACTGATCCACGGAAAACTTGTCACGTGATTTTATGCCGCACTCCGGGGTCACGGGGAGAATTACTGTACAGGGAAGCGCCAGTCCTGAGAGGGGTCTAATAAAGGGGTCCGGGGCTCTGATAAAGTATGTCCTCTGTGGACAGTCTGATGATCCGGAACGGCACAATGTCATTACAGAATTGAAAAAGTTGCTGTTTATTCTAAAAGAAATTTCTATCAGCAAATTCCAGAGAAATGCGCCGTCCCGCGGGAATTAATTAGAAAGCAAAATTGTACAAATCAATTTACAGTTCATCGTTTTAATAACAGGAAAGTGTGGAGTTTTGTGGCCGAAAAGGTCCTTATTTCAATGATGGAGATTTCATAATGAGAGGAAGAGTTCGCCTCCTCGTACGTTAAGCCGACCGGCGCCATGTTTGATGCTACATTGATAGAAGCGCACCTTCAGCTGCCGTGTCTGCAGTCGGGGGGCGCTGGTGCTGCGGAACCTTCTCACATTCCTCTTCCTGTCTGTGCGGTCATTAGCCGTTATTAGTGGGATTGCGTTTGGTTGCATCTTCTGGGCTTCACTGAACACAATTGGACTATTTTAGATGCTCTACGTTTGCGGGAAGGTTGTGCGTTTCTGCTCATTTGTAAGAAGAAGCGCAAAACGAACCCGTAAATCTGTGAGTAACAAGCGGCTGCAGGAGTGTACGGCTGATATTCGGCGGCGCCCACTCACCTGCGCGCCGCATCTCTGCTGCAGCCGTTTACATTCTTTTCTGATGACAAAATGCGTTCTAGGTGTAGAATATGACAATTTTGCTGCCGCTGGCCCCATTGAAAGCACTGGCGATATCCCGGCGTCTTTCTTGCGCTGCGAGGCGATTGTTTTCGCTTCCTCTCGCAGTGCAAGAGAGAATAAAACGCCAGTGGGTGTGAGCCCTTATAGTTCACTCAAGACTTCTCAGTTTGAACAAAAACTGCAACCGTCTATATGACCTATGTGAAGAATGTCGTAGGCCAGCGATTCTTAGCTGAATCACCATTGGGAAAGCTGTGGACAATTTTGCAATCCCGTGGAGCCCTTACTCTGATTCCTACCTCATTGAAGTTTGGTTTAGGGACCGAGAAAGCATTCCAGGATTGTTTCCTAGCACTTTAGGCTGGCTGAGATGTGTTGAGATGTGTTGAGATAAGAGATGAGCGAGCACCCAAATGCTCGGGTCCGCGTTATTCGAGTCAAGCATTTCATAAAATTCAAGAGCTCTACTCGAGTAACGAACCCCATTGACTACAATGGGAGACTCGAGCATTTTTGTATGTGGGACGCTGGGTGACGAGCTTTTTTTTTCTTCCTACGTTCATCTCTCTCTCTCTCTCTCTCTCTCTCTCGCCAGACAAAAAATTTGCCATTGACGCGTGCTGCGTAGTGGCAGGGAGGGGCCAAAACAGGCACGTCACAGCAGGGAGGGGCCAAAAACTGGGGCAAGGTCGAACACGTCGTGATGCTCGTTCGAGTAATGAGCACCATCGAGTACGCTAATACTTGAACGAGCCTCAAGCTCGTCAGAGTACGTTCGCTCAACTCTAGTTAAGATGTGTTGACTCTTTTCCCAAACATCAGTGAGCCGGTTGATGTAAGTCTATTCTCACACTTATATTGCATATTCAGACTTTCGTTAGTGTTGTTGCTATCTTTACCATCACAATGAAAGCCCTGTAATAATGCTGTCTGGATGCTAAATGGCAGAACTCAACATCACCTTTAGAAGTTGCCTTCTCAGGGCGCTAACCGTGTCTCCCAGTACTCAGATACCCCCGGGACTTAGTAAAGCCATGACCAGGGTAGGTTAGATTGACTGCTTAGTGGCAGCAACCCAAAAACCTCCTACCAATAAATACTAAGCACAAGATTTCGGATAAATTGGCCACAGCAGCCATTTTATTAAAAACAAACATAAAAACATAAAATGCTCCAAAGTTTACCCCAGTGGGGGGGAATCCTTGGAGCCACAAACAATCGGGTGCTTAAAACCTCCATGATAAAGGCGCACCTTGCCCACAATCGTAAAACCCAATGTGTGTGCACCACTAGCCGCCCATTGGGTGGCTAAAATTTAAAATATAAACGAGGCCGGGAGGGATAACCGCTCTCCCCCCGTTAACCGCGCCCCATAGCACCCGACGCTAACTTAATTAACAAAACTCCCCCCCCCCCCCACAATTTACAACCAAGGACCCCCCACCCGCCAATGCTGCCATGACAAAAAACAAAAAGACCCAAGACTGAAAAAAAAACAACTTCTAGGGAGGGAGGGTGGGCTCCTGATGACTTCTCTCTCTCTCTCTCTCTCTCTCTCTCTCTCTCTCTCTCTCTCTCTCTCTCTCTCTCTCTCTCTCTCTAACTGCTCTTTCTAAAATGGTGTTCCCGCTCAATAGGCCACTCCCCCTTTAACCCTATCCTTCCCACTTCACTACCACCTAATCTCCAACCACTTCCACTTTTTCTACATTTAACCCTTAGCTCACTAACCACCCCGGTCATGAGGGGCTTACATTACAGCTCGCTTCAGTCTCTTTCTCTCCAGCCCCATCCTAGACTACAATAACTTGACCCTCTAAACGATAATAGATATGAAGCTCATCTCAACACAATAGAGAACACAAATACAAAACTAGGGAGCCATAATCATTAGATGACATGGACAGACAGTGATGGTTACTGAATTATGAGGATGTCACCAATATAGACTAAATGGGGTACTGCTAGGGAAAATTGAGATGAAAAAAGACCTGGGGGTACTAGTGGATTGTAGACTTAAAGGGGTTGTCCCGCGCCGAAACGTTTTTTTTTTTCACCCCCCCCCCCCCCCCCCGTTTGGCGCGAGACAACCCCGATGCAGGGGTTAAAAAAGAACACCGCACAGCGCTTACCTGAATCCCCACGCTCCGGTGACTTCTTACTTACCGGTTGCAGATGGCCGCCGGGATCTTCTACCTCCGTGGACCGCAGCTCTTGCAGTGTGTGGGTGAAAACCTGACTTCTTGAGGTGCTGTAGCCACACTTGGATTAAAAAGGAGAAAAGTGACACATGGGCTATCCAATCATATTTCTGATGGTGAAATGGGGTGAAAACATATTAGAAAATGGAGGCTATGGAGGCATTGTCCAGTTATAAGCTACTGATGGCTATTCTCAAGGATGGACTATCTGGCAGGGTCCTGGCCAGTGTGCATTCATTTCAATGTGAATGTCTGCCATACCAAGCCTGGCCACTATAGTAGAAATGGAGCTGTCTGCTTCCTGCAAAAATCAACTCAATACTTGAGCATAAAGGTCCAGCTAACAGCTGATCTGTGGGGGTCCCAGGTAGCAGAGCTCTCTGATCTACTGTTGATAAGCAAAGGACCATTTACACGGACAGAAAGCTAAAAAGCAATTGTTTGAGTGATCATCGTTGCATCTAAATGTGCGCCCGTCGTGCACTGCTCGCTGATCGTTAAATTGACGTTTGGCCTTATTAGCGGTTCTCCACGGGGTAGTGCTGATAGCATTGTATCCCGTCGGACAACAAAGGAGCCGAAACCAGATAAGAGCCCTCGGGCCTATAACTGCTTTCAGCGAAGGCTTCATTTGCACACTAAATAGCTATTAAGTAGCTGAGTAGCTACTTAAAGGGGTTGTCCCGCGCCGAAACGTTTTTTTTTTGTTTTTTTTTAACACCCCCCCCCCCCCCCCCGGGCGTGCCACTCAAGGGGTTAAAAGAGGTATAGGGGCGAGGGACGAGAACATTATCCTCCCACTATATAAGGCACTTGTCAGGCCTCACATGGAATACTCTGTACAGACGGTTAAGGGGCGACCAAATAACTCTGTATAAATACATGAGGGGACAATACAAGGATCTCTCCCAGGATCTGTTTATACCCAGGACTACGACGGTGACAAGAGGGCATCCACTACATCTAGAAGAAAGCAGGTTTCATCACCAACACAGAAGGGAGTTCTTTACTGTAAGAGCAGTGAGACTGTGGAACTCTCTGCCTGAGGACGTGGTGATGGCAAAATCCATAGAGGAGTTTAAGAGGGACTAGATGTCTTTCTATGATATTACAGGATATAGACATTAGGTGACCAGCAGGGATTTTTTTCCCCTAAAATGGGCTAAATTGGCTTCTGACTCATTAGGTTTTTTTTGCGTTCCTCTGGATCAACAAGAGGGGTGGAAACTGGACATTGTCTTTTTTCAGCCTGCTTTACAAAGACTGTATGTAACAGTCGAAACATTGCTGGAGCTGCTGTGGCTATGTAATACAATAAAGAGTCTTCGCATGAAACTGGGGGTGTGAGTATTCATCCTGAAACATCTTGCACCATCAGTCACTGCTTTTCACTTCTAAATTGGATGTGATGTCTCTGGGGGTCTTTTGGTCCAGATCCTGATTGAAGCGTGCAACTGCCATACATATTTTTGCTCTCCCGGTGGGATACTTGAAGTTGTGCTGCAGGTATAAGAACGTTGGATGCTATGTTACTATGATGATGAAACTGACAGTGGAAACTGGAATAGATTGCATGTAATGGAAATAAGAACCTGCAAAATCCTTTAACTAACGCAAGCTCTGCCTACATCTTTCCCTTATTTATCTCTGGTGCTGACCCTAGTGCCAGACACCACTGTCCCTAAGTAGCCCTCAGTTTTCCCTACTGGCAACCCTGTCTAAAATACTATCTCTGCAAACAATAGGGTGCTAAGACAGAACAATCTGAGAAACAAACCAAGGCTAGGCAGATGCTAACAAGGAATGAGCAGTCAAAAACCAGAAGCTAGGAAACTAATGGACCGGCTGTGGGAATACTTACAGGGCATCTATCCAAACTAAAGATTAGAACACAAGAGATGATGATTCAGCAGGAATGTCTCTGTTGGTCACCACAAGACCCCATTATGAGCCATCTGGATCCACTGGGGGCCATGGGTAAATTGTGCATCTATAATGTAAACCACGCCACAGATGTGAACAGAGACTTAGTTTGTCATCTCTAGTACAAAAGTTGCTTTTTTCTGCCGTGTCATGTGGAGCCGCTGACCAGACCCCAAGGAACCTTGGTTGGGAAATACTATCTTAGGCACAAGAAAAAACTAAATCTTCAGCTTTAACCCTTTCCAATCCACTGTCTGACCTCTGAAGACATTATGATTTAGGGCTGTACAGCTCTGATGTTAGAAGACATCCGTCGGGGTTCTGTTACTGTATATTGCCAGCCTCTCTGCTGTCGGAGCCTATCCAACGTGTCGCCTCATGCAGTACTGGCCTTTATCCAGCAGATAGCGCCGTTGTATAACAGCAGAAAAGGGGTAAGCCCCCTAGGAAAACCAGGATACAAATTGGATTAGAAAGGGTTAAGTTTTTTCAAAAATTGGTTAATAAAATGTACTTGAAAATGAAAAAAACAAACAAACATTTTTTTAAAGATCAACCTTCTAAGGTGATTATTCTGTAAAGCTCAATTTCCACGGGAGAATCTGGGGCGTTCCAGCATAGAGCAACAGCGCGGACGGCAGACTACCTCCACCATGTGCCCGTGCAGGTAAACGCTCACAAACCCCTGTGTCTGCCTCCGCTCGTGTAATCGACATAATGATCACTAATTTCTGCACCTTTTCCTGAACACAGAAGCTTTTTATCATTCTAATTCAAAACAACATAATGAAATGATTTTTATGGATTAGACATCAACAGCAGAAGAAAGCCATAATCTGAGCATAAACTATAAATACATGTTGTCAGGTTTCCATTATCTCACTGAATGGCGCTAACAGCATGAAAAGAAAATCCTGAATGCGGGATCCCTTTATTATTCACCTTGCCACCCGGCCATTATCTCATAAACAGCCAGTAAATGTCTGCAGGTTCCTCCAGAACACGAGCCATATGGTGGATTCATGACGGCTTCGGTGTCCTTAATCAGTGGAAGACATTACTGTTTAACAGAACCCCAAAAGACATTCACATCTCCTTCTCGAGAATGAATCCTGATTGGGACTCCATAGGTCTGGATTTGTTCAGACCCTAGGCCAATTCCCAAACTTCATCAGACCCCAAAACCCAAAATCACTCATACCCCTAAATAGAAGTAGATGCCAAACCAGACCCTAAAATTAGTCCAGACCCAAAACCAGACCCCACAGACGTACTCAGCACCAAACCGATATTCAGCCAGTCAGCTGTTCTGTACTCCAAATCAGACGCAAATAAATGGAAACCTTGTAAAACGGACACCATGGGGCGTCCGATGCCCAATAGAAGTGAATGGTTCTGTTTCTGTCACAGTGTCCATCCGCCGTCGCAGAGCCCTAAGCAGATTGTGTCCAGCGTGTAAGGGTAACCACGTGTGAACACTTCCTTACCTTCATTTCATGAAGTGACTCAAACGCAGTTCCGTTTTAAGGCCTATTCTTTACATGTCATTGTGAACCCTTAACCCTTTCCAATCCACTGTCTGACGTCTTCCTACATTCTGATTGAAGCTTGTACAGCTCCAATGTCAGAAGACGTCCGACAGGGTATTCTTTCCGTCTATTACCAGACACTCTGCTGTTGGAGCCTCTCTGGCGCACACACTGGCTTTAGCCAGCAGATGGCACTGTTGCATAACAGCAAAAAGAGAAAGCCTTTTAGAAAACCCTGAATCCAAAATTGGATTGGAAAGGGTTAAAGCGATTCTGTCATTAAAAAATAATCCTATACTTACCTCTCCCTCTCCTATCAGTCTTCTTACCACATCTTCTCCACCGATCTTCTCCTGGCTCTTGCAGTCCCCCCCGTCACATGACCACAAGCCGGACGGATCCTCTTCTTCCGGTGCCGTAGCATCCATTCACTGTGTATCCCTTCCTGCAGGTTGGTGCACCTGGAATATCGCTGTGAGTGCGCATGTCCAGATGTGAGTGCCTTTATGCTATATGGACCATTGCGGCGAGACACCGGGCACGCACACCCGCGGTGATGTCTGACCGAGGATTTGGCATTTCCTGCCAGACAGTGAACGATACGTCACTAGTGACCAGGTACACTGACCTGCAGGAAGTGATATTTAGCGAATGGACACACAAGAGGATCCGGTCGGCTGGAGGGGAGGTGACCCGGAGAGTAGAGGAGCCACGAGAAGATCGGTGGGGAGAAGATCTGGTAAGGAGACGGTGGAGGGACGGGTAAGGATAGAATTTCTTTCTAGTGACAGACCCCTTTAAGCATGGCGGTGATATAATCACTGTTTGGAATATTCCATTATTTGTCTGATATGAAGACTAATTGACCGAACGCTGATTTCCGACACCAAGATATAAAACATTGTGAAGTGCAGCACATGAAAGGCCTTCGGATCGTCCGCAGTCTCATCCCTCGTGAGGTTTAATCTGCGCTGCTCGTTCTCAAGGCACTCTGGCGGATTAGCGTCTCCGCTCTCAGCGAGTTTCTTGCCTTCTCTTCTGTGTCTTCCGCAGTGACCTGAAAATCTGACGTGCTAAAAACTCCAACAATTTACTTCTGAGAACGATACTGAAGGCTTTAAATAACTGATGTGCTGGAAAAGCGCACAACCTGCCTTTCTCCCACTGTTTGGGCCGCCTATTACAATGTAGCGTGTGGGCGACGGCGAGAGCCTTCTTTTCTGGATTACTTTCTTAAGCACATTATTGAAATTCTGACATTCTCATTTATTGAGCCGTACAATAGAACAAGCTCTTATATTAATTAATGTTCAGCTACAATAATCAGGGGAGTTGATCAGCTTTTTACACTTCACTCTTAATTGATTCAGGTAATTAAAAGTTTTGGTTCAAAAAATACCAGAAATTCTCGTAGATATCATCAAGCGGGAGACCCCTCAGCGTTCTCCTACAATGGAGCCCCTCTCGTGCTGGTTTACACCCTTATACCACTAACCATCAGTGACAAGAGAGCGCTGCATTTTCATCTCCGGATCCGCGGTCAGCGGCGTACTTTCCGATGTCGCAGCACTAACGCATGTGGTATTAGCGCACTACTGAGATAATTAGCCACAACTCTGCACCGCTGGCCCAATTGCATGGCTCAGCTGCCGTTGCAGTTCAGTTGGCATAGCGTGGCTTAACTCTTTCCAATCCACTGTCTGACGTCTAAAGACGTTATGATTTAAGGCTGTACAGCTCCGATGTTGGAAGGCATCTGTCGGGGTGCTCTTACTGTATATTGCCAGCCTCTCTGCTGTTGGAGCCTATCCAACGTGTCACCACATGCAGTACTGGCTTTAGCCAGCAGATAGCGCTGTTGTATAACAGCAGAAAAAGAGTTAGGCCCCCTAGGAAAACCAGGATACAAATTGGATTGGAAAGGGTTAAAGGACGATTTGGCTGATGGACGCGTTCAGACACCACTGGACGCACCTGATGGCACAGCTCTGTTTTCTTTAGTTTTTTCTACTAGTTTAATCTTTTTACAAATCAGACTAAAAGGCTTCCCTATTCCTAGGCAGGGCCACCCCCTCCCCCATATCCTACGGCGAGGTATCAAATTTGTTGGCAAGAAAATGCGTACAACAGGCTCCAGCTTATACAACAATACTACTGTGGCATCTCAGAATTGGCGCATGACTGAAGTTGTTTCCAATGGCCCCAACCATGATGTGCTCTTTGTTATACAACCCAGAACATGTTCTTCCTCCACGCCATCCCTGGACTTTTTATATTAATTCATGTACGACTTGTAAACCACTCCTGTCACTTATGTTACTGAATGTTGGAAGCGTCAAGGCGGATGGCGAATTATAAGTGAGCATGCATCTGGCTATAATCCCCCCTTGGGTACATTGCGTCTCCTTTCTCCTGGCTGGCGCTGATTTTTTATGGAACATCAAAGGCTGCTGCAGCCAATCACGGACCTCGGCGGTCCATCACTGAGGTTTGTGGTTGGCTGCAGCAGCCTGTAAAGCTTTGTTCAGAGGTTGACTGCAGCATATGAACAGAGTGCTCCCTGGGGGAACAGCAAAGTGATGCTGGAGCTGCGGGGACCCGGGGCAGGTAGGTGTAAGCTCTTTTATTATTTTTAACACAGCCAGCATATAAAAAAATTGTAATTTATCTTGAAAAATCCTTTAAAACTTTTCCTAATGAAGATGAGTGAACGTTTGAAAAATTCAGTTCAACTGGTTTGCTGAATTTCCCCCCAAAAGTTTGGTTTAGTCTGAATTAGTTTAAACCAAACCAGAACTTCAGCAATACACCTACAATTATGGTCCCAGCTTGGAGTTGTTTCTCCGGTGGCTCCATGGTTAACACTGTAGCCTTGCAATATTGGGGTCCTGGTTTCAAGTCTGACAATATCTGCGTAGAGTTTGCATGCTCTCACTGTGTTTGTGTGGGTTTCTTCTTCATAATAATCACCTTTATTTGTATAGGGCCTACATTTATTGAGGAGCAGGATGAAGATGGAGGAAGGAGAAGATCGGTGGCTCAGTGGTTAGCACTGTTGCCTTGCATCAGTGGGGTACTACGTTCAAATCTGATCAAGAACAACATCTTCATAGAGTTTGCGTGTTCTCCCTGTGTTTGTGTGTGTTTCCTTCCACTCTCCAAAACTTACTAATTGTAGTGGCCCAGTGGATCCTACAGAACACCCACAGCAAAGCAACACCTGTTCTGTTACACCTGTCTATGTGCCGTCCGTAGGAAAGACCCTGTTTCTCCCCTTTTCTCTACTAAGTCCTGAGCTTAGCTCTGATGTCAGCTGGTGTCCTATTGGCTGACAGTCAGCTTTCAAATTCATTGGTGCAGAGTCCAGGGACGGGAAAACAGCAGCACAAGTCCCTATGCAAAGTGGGAGGAGGAGAAAAAGTGCGGGAAGGAGAAGAGGAGATAAAAGCAGCAGTGAGTGAGCAGTTGGAGGCTTCTTGCTTCTGGCTTCCAGCCAGTCAGAGTGTCAGAGAGTGCAGTCAGTCATGTAAGCAGAGGAGGAGATCCAGACAGGAGTTCACCTTCATCATCCCGAGGTTGAGCGAGGTCCCCTTTCCGCTCCCTTGGTGCTTCCGTGATAGTGAGCAGAAGAAATCCCAGAGATTGATCATCCGCCATAACAGTGAATTCCAATATACCCAGTGAAGCCCCAATATACAGCGCTCTAGAGATCACCTTAAATCCCCCTCCATCCACCCCCTGCTCACAGTCAGTTAAATCAAGGCAGTGGAAGAATTGTCTCAAATCAGTGAAAGTAAGAAAAGAGAAAGAGTGTTGAAGTCTTTCCTTCACAATTTCAGCAGTACTGTTATCTCCATTGTATTGAAATCTCTGCATCACTGCCATATACAAGTGAACATAGTAATTGTACTTGTGAAACAGTTTAGAAACCTGAGTGCTCCCAGTTTTACTATTACAAGCTCCTGGACTTGTCTGATTTATTTCTTTGGTATTCCATCCCGAGAGACCCAGAAAGGGGTACTGGCGTCACCGTGACAACAACAGATTCATCTGTTACATGTACCACAGTACATTCTTTAGGCCACTGCACAACTCCTGAACAGAGCACCCTTGTTGCCACTGTAACGAGGGATCACAGAGCCACCCGTGACAATCCTTCTGCAAACCCTGTGGTCTCCCTCACTTTGGCATGCTCAGCTCAGCTATTGCACTGATAGTTGAATATAGATTGTGAGCCTCAATGGGGACAGAAAATATCAAGTGATGAAATATGTTTGTGCTGTACAAATAAATGTGAGTACTATGAAACACAGGGAGAGCATACAAACTTCATGCCAATGTTGTCAGATTTAAATCTAGGATGCCAGCACGGCGAAGCAACAATGCTAACCACTGAATCACCACCTTCGTCTTCCTCTGTGGGCTTGGATGGGATGAACTACCTGAAGTTCACATGAGTCAAACTTCAACCCAAAACAGGGGTCAACTGGTTCAGTTTACTCATCACTAACCTTCCCAACCTTTGTTTTTGAGCAATTCCTTCCTCCGGAGAGGGAAGTCCTGACCTGGTTCAAGAAAAGGGTGAGGGAAAAAATATCACTGGGCAAGGTTTGCCTCCATAGTACATATACACATGCCTTTGGTTAGTTCATTTCACCTTTGTTGGCTAATGTTATAAGCCCTGCAAAGAAGGAAACCATCTACAAGTTCGTTCTGAGGACCTACTGAAATAGTGCGAGGATGGATTGAAGAGGCATGGTCTACCTTTATGGTTTGTTAGTCCTCTTTTAAAAAGCTCTTCACAAGGCAGATTTCAAAATTGTTGTAATTTTAGTACAATTATTTATAGGTATTAATAATTGAATACGTGGAGTGAAGGAAAGAAATGAGTTCAACATGACCCCAAGACAGTGGGCGTACTGCCGAAGAGTAATGGTAGCACTACATGATGAGGTGGAAATATCAGGATTTAGTCAATTAGTAGATGGTGGAGGCACAAGAAGTTCAGATTTTATAAAATTTAGTGTCAAATAGAGAGGGGATATGCTGGTGGAGACGGTGGACAGACAATTACTGGCATTTGGATTAGTGAGGCAGCGCTGTCATGAAAGAAGTGGTGTTGTTAGAGTAGTGATCGTACGGAAAGACAAATCTGCTGACAGTTTGTCCAATAGGGGGCAGGTAGATGGAGAAGAGGACCAAGGACCAAGCCCTTAGGAACCCCAACAGCTTGGGGAACAGGAGAAGTAGAGTCGGTGAATGATACACTAATTGAGCGATCAGTTAGGTAGGTGAGAGTAGATTTCTTAAGACCAACAGATTAAACCATGCCGAGGAGCTGGTGGTCTACATTGTCAAACGCCACAGAGAGATCCATAAAAACCAATAGAAAGTAATCGCAATCAGAAGACCTTAGCCTTCCCTTTCTAAATTCTCCTCTCTCCAATGTATCCTGAATGCAATACAGTGGCTGAAGAAGTGTAACTGTTACACCAATGCCTCCATCATGTACTGATCACTCATTCATAAAACTCTCCAAAGTGTTGCACTGCCCTATATCTTCTCTATTATCACTGTCTGCCACCCTACCTCTCTGTTCTGCCAATGGTCTTAGCTAACTTCTTTCATTATCTGAACCTTCCATTCCCATTCTCAAGACTTCTCATGTGCCGCATCAGTTCTCTAAAATGCGCTACCACAGACAACTGAGGTTAATTTCCACTATCTCAGACAATCAGGCCACTTCACACAGGATCCCACAATGGGAGTTAATTTCATTATGCAGATATGTCATGGAGGTATGTGAATTACTTCTATTCTAAGAAGACCTTGGTGTATGCCAGTATTATGAAGAAATTAGATAGACTTGTAAATAAATCTTCTCTTCCTTCCCGTGGTGCCTAAACGTGTAATTGTATATTGTCAATCAGATAAGCTGATCTATAAAACCAAGCGGCATCATTATCACTGACCTTTAAATAAAGTATATACATTATATACTTAGCTATTTATATATATATATATATATATATATATATATATATATATATAAGCAAAAAAAATCTTGAAATCCTAAAAAATCCAAAAATTAAAAAAAATTGAAATCCTAAAATTTTAAATATTATTTCAGAACTACAACAGATTCAAATAAAAAGCTTTACATGTTGATAATATATTTTGACAATGACTCAAAAAGATTAAATCTTAACTAGAGATGAGCGAACGCGTTCGTCCGAGCTTGATATTCGTGCGAATATTAGGGTGTTCGGGATGTTCGTTATTCGTGACGAACACCATGCGGTGTTCTGGTTACTTTCACTTCCTTCCCTGAGACGTTAGCGCGCTTTTCTGGCCAATTGAAAGACAGGGAAGGCATTACAACTTCCCCCTGCAACGTTTAAGCCCTATACCACCCCCCTGCTGTGAGTGGCTGGCGAGATCAGGTGTTCGCCTAATATAAAAGTCGGCCCCTCCCGCGGCTCGCCTCAGATGCGGTGTGAGTTAGATGAGGGACAGTGCTGTTTATACCGGAGCTGCTGTAGGGAAAGAATTGGTAGTTAGTGTAGGCTTCAAGACCCCCCAAAGGTCCTTATTAGGGCCACTGATAGCTGTGTGTTGGCTGCTGTTAGCAGTGGGATTTTTTTTTCTTCTCAAAATCGGCTCTGCAGAGCGTTGCACCTGGCATTAGGGACAGAAGTGCTGCATAGGCAGGGAGAGTGTTAGGAGTGAGTGTAGCCTTCAAGGACCTCAACGGTCCTTTCTAGGGCCATATTTATCCGTGTGCAGTACTGTCCAGGCTGCTGTTAGCTGTGCTGCATTTTTTTTGGGCTTCTCAAAATCGCCTCTGCAGAGCATTCCACCCTCCATTGATACTGCAGGGAAAGAATTGTATAGGCAGGGCCACAACACAGTTATTATTCATAGAATATACGCAGTGCTGCCTGTTGGTGGGAAAAAACTGAAAACAAATCTATTTGTCCAGCCTCTGTCCGTCCTTACGCCTGTGGAGACGTGTGAGCTGCGTGAAAAACATTGCTAAATCATACGCACCCAGCTACGCTTTACTGCTGGGTTCGCCATTTGCTTTCCTTAATTGGGAAAAAAAATACCTGCTCTGCCACAGTTAATAACTCTGCTACCCTCACGTTCTGTGACACATAAGCAGGGACACAGCACAGTTATTAAACTTCTCAGGTTCATTGAATATACGCAGTGCTGCCTGTTGGTGGGAAAAAACTGAAAACAAATCTATTTGTCCAGCCTCTGTCCGTCCTTACGCCTGTGGAGACGTGTGAGCTGCGTGAAAAACATTGCTAAATCATACGCACCCAGCTACGCTTTACTGCTGGGTTCGCCATTTGCTTTCCTTAATTGGGAAAAAAAATACCTGCTCTGCCACAGTTAATAACTCTGCTACCCTCACGTTCTGTGACACATAAGCAGGGACACAGCACAGTTATTAAACTTAGATAATTCATTCACTAGAGGCAGTGGGGCCTTTCGTTTTCCAAAAAGGGCAAAAATTATATTTGGCCTGCAGTCTTGCGCCAATTTATTTCCTGCCTGTGAAATCAAATCACTGGTAATACAGCATGCTGAGGGGTAGGGGTAGGCCTAGAGGACGTGGACGCGGCCGAGGACGCGGAGGGCCAAGTCAGGGTGTGGGCACAGGCCAAGCTCCTGATCCAGGTGTGTTGCAGCCGACTGCTGCGCGATTAGGAGAGAGGCACGTTTCTGGCGTCCCCACATTCATCGCCCAATTAATGGGTCCACGCGGGAGACGGTTATTAGAAAATGAGCAGTGTGAGCAGGTCCTGTCCTGGATGGCAGAAAGTGCTTTGAGCAACCTATCGTCTACCCGCAGTTCTGCGCCGTCCACTGCTGCCAATCCGAATCCTCTGTCTGCTGCTCCTCCTTCCTCCCAGCCTCCTCACTCCACTACAATGACACCTGCTCAGGAGCGGGAACACTCCCAGGAACTGTTCTCGGGCCCCTGCTTAGATTGGGCAGCAGCGGTTCCTCTCCCACCAGAGGAGTTTATCGTCACTGATGCCCAACCATTCGAAAGTTCCCGGGGTCCGGGGGAAGAGGCTGGGGACTTCCGCCAACTGTCTCAACAACTTTCTGTGGGTGAGGAGGACGATGACGATCAGACACAGTTGTCTTGCAGTGAGGTAGTAGTAAGGGCAGTAAGTCCCAGGGAGCAGTGCACAGAGGACTCGGAGGAAGAGCAGCAGGACGATGAGGTGACTGACCCCACCTGGTGTGCAACGCTTACTCAGGAGGACAGGTCTTCAGAGGGGGAGTCAAGGGCATCAGCAGGGCAGGTTGCAAGAGGCAGTGCAGTGGCCAGGGGTAGAGGCAGGGCCAGACCGAATAATCCACCAAGTGTTTCCCAAAGCGCCCCCTCGCGCCATGCCACCCTGCGGAGGCCGAGGTGCTCTAAGGTCTGGCAGTTTTTCACAGAGACGCCTGACGACCGACGAACAGTGGTGTGCAACCTTTGTCGCGCAAAGCTCAGCCGGGGAGCCAACACCAACAGCCTCACCACCACCACCATGCGCAGACATATGATGGCCAAGCACCCCGCAAGGTGGGACAAAGGCCGTTCACCGCCTCCGGTTTGCACCCCTGCCTCTCCCCCTGTGCCCCAACCTGCCACTGAGATGCAACCCCCCTCTCAGGACACAGGCACTACCGCCTCATGGCCTGCACCCACACCCTCATCTCCGCTGTCCTCGGCCCCATCCAGCAGTGTAGTTCAGCGCACCGTTCAGCCGTCGCTTGCGCAAGTGTTCGAGCGCAAGCGCAAGTACGCCGCCACGCACCCGCACGCTCAAACGTTAACCGTCCGCATCGCAAAATTCATCAGCCTTGAGATGCTGCCGTATAGGGTTGTGGAAACGGAGTCCTTCAAAAGTATCATGGAGGCGGCGGCCCCGCGCTACTCAGTTCCCAGTCGCCACTACTTTTCCCGATGTGCCGTCCCAGCCCTGCACGACCACGTCTCCCGCAACATTGTGCGCGCCCTCACCAACGCGGTTACTGCCACGGTCCACTTAACTACGGACACGTGGACAAGCACAGGCGGGCAGGGCCACTACATCTCCCTGACGGCACATTGGGTGAATTTAGTGGAGGCTGGGACAGAGTCAGAGCCTGGGACCGCTCACGTCCTACCCACCCCCAGAATTGCGGGCCCCAGCTCGGTGGTGGTATCTGCGGAGGTGTATGCTTCCTCCACTAAAGCACCCTCCTCCTCCTCCTCCTCCTCTGTCTCACAATCAAGATGTGTTAGCAGCAGCATGTCGCCAGCAGTCGGTGTCGCGCGGTGTGGCAGCACAGCGGTGGGCAAGCGTCAGCAGGCCGTGCTGAAACTACTCAGCTTAGGCGATAAGAGGCACACGGCCCACGAACTGCTGCAGGGTCTGACACAGCAGACCGACCGCTGGCTTGCGCCGCTGAGCCTCCAACCGGGCATGGTCGTGTGTGACAACGGCCGTAACCTGGTGGCGGCTCTGCAGCTCGGCAGCCTCACGCACGTGCCATGCCTGGCCCACGTCTTTAATTTGGTGGTTCAGCGGTTTCTGAAAAGCTACCCACGCTTGTCAGACCTGCTCGTAAAGGTGCGCCGGCTCTGCGCACATTTCCGCAAGTCCCACACGGACGCTGCCACCCTGCGCACCCTGCAACATCACTTTAAGCTGCCAGTGCACCGACTGCTGTGCGACGTGCCCACACGGTGGAACTCTACGCTCCACATGTTGGCCAGGCTCTATGAACAGCGTAGAGCTATAGTCGAATACCAACTCCAACATGGGCGGCGCAGTGGGAGTCAGCCTCCTCAATTCCTTTCAGAAGAGTGGGCCTGGTTGGCAGACATCTGCCATGTCCTTGGTAATTTTGAGGAGTCTACCCAGGTGGTGAGCGGCGATGCTACAATCATTAGCGTCACCATTCCTCTGCTATGCATCTTGAGAAATTCCCTGCAAACCATAAAGGCAGCTGCTTTGCGCTCGGAAACGGGGGCGGGGGAAGACAGTATGCCGCTGGATAGTCAGGGCACCCTCCTGTCTATTTCTCAGCGCGTACAGGAGGAGGAGGAGGAGCATGAGGAGGATGAGGAGGAGGGGGAAGAGACAGCTTGGCCCGCTGCTGACGGTACACCGGCTGATTGCCTGTCATCCTTTCAGCGTGTATGGCCTGAGGAGGAGGAGGAGGAGGAGGATCCTGAAAGTGATCTTCCTAGTGAAGACAGCCATGTGTTGCGTACAGGTACCCTGGCACACATGGCTGACTTCATGTTAGGATGCCTTTCTCGTGACCCTCGCGTTGCACGCATTCTGGCCACTACGGATTACTGGGTGTACACACTGCTCGATCCACGGTATAAGGAGAACCTGCCCACTCTGATTCCCGAAGAGGAAAGGGGTTCGAGAGTGTTGCTATACCACAGGACCCTTGCGGACAAGCTGATGGTAAAATTCCCAGCCGACAGCGCTAGTGGCAGAAGGCGCAGTTCCGAGGGCCATGTTGCAGGGGATGTGCGTAGATCGAGCAGCATGTACATCCCAGGCAGTGCAACAGTCTTTAAGGGCCTGGCCAGCTTTATGGCTCCCCACCAAGACTGTGTCACCGCTCCCCAGTCACGGCTGAGTCGGCGGGAGCACTGCAAAAGGATGGTGAGGGAGTACGTAGCGGATCGCACGACCATCCTTGGTGACGCCTCTGCCCCCTACAACTACTGGGTGTCGAAGCTGGACACGTGGCCTGAACTAGCCCTGTATGCCCTTGAGGTGCTTGCTTGTCCTGCGGCTAGCGTGTTGTCGGAGAGGGTGTTTAGTGCGGCTGGGGGAATCATCACAGATAAGCGTAGCCGCTTGTCAACCGACAGTGCCGACAGGCTAACACTCATCAAGATGAACAAAGGCTGGATTTCGCCAGACTTCTGTTCTCCACCAGCGGACAGCAGCGATACGTAAGCAATACGTAGGCTGCACCCGCGGATGGAAGCTACGTTCTCTCTCACCATCCAAAACGGGGACATTTCTGCTTCATCAATCTGTGTCTAATATTCCTCCTCCTCCTCCTGCTTCTCCTCCTGAAACCTCACGTAATCACGCTGAACGGGCAATTTTTCTTAGGGCCACAAGGCTCACTCAAATAATTTTTCTGAACAATTTTTATAAGTTTCAATGCGCTTAAAAGCATTGGAACTTTAACTTGAACCAATTTTTCGTTACACTGGGCTGCCTCCAGGCCTAGTTACCACTTAAGCCACATTAACCAAAGCGATTAATGGGTTTCACCTGCCCTCTTGGCTGGCCATGGCCAATTTTTGGGATGTACATTAGTACTGTTGATACAGCAATTTTTGTGGGCCCTCGCCTACAGTGTAATCAAATTAATTTTTAGCCCACCTGCATTACAGCTGACGTTACCTCAGCTGTGTTGGGCAATGCAATGGGATATTTTTGTGTACCGCCGGTGGGTTCCAGGGAGCCACCCATGCTGTAGGTGCACACTGAGTTTTTAATACATCTGTACACTTCTAAAGAACCCGTCTGACTGGGGCATGCAGTGTGGGCCGAAGCCCACCTGTATTACGCACGACATTACTACCTCAGCTGTGTTGGGCAATGCAATGGGATATTTCTATGTACCGCCGGTGGCTTCCTGGCACCCACCCAGGCAGTGGGTCCACAGGGAGTTAAACCTACATGTGTCCACTTGTAAAGAACCCCAGTCTGACTGGGGCATGCAGTGTGGGCCGAAGCCCACCTGCATTAACCCTTTCCAGTCCACTGTGTGACCTGTGAAGACATTAGGGTTTAAGGCTGTACAGCTCCGTTGTTGGTAGACGTCCGTCGGGGTTCTCTTACTGTATATTGCCAGCCTCTCTGCTGTCGGAGCCTATCCTACGTGTCAGCTCATGCAGTACTGGCTTTAGCCAGCATATAGCGCCGTTGTATAACAGCAGAAAAAGAGTAAGCCCCCTAGGAAAACCATATACAAATTGGATTGGAAAGGGTTAAGCACAACATTACTACCTCAGCTGTGTTGGGCAATGCAATGGGATATTTCTATGTACCGCCGGTGGCTTCCTGGCACCCACCCATGCTGTAGGTGCACACGGAGTTTTTACTACATCTGTACACTTATAAAGAACCCCAGTCAGACTGGGGCATGCAGTGTGGGCCGAAGCCCACCTGCATTAAGCACGACATTACTACCTCAGCTGTGTTGGGCAATGCAATGGGATATTTCTGTGTACCGCCAGTGGGTTCCAGGGAGCCACCCATGCTGTGGGTCGACAGGGACTTCACAATAGGGAGTTGTACCTGCCTGTGTCTATGAATTAAAAAGCCCGGTCTGACTGGGGCATGCAGACACCTTGACAGAATGAATAGTGTGTGGCACATAGGTTCCCCATTGCTATGCCCACGTGTGCAGCTCCTGATGGCGGTGGCACAGGATTCTATTTCTCATTGCTTCTGTACAGCATTGTGGGCTATCGCTCCGCCACTTTTAAAGAGGGTCGCTGCCTAGCCGTGCCAACCTCTGCAGTGTGTGCCTGCGGTCCCTCGTCATGGCAGACGCAATTCTAAATAGACATGAGCGTGGTGTGGCATGAGGGCAGCTGAAGGCTGCGCAGGGACACTTTGGTGTGCGCTGTGGGGGGGAGGGGGGGCGGTTGGGCAGCATGTAACCCAGGAGAAGTGTCAGTGGAGTGTCATGCAGGCAGTGATTGTGCTTTGTTGGAGGTAGTGTGGTGCTTAGCAAAGGTATGCCATGCTAATGAGGGCTTTTCAGAAGTAAAAGTTGTTGGGAGGGGGGGGGCCCACTCTTGCCGGTATTGTGGCTTAATAGTGGGACCTGGGAACTTGAGATGCAGCCCAACATGTAGCCCCTCGCCTGCCCTATCCGTCACTGTGTCATTCCCATCACTTTCCTGAATTGCCCAGATTTTCACACATGAAAACCTTAGCGAGCATCGGCGAAATATAAAAATGTTCTGGTCGCCCATTGACTTCAATGGGGTTCGTTGTTCGAAACGAACCCTCGAGCATCACGGGAAGTTCGTTCCGAATAACGAACACCCGAACATTTTGGTGTTCGCTCATCTCTAATCTTAACGTTTTCAGTTTTTATTTCATTACATGAATGTTACGGGTCAACAAGACTACCTGTTTAGCAGGTAGAAGGTCGAGATATTTCTATCAAAAGTTTTAGATTAATCTGCGACAAACTGTAGGAGAGATCCGCCAAGAGCACAAACTAGAAATGAACTATTTTGACTTGCAAATGATGAATCTTTTAATTGTTCCAAAATAGCTCCCCATAATTAGGTTGCGATCATGGAATCCATCACCGCTCTTTTAGATGAACACCGCATTAATCATGGCTTTGACAAACGAGACTAAGGTATGCCGATTCATCATGTGACAACCTATAGAATTTCAATTTCTAATCCATTTGAGGTATATAGAAATTAGTTTTGATAACATTTAATTCAATGATTCAAAAAAAAAAAAAGGCCACTTATGCTTAAAGGGGTTGTGTAGCCTTAAACTATTGATGGCTTATCCTCAGTAAAGGCCAGTGTTTCCCAACCGGTTCAGCTGCGGGGCACCCTGAAAAAAATTACCTTGTGGCAGCTTTTTTAATGGTATACAAAATGTATCAAAAACTGCCGCTTCCCAAACAGCAATGTGAGGCATCCCTTGTCCCCCCCCCCCCCCCCCCTCAACAAAAGCAATGTGTGGGCATGTCTTTTCTCTTCCCCTTCCCCAAACAACAGTGTGTGGGTGGAATTGCCCCCCTTTCCCCCCAAACAACAATTTGTGGCCACCATTATTATTCTCTCCACGTACTCCCCCCCCCCCCCCCAGTACCTGCTGCCTCCTATACTGCCCCCAAGTCAGGAGTTACTTGAGTTACTTGATTTCTTTTGAAATCAATGACCTTCGTACAGTAACTTTTCACAGCCAGTTACTGGTCTGGAGCCGGACGGACACACGCATGGCCTCTGTCACATCTATTGTCTGCCAAGCGGTGTCATTAAGCATCGCAGGCGGCACTTTTCTCTGGTGCCATTGGCTGTAATGTGATGACAGCCAGGCGCCTTCTGCAGCCTTGCGTATCATTGGACCTTATCCAGGCTCCTTCAGCCAACCCTGGGCAGAATCAGTCCGTCACTTGTACAGCTGGTTAGTATAGAGGAGGGGAAATGGGAAAATGTATATGGCGGCTTATTTTTTTCCACAACCTGAGAGCTGTGGCACCCCTTGTGCGTTTTTATGATTAACCACGGGGTTGTGGCACCACAGTTGGGAACCACTGGTACAGGCCATCAAGTGTAGATCAGCAGGAGTTCACTGCCCGGGACTATATTGAACTATAAAGCAAAAACCGTTCAATCCTCCAGCTGAGTCTCGGAATCTGGAAATAACGTCATATTTTGGACTCCTTAATGTCTTTTCCCTTTTGGCTGCAGGAAGGAAGAAAAAAAACAGGTCAGCGGCTCGCTGGGCAGAAGATATAGACACACGCGGAAACCGAGGCTACGCGTTTCAGCGCCACACCAGCACCTTCGTCTGGATCTTACTACAGAGTATCAAAACTTCAGCAACATTTACAAGTGGCATTCAGAAGGGTTGGTGATGTCACAATAAGCATGTTACGGGTCATGAGCCGCGCATTTACATGGCCACAAGAACACATCTTCACACTAAGGTTGACACTAATCAAATAAAGCAATAAATAAATGTCCATTAATTAAACAATTAAAATATAAAAGTAATATAGCGCCCCATTAAAAGATAATGGATGAAATGTAAGTGGAGCGGTAGAGAAGCGTTCTGTTGGCAGACCAACAATTCATCAACATGGCGATAATTGAGATACAGTAGACCACCTTAAAGGGGTTGTACCAGAATTTCAAGTTATCCCCTATCCACAAGATATCCATAGGATAGGAGATAATCTGCTGATCGGTGGGGGTCTCATCACTGAGATTTGGGGCTCCTGCGTCCTATTTCCCTGTCACTGTGGGGGATGCTTCTTCTCTCGCAATGACGCCAATCTGAATGAAGAGCTGGCCACACATGTGCGGGGCTGACAAAAATACTCAGCGGGTGCCGTTTGGGTATCACCGCAATCCCATTGGAAGTGAATGGAGCGCTGCTGCTCTTGCATGACCAGTGCTTTATTCAGTCTCTTCCTCTCTGCAGGGGGCGCAGTAACCACGCAATGAGGAGAATGGCGGGCACAGGAATACTGTTCTTGAGCTCGGCGGGGAGTTCAGCAGTGAGACCCCCAACCGATCAGCAAGTTATTCCCTGCCTTCTGGATATCGTGGGATGGGGATAACTTGAAATTTTGGTTCAACCCCTTTAGGAGAATAAAGTCTTTTATGTAAAACTCATGCTAAAATTACAAAAATACAATTTTCAGGATCATTAAGACAAATGTTGGCCGAACCGACAATTCAACCAGCGAAATGCCCAATAGAAACTATATGAAGATCGCTGCTGGACACACATGAGTATATAACACAATTAGAGATGAGCGAGTATACTCGCTAAGGCACATTACTCGAGCGAGTAGTGCCTTAGCCGAGTATCTCCCCGCTCGTCTCTAAAGATTCTGGGGCCGGCGGGGAGCGGGGAGCAGCGGGGGAGAGCGGGGAGGAATGGAGGGGAGATCTCCCTCTCTCCTGCCCGCTCCCCTCCGCTCTCCACCACAACTCACCTGTCACTGGCGCCGGCCCCCGAATCTTTAGAGACGAGCGGGAGGATACTCGGCTAAGGCACTACTCGCTCATCTCTAAACACAATGTATACAGATCACTGCTGGACTGATATTATTACTAAATCCGTATCCAATGTTTTCCTAGTGGACCATTGTATCTTCAAGAATGACAAAGGCATTTGCCCTTTGCCCTTTGCCTATGTGACCGCCGATACAGTAGTCTGCATTGGTGTACTCTTGGCACGCAGTGGATGAACTTTTATGCTTTTCAGTTGGGATTCGTTTGCATTCCTGGTGGAGAATCTCTTGAAGATGTTTCCGACTACTGATTTGCAAACCAAGGGGTGTTTCCAAACCTCTTGAGGAGGCTACTAGCCCTTGATCTTGGCCATGACATGTTGCTATGTTCTACAGCACTGTCCAGTGCTAATGAGGTTCATAGGACCTGTCATGCTGTGAAGGCAGCGAGGCGGGATGGATAGCTCTGCAGCCGCAGCCCCGCGGCCTCTATATTTTTTTCCATACTCACCTCCATTTGCCCAGACAGGCTGTTCGTCGGTTCAGCTCCTGGCGCTGTCAGTATGCCGGTGATCGCCACCACTCACTGTCAATGAACTCTGACATCACACATTGACAGTAAGCGGTGAGGACTGCCCACTTGTAGCGGAGCTTAAGGTTAATGGAGGTGAGTAAAAAGGGCAACAAAGTAGGTGAGGCCGTGGGCACAGAGCTGTGCCACCAGACCCTCTGACTTATCCCATGATAGGTCCTCTTTATATCACTTATCGCTGTCTTCGTGTCTTTTCTCACGAGACATAAAATAGCTAAAAGTTTCTTTTAGATGTGAAGAAGCCATAAATATATGTGTGGAAACGAGAAATATGTACATCCACCAGAATATACTAAATATTTTGCATCCGTCCTTGTGTTTTCCACTCCTTCTAGTTTAATGAGCCACATATGGTAAAAAGTTGTTTTTGCATTGCTGGCTTTGACATTTTTTCAGTCCCTGTTTGGATGGCTGAGATGCCTGACAGATGGTAGGTGAAACGCATCCCGAAAATGCTGCTTAGAAATGATTTGGATTACAAATCTGACTATGATTTGGCTGATGAGGAGACGGGGTGCTTTTAAACTTGAGCATATTAGTGAACTGACTCACTCTGTTACCAGATTGCAGTGAAGTGTGAAAGAACTTTTTTTTTAAGTTTTACTTTTCTTAATATTGTGTTTAGTTACATTGTTTATTCCACTAATCAGTTACATTTGACATAACAAGAAAGCGTGCCCATAAAATAATAGAGAGACGAGGGGTAAATAGGCATGCAGACGTATAGCCCTTTATTTTAGCGAAATAGGAGGGACCCAGGAGACAGGGGACATGTTTTACCCAGTGGTTTCCCATTTATTGTGTAATGGTGACATGTATTTCCTGCCCCGAGGGGAGAGCCTTACATGTATCAGTGTTAAACCTCATTTGCTACTTTTCTACCAGCAACTTAGGCCTCATGCACACAGGGCGGATTTGTATTGCGGAATCCAGAGCGGGTGTCCGCCTCCGGATTGACAGTGCGGAAAGGTTGCAGATTCCACATCATTGCTAGGCGATAATGCAGGAAAAGCTGGAGTTTAAAGAAAAGAATCTGTACTGCACACGTCCAACAGCGAGCCACGCAGACTATCCGCAGTACAGATTGAAGAAAAGAAAAGCAGGTACATGCAGATGCCGCTGCTTCCAGGGCTGGATTCCACATGCAGAATCTGATCCACCAATGTGCATGAGACCTTATCCAGAAGCTCTTGCATGCTCCTTGCCTCCCTCTCGCGGTGACCCCCAATACTGAACCTTGTGGTATCCCACTAGTAATGGTCACCCTTCCAATACTGACCCCAGGGGTACCACACAAGTAACTAGTGACCCCCAATACCGAACTTTGTAATACCCCACTAGTAACGGTGACCTCCAATACTGAGCCTTGTGGTATTCCACTAGTAACAGTGACCCAATCAGAGTATGTACCATTTGTAACCCCCCTCTGCTTTCTATTACTGATCAATTACTTACCCATTTACACACATTCTCATTTTAGATACCAAAGATTATGAAGTCATGGTTACTTCAGAGGATCTAGGTAATAAAATATGTAAACACTTAAAGGAGCGTTGGATTCTCCTCAGACTGCATGCACCAATGTCCCTCTGCAGAATGTGCCACCCCTCCCATTCTACTGACTTTTTTTTATTGAAAGTTAACGGCCCGTTAAATTTAAATGTACCCCCACACTAGAGGTTGCAGCCCCTTCTTAGCCTTAAAGGGGTTGTCCCGCGCCGAAACAGGTTTTTTTTTTTCAATAGCCCCCCTTTAAGGGAAATCGATTCCACATATAGTGGATGACTCCTTATGTTTGTACTGCTTTGCTATTTGCATTGTGTAATATATTTACTAGAATGAGTGTAACACAATATTCAGACATGACAGCCGCCCGGAGAATATTATGGCTTCCATTAGAGCAAGGACATTATAAATGATCACATATTCATCTCTGTACGCGCTGTCCCCTATTGTTAGAGTTTATAGGAGTTTAGCATAATGTGAGGAGCGCTACAAATCTGAATGCCTTCAGCACATACAATAGTGAAGAATAAGAAATGGAAGACATTGTGGGAATCTAAACAAACTAGAAGATACACTGAATAGCCCCTTTATTAGAGCCTTAGACCTCTTTATTAAAGCTCCCAACCATCTCATGATTGGCTCTTCCCTGTATGGTTCTAGAACCCCGTGACCCCGGAGGACAGCAAAAAAACACGTGACAAGTTTTCCGTGGATCAGTTTCAGTATGAATCCACATTAGATGGGAAAATCCAGCAATCGGAGCGACTTCCAGTGAGGCCGGTCATCGGTGCTAGACTAGCCGGGGGCTCACTGCCAACTGTGGGGCGGTTTCTCATGTAACGGGGTGGAGAGTATACTAAGAATGGCACGATCGAAGAAAAGATCCAGCGAAAAGGGATCCTGCGGACGGAAACAACTCATCACTGAAAGGGGTCGGAGGCGGATGTCAGGAATCATTCTGACCAACAGGCTGCACAGTTCGCTGAATATAACGCTGGAGCTCCAACTAATGTGTCCAAGTGCACAACTCGCTATTCATTAGCACGGATGGACTATAAAAGCGGGCGACCAGTTCCAGCGCCATTGTGTCTAAGAGAAACAGAAAGACTCCAGCGGGGAAAAGAGCGCAAAACTTGTATCACTGAGCAGCGGAAAAACATCTCCTGGTTAGATGGATACAGATTTCTGTTGCTGTTGGGAGGTCAGAGTTTGGCACAAACAACATGAATCACTGACCCCTTCCTGTCAGCCAGTGGAGGTGCAGTGATGGGGCGTGGAAGGTTTTCTTGTCACATTCTGAGTCTTCTGATACTTGTGGATGGACAAAATGATGAATTGCCGCTGTTCTAAAAGACAAAGGTGGTCCAACGCTTTACTAAGTAGGTCTCTAATAAAGGGGCCAGTCAGTGTTTATCAGTCTGGTTTTAAGAGCCATCAAAATGTCTCGCAAGTGTTTTAAAATGCACCTTCATAAGATGCAATATAAGGTCCAGGCCTCAGGTAATAGAGGCCCGGTGTCATCCTGTGTCCTGGAGAGTGTGTGTCCAGGAGCGGAGTCATACAGATAACTAGGACTGTAGGCCCAGTGTCATCCTGTGTCCTGGATTGTGTGTGTCCAGGAGCAGAGTCATACAGATAACTAGGACTGTAGACCCGGTGTCATCCTGTGTCCTGGAGTGTGTGTGTCCAGGAGTGGAGTCATACAGATAACTAGGACTGTAGGCCCAGTGTCATCCTGTGTTCTCCTCCCTGACCTTGCTTAACTGTTCTTCCTGCACTGGTGTGTGAAAGTTTCTTTAAAGAAGTAAAGTTCCGATCACTGCTCGTTCCCAGTGATTGAGGTTTTCAACTTTAACTGTGTGTGGACTCTATTATTTTTCCTGCCGGACAACCAACAGTGTGAAGGAACGGTGGCATTATTAGTGACAACTTCTTCAGTCCATAACACATCTATACAGGTAGCTGCTGTCCCAGCGTTGCCTGGGAGAGGCCTAGCGGTGCCTTGGCTCAGGCCGTATGCGTCCCACCATGACAAGTGCCATCTCTACCCCCGCCATCTCCTCGGTGTGTGCCTCATGTCTTGGTCACTGCAGGACTTTACAGTGTGTCCTCCAATGCATGTTAAACCCACCCCAGTGACTTCTCATCTTTCAGACCACCCCTCACACATGACCTCCACCATTTGTTTTCAGTTCTTTCCTACTGATTTGATTGTATTCTGACTGAATAAGGGCCTACTTTTAGGTAGCATGTTCGGGGGGGGGGGGGGGGCATTCTAACTTCTGAACAGTTACTTGATGATATCAGAACTTAAGTAGTGCCACCAAGGACATTAATAACTACTCAGTTACCGATATTAAGAGCCATTTAGATTCCTATCAGCATGATCTGTAAGACTACAACTTCTGCGAAGACCTACCGTGCCTGAAAGATTAATGATCATGTTTTCATCATCTTTTTGTTTGAGCTGCCGCTGTTACATGATCAAGGTCCTAATGTATTTATACAATTCCCAGGAAGGACACAGGTTTCAGATGCATTGTTCTCGACAGACGACAAACAAATTGACCTACATTTATAAAAATAAGCGTACACAAGAAAGGAGTGCTAAAAGCTAGCAACCCTTCACGAATCTAGGCCATGTTACCGTACAAAGCTGGTAGGAGAAAATATATATAGTAGAAGTTACATCCATTTTTAAAGACTTCTCTTCGGTGGAGCTTTTTACCTTCTTTGATGGACAGTAGAGGCTCGTCTGGCTATGAAAGGGTAATCTGGATGAACATGTCCTTAATCTACCTAATAGTGGAAGACTTGTAGTAAAGTAAGGTCACTGTTACCAAAGGAGTAGCACATTTCATGTAAAGCAGAGAGACGATTCCATGCTCAGGGTTGGACTTGCCCACCAAAATACTAGAGGATCCCACGTTGTTTCAGGCTTGGACTCAGTTATCAACCACAAATCACCAGAAAAATGACTAATAAGGTCCTTGAATCACCTGCCATTAGTGTTTATTTGTTAAGAGTTGATTCGCAAATTGCAGAGTGAGAGAGTATTCTACCCACGGGGGCTTATAGTCTAAGGGGGAAGAAGTAAGGTAGAAGGTGCTCATAGGGTAGTGTAGTGGCAGATGGGTTAATGTTCATTCACCCAACAATGACGCATGTGAAATGGTCAATGAACGAGCAAACACTTGTTTGTCAGCTGATCATTGGTTTTCAGCAAGAATATTGCCAACCTTAGTCTTTTGTCTATGGCCACCATAACTCAACAGTGTAGCTATAGGGGCTGCAAAGATAGGACTTGCAATGCCTTGGTGAGACACAAGTATTATCCATAGCACATGGTAGGTGAGGGGCTGGTTACAGATCTTTCATTAGAGTTGAGGAGAGTCAGGTTAAGACCATTGTACACAGCCTGATGATCAGGAATGATGTTCACTAAACATGTGCTTTCCCAATAGTCGTGCCAATGACTGGCTGATGGATGAGCAAACACTTTTTTGATGGCTGATTGTTGCTTTTTTCCTAGCATCACAAAATGCTCACTAGTCAGTTTTGCAGCTTCCGGTGTGAATAGGGAGATGTACAGCCGAGTTATGGGGGGATCGATCGTATTAATCATCATTTGTCTCCTTAGCTGAATTTTGTAGCCCGTGTAAATAAGCACCGATCGACATGCTAGCCAATCAGTGTTCTTTTCCATCGGCTAACAATCAGCCCATGTAAAAAGACCTTCACTGTATGTTGTAGGCTTTTCTGAAGAGGTGGGTTTTCAGATTGTATGTGATGGTTTCAAAGGCAATGGAGAATCTGGTCACTTGTGGTAGTGAGATCTAGAGTATGGGGGGACACATGGGGAAAATCCTGTAGATGTGTGTGGAGTAGAGATGAGCGAACGTGTTCGTCCGAGCTTGATATTCGTGCGAATATTAGGGTGTTCGGGATGTTCGTTATTCGTAACGAACACCATGCGGTGTTCTGGTTACTTTCACTTCCTTCCCTGAGACGTTAGCGCACTTTATTTGGCCAATTGAAAGACAGGGAAGGCATTACAACTTCCCCCTGTGACGTTTAAGCCCTATACCACCCCCCTGCTGTGAGTGGCTGGGAAGATCAGGTGTCACCCGAGTATAAAAGTCGGCCCCTCCCGCGGCTCGCCTCAGATGCCTTGTGAGTTAGTGAGGGACAGTGCTGTTTGTACCGGAGCTGCTGTAGGGAAAGAATTGGTAGTTAGTGTAGGCTTCAAGACCCCCCAAAGGTCCTTATTAGGGCCACTGATAGCTGTGTGTTGGCTGCTGTTAGCAGTGCCATTTTTTTTTTTCTCAAAATCGGCTCTGCAGAGCGTTGCACCTGGCATTAGGGACAGAAGTGCTGCATAGGCAGGGAGAGTGTTAGGAGTGAGTGTAGCCTTCAAGAACCTCAACGGTCCTTTCTAGGGCCATATTTATCCGTGTGCAGTACTGTCCAGGCTGCTGTTAGCTGTGCTGCATTTTTTTTTGCTTCTCAAAGTCGCCTCTGCAGAGCATTCCACCCTCCATTGATACTGCAGGGAAAGAATTGTATAGGCAGGGCCACAACACAGTTATTATTCATTGAATATACGCAGTGCTGCCTTTTGCTTGTAAAACAAGTGAAAATAATTCTATTTGTCCTGCCTCTGTCCGTCCTAACGCCGGTGGACACGTGTCGGCTGCGTGTGCAACCTGTAAAAATCATACGCACCCAGCTACGTTTTACTCCTGGCTTCGCCATTTGCTTTCCTTAATTGGGAAAAAAATACCTGCTCTGCCACAGTTAATAACTCTGCTACCCTCACGTTCTGTGACACATAAGCAGGAAAACAGCACAGTTATTAAACTTCTCATGTTCATAGAATATACGCAGTGCTGCCTTTTGGTGCAAAAAAACGGAAAATAATTCTATTTGTCCTGCCTCTGTCCGTACTAACGCCGGTGGACACGTGTCGGCTGCGTGTGCAACCTGTAAAAATCATACGCACCCAGCTACGTTTTACTCCTGGCTTCGCCATTTGCTTTCCTTAATTGGGAAAAAAAATACCTGCTCTGCCACAGTTAATAACTCTGCTACCCTCACGTTCTGTGACACATTAGCAGGAAAACAGCACAGTTATTAAACTTCTCATGTTCATAGAATATACGCAGTGCTGCCTTTTGGTGCAAAAAAACGGAAAATAATTCTATTTGTCCTGCCTCTGTACGTCCTAAGGGCGGTGGACACGTGTCGGCTGCGTGTGCAACCTGTAAAAATCATACGCACCCAGCTACGTTTTACTCCTGGCTTCGCCATTTGCTTTCCTTAATTGGGAAAAAAAATACCTGCTCTGCCACAGTTAATAACTCTGCTACCCTCACGTTCTGTGACACATTAGCAGGAAAACAGCACAGTTATTAAACTTAGATTATTCATTCACTAGAGGCAGTGGGGCCTTTCGTTTTCAAAAAAGGGAAAAAATTATATTTGGCCTGCAGTCTTGCGCCAATTTATTAGCTGCCTGTGAAATCAAATCACTGGTAATACAGCATGCTGAGGGGTAGGGGTAGGCCTAGAGGACGTGGACGCGGCCGAGGACGCGGAGGGCCAAGTCAGGGTGTGGGCACAGGCCAAGCTCCTGATCCAGGTGTGTCGCAGCCGACTGCTGCGCGATTAGGAGAGAGGCACGTTTCTGGTGTCCCCACATTCATCGCCCAATTAATGGGTCCACGCGGGAGACGGTTATTAGAAAATGAGCAGTGTGAGCAGGTCCTGTCCTGGATGGCAGAAAGTGCTTCGAGCAACCTATCGTCTACCCGCAGTTCTGCGCCGTCCACTGCTGCCAATCCGAATCCTCTGTCTGCTGCTCCTCCTTCCTCCCAGCCTCCTCACTCCACTACAATAACACCTGCTCAGGAGCGGGAACACTCCCAGGAACTGTTCTCGGGCCCCTGCTTAGATTGGGCAGCAGCGGTTCCTCTCCCACCAGAGGAGTTTATCGTCACTGATGCCCAACCATTCGAAAGTTCCCGGGGTCCGGGGGAAGAGGCTGGGGACTTCCGCCAACTGTCTCAACAACTTTCTGTGGGTGAGGAGGACGATGACGATCAGACACAGTTGTCTTGCAGTGAGGTAGTAGTAAGGGCAGTAAGTCCGAGGGAGCAGCGCACAGAGGATTCGGAGGAAGAGCAGCAGGACGATGAGGTGACTGACCCCACCTGGTGTGCAACGCTTACTCAGGAGGACAGGTCTTCAGAGGGGGAGTCAAGGGCATCAGCAGGGCAGGTTGCAAGAGGCAGTGCGGTGGCCAGGGGTAGAGGCAGGGCCAGACCGAATAATCCACCAAGTGTTTCAGAAAGGGCCCCCTTGCGCCATGCCACCCTGCAGAGGCTGAGGTGCTCTAAGGTCGGGCAGTTTTTCACAGAGACGCCTGACGACCGACGAACAGTGGTGTGCAACCTTTGTCGCGCAAAGCTCAGCCGGGGAGCCAACACCAACAGCCTCACCACCACCACCATGCGCAGACATATGATGGCCAAGCACCCCGCAAGGTGGGACGAAGGCCGTTCAGCGCCTCCGGTTTGCACCCCTGCCTCTCCCCCTGTGCCCCAACCTGCCACTGAGATGCAACCCCCCTCTCAGGACACAGGCACTACCGTCCCTGGCCTGCACCCACACCCTCACCTCCGCTGTCCTCGGCCCCATCCAGCAGTGTAGTTCAGCGCACCGTCCAGCCGTCGCTTGCGCAACTGTTGGAGCGCAAGCGCAAGTACGCCGCCACGCACCCGCACGCTCAAACGTTAACCGTCCGCATAGCAAAATTCATCAGCCTTGAGATGCTGCCGTATAGGGTTGTGGAAACGGAGTCCTTCAAAAGTATCATGGAGGCGGCGGCCCCGCGCTACTCAGTTCCCAGTCGCCACTACTTTTCCCGATGTGCCGTCCCAGCCCTGCACGACCACGTCTCCCGCAACATTGTACGCGCCCTCACCAACGCGGTTACTGCCACGGTCCACTTAACTACGGACACGTGGACAAGCACAGGCGGGCAGGGCCACTACATCTCCCTGACGGCACATTGGGTGAATTTAGTGGAGGCTGGGACAGAGTCAGAGCCTGGGACCGCTCACGTCCTACCCACCCCCAGAATTGCGGGCCCCAGCTCGGTGGTGGTATCTGCGGAGGTGTATGCTTCCTCCACTAAAGCACCCTCCTCCTCCTCCTCCTCCTCCTCTGTCTCGCAATCAAGATGTGTTAGCAGCAGCATGTCGCCAGCAGTCGGTGTCGCGCGGTGTGGCAGCACAGCGGTGGGCAAGCGTCAGCAGGCCGTGCTGAAACTACTCAGCTTAGGCGATAAGAGGCACACGGCCCACGAACTGCTGCAGGGTCTGACACAGCAGACCGACCGCTGGCTTGCGCCGCTGAGCCTCCAACCGGGCATGGTCGTGTGTGACAACGGCCGTAACCTGGTGGCGGCTCTGCAGCTCGGCAGCCTCACGCACGTGCCATGCCTGGCCCACGTCTTTAATTTGGTGGTTCAGCGGTTTCTGAAAAGCTACCCACGCTTGTCAGACCTGCTCGTAAAGGCGCGCCGGCTCTGCGCACATTTTCGCAAGTCCCACACGGACGCTGCTACCATGCGCACCCTGCAACATCACTTTAAGCTGCCAGTGCACCGACTGCTGTGCGACGTGCCCACACGGTGGAACTCTACGCTCCACATGTTGGCCAGGCTCTATGAACAACGTAGAGCTATAGTCGAATACCAACTCCAACATGGGCGGCGCAGTGGGAGTCAGCCTCCTCAATTCCTTTCAGAAGAGTGGGCCTGGTTGGCAGACATCTGCCATGTCCTTGGTAATTTTGAGGAGTCTACCCTGGTGGTGAGCGGCGATGCTACAATCATTAGCGTCACCATTCCTCTGCTATGCATCTTGAGAAATTCCCTGCAAACCATAAAGGCAGCTGCTTTGCGCTCGGAAACGGGGGCGGGGGAAGACAGTATGCCGCTGGATAGTCAGGGCACCCTCCTGTCTATTTCTCAGCGCGTACAGGAGGAGGAGGAGGAGCATGAGGAGGATGAGGAGGAGGGGGAAGAGACAGCTTGGGCCGCTGCTGACGGTACACCGGCTGATTGCCTGTCATCCTTTCAGCGTGTATGGCCTGAGGAGGAGGAGGAGGAGGAGGATCCTGAAAGTGATCTTCCTAGTGAAGACAGCCATGTGTTGCGTACAGGTACCCTGGCACACATGGCTGACTTCATGTTAGGATGCCTTTCTCGTGACCCTCGCGTTGCACGCATTCTGGCCACGACGGATTACTGGGTGTACACACTGCTCGATCCACGGTATAAGGAGAACCTGCCCACTCTGATTCCCGAAGAGGAAAGGGGTTCGAGAGTGTTGCTATACCACAGGACCCTTGCGGACAAGCTGATGGTAAAATTCCCAGCCGACAGCGCTAGTGGCAGAAGGCGCAGTACCGAGGGCAAGGTAGCAGGGGATGTGCGTAGATCGAGCAGCATGTACATCCCAGGCAGTGCAACAGTCTTTAAGGGCCTGGCCAGCTTTATGGCTCCCCACCAAGACTGTGTCACCGCTCCCCAGTCACGGCTGAGTCGGCGGGAGCACTGTAAAAGGATGGTGAGGGAGTACGTAGCGGATCGCACGACCATCCTTGGTGACGCCTCTGCCCCCTACAACTACTGGGTGTCGAAGCTGGACACGTGGCCTGAACTAGCGCTGTATGCCCTTGAGGTGCTTGCTTGTCCTGCGGCTAGCGTCTTGTCGGAAAGGGTGTTTAGTGCGGCTGGGGGAATCATCACAGATAAGCGTAGCCGCTTGTCAACCGACAGTGCCGACAGGCTAACACTCATCAAGATGAACAAAGCCTGGATTTCCCCAGACTTCTGTTCTCCACCAGCGGACAGCAGCGATACGTAAGCAATACGTAGGCTGCACCCACGGATGGAAGCTACGTTCTCTCTCACCATCCAAAACGGGGACATTTCTGCTTCATCAATCTGTGTCTAATATTCCTCCTCCTCCTCCTCCTGCTCCTCCTGAAACCTCACGTAATCATGCTGAACGGGCAATTTTTCTTAGGGCCACAAGACTCACTCAAATAATTTTTCTGAACAATTTTTAAAAGTTTCAATGCGCTTAAAAGCGTTGGAACTGTAACTTGAACCAATTTTTCGTTACACTGGGCTGCCTCCAGGCCTAGTTACCACTTAAGCCACATTAACCAAAGCGATTAATGGGTTTCACCTGCCCTCTTGGCTGGCCATGGCCAATTTTTGGGATGTACATTAGTACTGTTAATACAGCAATTTTTGTGGGCCCTCGCCTACAGTGTAATCAAATTAATTTTTAGCCCACCTGCATTCCAGCTGACATTACCTCAGCTGTGTTGGGCAATGCAATGGGATATTTTTGTGTACCGCCGGTGGGTTCCAGGGAGCCACCCATGCTGTATGTGCACACGGAGTTTTTAACACATCTGTACACTTGTAAAGAACCCCAGTCTGACTGGGGCATGCAGTGTGGGCCGAAGCCCACCTGTATTACGCACGACATTACTACCTCAGCTGTGTTGGGCAATGCAATGGGATATTTCTATGTACCGCCGGTGGCTTCCTGGCACCCACCCAGGCAGTGGGTCCACAGGGAGTTTAACCTACATGTGTCCACTTCTAAAGAACCCCAGTCTGACTGGGGTATGCAGTGTGGGCCGAAGCCCACCTGCATTATGCACGACATTACTACCTCAGCTGTGTTGGGCAATGCAATGGGATATTTTTGTGTACCGCCGGTGGGTTCCAGGGAGCCACCCATGCTGTAGGTGCACACGGAGTTTTTAACACATCTGTACACTTGTAAAGAACCCCAGTTTGACTGGGGCATGCAGTGTGGGCCGAAGCCCACCTGTATTACGCACGACATTACTACCTCAGCTGTGTTGGGCAATGCAATGGGATATTTCTATGTACCGCCGGTGGCTTCCTGGCACCCACCCAGGCAGTGGGTCCACAGGGAGTTTAACCTACATGTGTCCACTTCTAAAGAACCCCAGTCTGACTGGGGCATGCAGTGTGGGCCGAAGCCCACCTGTATTACGCACGACATTACTACCTCAGCTGTGTTGGGCAATGCAATGGGATATTTCTATGTACCGCCGGTGGCTTCCTGGCACCCACCCAGGCAGTGGGTCCACAGGGAGTTTAACCTACATGTGTCCACTTCTAAAGAACCCCAGTCTGACTGGGGCATGCAATGTGGGCCGAAGCCCACCTGCATTATGCACGACATTACTACCTCAGCTGTGTTGGGCAATGCAATGGGATATTTTTGTGTACCGCCGGTGGGTTCCAGGGAGCCACCCATTCTGTAGGTGCACACGGAGTTTTTAACACATCTGTACACTTGTAAAGAACCCCAGTCTGACTGGGGCATGCAGAGTGGGCCGAAGCCCACCAGTATTACGCACGACATTACTACCTCAGCTGTGTTGGGCAATGCAATGGGATATTTCTATGTACCGCCGGTGGCTTCCTGGCACCCACCCATGCTGTCGGTCCACAGGGACTTCACAATAGGGAGTTGTACCTGCCTGTGTCTATGAATTAAAAAGCCCGGTCTAACTGGGGCATGCAGACACCTTGACAGAATGAATAGTGTGTGGCACATAGGTTCCCCATTGCTATGCCTACGTGTGCAGCTCCTGATGGCGGTGGCACAGGATTCTATTTCTCATTGCTTCTGTACAGCATTGTGGGCTATCGCCCCGCCACTTTTAAAGAGGGTCGCTGCCTAGCCGTGCCAACCCTCTGCAGTGTGTGCCTGCGGTTCCTCCTCATGGCAGACGCACTTCTAAATAGACATGAGTGTGGCGTGGCATGAGGGCAGCTGAAGGCTGCGCAGGGACACTTTGGTGTGCGCTGTGGGGGAGGGGAGGGGGGGCGGTTGGGCAGCATGTAACCCAGGAGAAGTGTCAGTGGAGTGTCATGCAGGCAGTGATTGTGCTTTGTTGGAGGTAGTGTGGTGCTTAGCAAAGGTATGCCATGCTAATGAGGGCTTTTCAGAAGTAAAAGTTGTTGGGAGGGGGGGGGGCCCACTGTTGCCGGTATTGTGGCTTAATAGTGGGACCTGTGAACTTGAGATGCAGCCCAACATGTAGCCCCTCGCCTGCCCTATCCGTTTCTGTGTCATTCCCATCACTTTCTTGAATTGCCCAGATTTTCACACATGAAAACCTTAGCGAGCATCGGCGAAATACAAAAATGCTCTGGTCGCCCATTGACTTCAATGGGGTTCGTTGTTCGAAACGAACCCTCGAGCATCGCGGGAAGTTCGTTCCGAATAACGAACACCCGAACATTTTGGTGTTCGCTCATCTCTAGTGTGGAGCAGTTAAGGGAGATCATAGATGAAGGTCTTCTAAAGACCGGAGATGATTACTTGTGGGAAGGTTTCGGGAGATTGTTAATGGAGGGGATAAGCTGTGGACAGTCTTTCATATTATTGTTAATGCTTTGCAATGAACTCAATGGCCACATAAGAGACTGACAGTTGGAGAAAATCAACAGTCCCTAATAGGGTGATCGTCCAACTATGAACTTAACGTCTTAGCCAGAGAGTAGCTACAAAAAACCATCTCTCATTGTGGAGGATCAGGAGTGGTGGAGACTGGAGCTTCAGTGCTGGGTGGTGAGCCACTGAAAAAGGCAAGAAAAAGACAACATTGAATGATATCTAGTGGAAGGTATAATAACAGTTAGAACAGCGACCCGGGGATAGAGAGAATAATCTGTGCAGATATATATAGGGTGTTGGATAAAGGTAAGCAGGACTTACCTGGAATGAACAGCCCGTCAATAGACAGGTCACCACACTGCTAGACCTAATTCCAAGGAGGAGGTGGGAGAGCATCTAGGAGAAAGCCAAAGCATCCAGCTACCTCGGTTACAAGGACAAGAAAAGCTATTGATAAAAATTCCCAGTGCTCCAGGTGTAAAAGTAGGTCAAAAAAGGAAATTAAACTTTTCATATAGACAGCTCAATAGAATCAGGAGAACTGCACCACCAATGATGACTTAATCCAACAATCTGATTTTCTTAAACATCACTTTAAGGAAAATGGATACCCAGAAACAGATAATACATTCAGCCTTTTCAAGAGGCCAATCATAAGACCAAAAGGTGGGCTTACAGAGATCTGGACCACTTAGGGGCCATTACTGCAGGACTCTGTTTAATACCCAACACTTGCTTGAAAACTATCATCTTGAGACCTTGGAGGACACTTCCTGGAGACCACCTTCTCATTAATAACATCCCTGCTCACCCTCACGTAGTCATTTGTAGAAATAAAACCCTTAGAAACATTGTAGCTCCCTCCTGCCATCACCAATGTAAGACTACCGCCGAGTAGGTTGCAGCGTATCTTGAGTGGACTGATTAAAGACTCATTTCGTAGTGGAGTACGCAACTCTAAATGCTGTTTAAACATCTGTCACAACAGAAGAGAGATCTTTATAGAGAATGAGAACACAATATTCCCTTAACGGCAAGTCTAATTACATTATCTATTTACTCAAATTTGTGGGCCGCACCACAAGTGCCCTTAGAACTAGAGCAAACTAACATCCTTCTAATGTTCCAAATGGTTTTTACATCATAGTGTCTCCAGGCATAAACTATCCTAATAAAGATCCCTACGGTGAACCCTCCAAACTACACACAAAAGAGAGCTTTGGGGTTTTCCATTTGGACACTCGGACCCCGAAAGGATTAAGGCCTCATGTCCACGAGGAAAATCAGGCCCGCCGCGGATTCTTCATGTAGAAAACGCCGCGGAAAACGCGCGGAAAAAACGCGGGACACGCGGCGAAAACGCTGCGTTTTTTCCCCGCGGGAAACGCAAACGCCAGTGGGTGCTCGCCCTCAGGGTGTGGGATTAAAGCTCCTGCAATCTAGAGGGTGGGGTAGGGTGGGGAGTCGGGTTCTTGGCTGTCAGACACGAAGAATTGAAAGAGAAGACAGGAGCCGTTTTTAACTGCTTCTGCCTTCTCCTTTACAAGCTACAAAGCGCACATATACGGAATGATCAGTATTATTGTGATTTGACTGAAGCGGTTTCCTGTCGTCACCGGGATCAGATGCCTGTTCACTAAATGTCATCCTCGTCACCATGAGTTCTTCTGGTCCCAGTAGAATGTGTGCATGAATTTGCGGATGTTCATTTTACATCATTTCCTGCACACAGAGTGCGTGCATGCGCTTCTGGCGGCCATATTTATCCGGTCACGCAGTGCAGTGGGCGCGGACTCGCCCATGCATGAACTTCTGGTCACATGGTGGAGCACGCAGATGAATTTCTGGTCGTTTGCTATATTTATGTCCACTAGTAACATGTCCTATTGCATTAGCTCAGTCCTTGAGAAAGAAGGCTAATTTACCCATATGTCCTCCAAAAAGCATTGCGCTTCCCTGTACGGCCTTCTACTTTCTTTACTCTTCCAATAAGGTGGATTTCCCGGCACTCCTTCAACCCTGCTTGGAGAATACTGTAGTATATAATCAAAACCAACATGAATACCTGAGGGAAGTCCCCTGTGATTGTGAACCCCCACCCAAGTAAGTGTCTTGAACAGAGGCGTAACTTGAAGTTCCTGGGCCCCAATGCGAAACCTGTAACAGGGCCCCAACTATAATGCTTTATTCATAGTACTGGGCTCCCTATATGGAGAAGAGAGGCCTTATGGGCCCCCTAACACTCCTGGGCCCGGGTGCAACTGCATCCTCTGCATCCCCTATAGTTACGCCCCTGGTCTTGCATTATCTTTCCCTATAGACCAACTTTTACAACTGGAACGCTTGGAATTTATGTTAATTGCTATTCTTGACCTATTGGAAGGCAGCATTCCTGCAAGTCAATGTCAGGTCAGCAACCTACTGCACACCGATGAGGGACCAAAACCCTGAATCAGCCCTTCCTTCCATGGTTTATCTTTTCCATCTGGAGAAGAATGTGACTGTGACTCGTATTCGCATTCTTACAAGGCTTGTTATAAGGTCCGACATTGACTTACAGGAATACTGTCTTCCAATAGGTGGCGCTCTAGAGGTATTATTCCATCTTTAAATTTGCATAAATTTCCCAGAGGAGCATGCATGACCTTATAAGTCTCCTCACTAGGTGCTCACCCTAAGAAGAAGCCAGACCCTTCCCGACACATTTTCCTATTTTATGCATACGGCCTCTTTTATGAGAGGATCAGGCCTTTAGAAGACCAATTTTTTAATACAATTTTGCAAAGCAATGCAAGTTTCTCCGACTTTGGCCGGTCATGGGTTAGCTGTGAACTCACCTATAACAGTAAAAGCGCATTTAAATATAAGATTACCCAGATCGCAGCTCCGTGCCGGGGAAGCATTAGTTTCTGCGCTAAGTTAGGGATGTTAAGTATGTAATGCATCTCTCTAAATATGCCGATGTAAGAAAGTATAAATTGCTTTTATAATGGGAGAGAAAAAAAAAACTTTCCTCCCCATTACGGGAAATAACATCCATCCTCCAGCGACTCTGCTCACCCCAGTTATCTCTAAAAACACGCTATGTTCAACGTAAGCTACACCAGGAAAATGCCCTCCCATGCTGAGAGCCAAATGTTAGCAGTGTTAAAAAGGTGGCAGCGCCATGAGAGGGATTATGGAAGTATTTAATGGAGCCGAGTGCAAAGGTGCAGCGTCTTTACACAACATAATCTTATAATGGCATGATAATAATTACATTAATCAGAATGAGCTCGTTTGGCGGTTGCATGTGCAAATTACGTGACTGAGAAAGAACGCTTCAGCGCTTCACCACTAATTGGTGTCCATTCAGCAGAAACAAATGTCTTAAATAACGTCCCAGGACGGCGGAGATCTGACATGCCGATTCTTCTCTATTAGGAAAGTCTTCTTATTTCCCCTGAAGACTCTTCTAGTACTCGGCGCGAGGCTCTCCTCAACCCTCAAGGGCGACGGAATACAGAGGAGTCTACTGACTCTCATGATAGCAAATGATGTATCATTGTTTGATAAACAGATTACATGCAGCGCTGAACGCACCCGGTCACGGGGAAAGGAGTGAAGGAGGCCTGAAGTCTTAAAGGGGTTGTCCTGCGAAAGCAAGTGGGGGTATACACTTCTGTATGGCCATATTAATGCACTTTGTAATGTACATTGTGCATTAATTATGAGCCATACAGAAGTTATTCACTTACCTGCTCCGTTGCTGGCCTCCCCGTCTCCATGGTGCCGTCTAATTTCAGCGTCTAATCACCGGATTAGACGCGCTTGGGCAGTCCGGTCTTCTCCCTTCCGAATGGGGCCGCTCGTGCCGGAGAGCTGCTCCTTGTAGCTCCGCCCCGTCACGTGTGCCGATTCCAGCCAATCAGGAGGCTGGAATCGGCAATGGAGCGCACAGAGCCCACGGTGCACCATGGGAGAAGACCCGCGGTGCATCGTGGGTGAAGATCCCGGCGGCCATCTTACTAAGGTAAGTAAGAAGTCGCGGGAGCGCGGGGATTCGGGTAAGTACTGGACGTTTTTTTTTTTTTACCCCTGCATCGGGTTTGTCTCGCGCCGAACGGGGGGGGGGCTATTGAAAAACAAAAAACGTTTCGGTGCGGGACAACCCCTTTAACCCTTTCCAATCCACTGTCTGACGTCTAAAGACATTCTGATTGAAGGCTGTACAGCTCCAATGTCGGAAGACGTCCAGCAGAGTATTCTTACTGTAGATTACTGGCCGCTCTGCTGTCAGGGGCCTCTCCAGCATGTCACATATCACAGTACTGGCTCTAGCCAGCAGATGGCGCCATTGTATAATGGCAGAAAGAGAAAGCCCCCTAGGAAACCCTGAATCCAAATTTGGATTGCAAAGGGTTAAAGCATTCAGCACTGAACTCATGTATTTCTTAACCCACGTTGCCCTTTTTTGTTCATTTTCATTTTTTTCTCCCTACTTTCCAAAAATCACAACTCTTTTATTTATCGGCCAGCGTTGCTGTCGAAGAGCTCGTTGTTTTTTTCGGGACGAGTTGTATTTTTACGTTCTACTATTTAATGTACCATATAGTGTACTGAAAAAACTTTAAACATTTCTAAGTGGAGTAAAATGGAAAATCCCACATCTTTGTTGGGGGGGGGGGGGTGTTCTAGTTTTTACATCATACATTCTGCGGCAAAAATTACAGGATAACGTCACTCCGTGGGTCAGTATGATTACAATACCAGATTATATTGGGCTTTTTGCTCTACTATTAAAAAAAATTTAATAAAATTGTTTCCCTTATGCCCATGACAGCACCCATGAGGCAACACCTCCCATTTGGAGCATGTTGTGCTTTGCCACATAACCTCTTAATAGCCTGCTGTGATTTGCCTAATAGCATTTGTACTCTGCCTATAAGCCTTGCATTTTGCCTAAGGCCTCATGTCCACGGGGAAAATCAGGCCCGCTACGGATTCTCCATGTAGAATCCGTAGCGGGTCCCTCCTGCCCCGCGTACATGCGGCATAAAAATAAGAATTTACTCACCTCTCGCCCGCTCCGGATTTTCTCTTTGCCGCGGCTTCATCTTCTCTCCGTCGCGGCCGGATCTTCTTTCTTCGGCCCGGCGGATGCTCAGGGCACGTCGGTTGCGTGCCCCGCACACGCGCCGGCCCAAAGAAAAAAAAGATCCGGCCGCGACGGAGAGCATATTAGCACTTTCTGCTTAGGTTAAGCAGCACTGCTGATTAGAGCCACCTGATTGGCTCTTCGGCACCACGTGATTACGCAGCGTGCACGCGGATTGTAGTCACGTGGTGCCGAAGAGCCAATCAGGTGGCTCTAATCAGCAGCGCTGCTTAACCAAAGCAGAAAGTGGTAATATGCCGACGGAGAGAAGAAGATGAAGCCGCGGCGAAGGGAAGATCCGGAGCGGGTGAGTAAATTCCGATTTTTGTCTCCCGCGGATCGGACAGCTTCCATAGGCTTCAATAGAAGCCTGCGGGAGCCGTCCCTGCGGGAGACCCGCACGAAAATGGAGCATGGTCCAGATTTTTCATGCTCCATTTTAAAAAAAATCACTTTTATTGACCATCCGCGGGTATTTATCTACCCGCGGGTGGTCAATGCATCCCTATGGGGTGCGGATCCGCGCGCGGGAGAAGAGTTAAAATCTGCTGCGGATTTTAATTCTTCTTTTGCCCGTGGACATGAGGCCTCATAGCCTTCGTACTTCAGCCTCAGTGTTTAGCCTATAGCCTTTGTTTTTTGCCTATAGACTTTTTTTGTGTCTTACCTATGGCCTCTGAGCTTTGCCTAGGCCTTATAGTCTCTGTGATTATGTGCCCTCTGTGCTTTGTCTAGGGCTTGTGGTCTTTGGCCCTCACCTATACAGGTTAGTCTATACACTTGTGGCCGCAAAGCTTCTGCCTCTGTCTCTATACACTGCCTACAACTTAGGAACTCTGGGCCCTGCTTATTACCTGGGTTTTTGCCAATGTCTTATGGCCTCTGAGTTTAGCTGCTGGTCTGTGATCTCGAGGGTGGTGCTCGTTTTAGGAGTATGGAGGTTACATCGAGTAAGACCAGGTGATAGACTCCTATACTAATTTCCCATTTTAGGTAAACTCTCTTCCTAAAGTTGCATCCTTATGTGGAGGAATAGTTGTGAGATGCCTTTACGTTCTTGATTATTTATTTAAACAATATCTTTTTGGTTTTCTTATATTTAAAAAACTTCCCCCATTTCTGCTTATAGTTGAATCCTGATCCGTAGGATCACTTTTGCAGTGATACCAAATATCTTTATGACTTTTTTGCTTTGGTTTTTTAATTATAAATATGCAAAAATGTCTTTTTTAAAAACTTGTATTACCTTTTTTATTATTTTTTTTCTAATAATTACATTTTTTTTAAACTAACTTTTCCTTTTTTTTAATCCCCACAGGGGACTTGAACTTGTGATTAGAGATGAGCGAACGTGTTCTAAACGAACACTTACGCACCCAGACACCGGTTTTACCGAGGACTTCAGTGTCCGCGCGTAAAGATTCGGCCGGCGCCGGGGGGCGGGGAGAGGCGCGGCGGCGCGGGCGGCAGCAGCGGGGAACAGGGGGGAGCCCTCTCTCTCTCCCTCTCCCCCCCACTCCCCGCCGCACCCCCCCGCGCTGCCACGGCGACCCCCGAACTTTTTTCGCCCGAGCACGGAATTGCTCGCAAAGTTCGGTGCTCGGGCAAAAAGGGGCGGAGCCGAACACGTTCGCTCATCTCTACTTGTGATTGATTATTTAATCACTCATACAGTATAATGTAATACTATAGTATTGCATTATATCACATTCTGACAGGCTATAGCATTCTCGAAGGCCTTTAGAAGGCCCCAGGCTGCCATGGCAACTGAAGGGCACCTCCTGATTTAATCACCAATCAGGTGGCCAATCAGGACCTCAGAATACCAATCAGGGCATTTAAATGCCTCTGTCAGCAAAAAGAGCTAACATTTGCTGGCGGGTGTCAGCTGTCAAAGACAGCTGGCACCCACTTTGTATGGGGCGGGATTAGCTCTCGATCTCACTACATATATACCCTAGACCCCCATGTTGTAACTGTACGTCCCGAGGCGTGAAGGGACTAAAGGAATTGTTCCAAGAGGCACAACCTCTATGGGAATGTGGGGCTCAAGGAATTAGATTTTGTCAGGGCAAGCCATGACCATCCTGACATTTCCGTCAGGACAAATGTTTCTCTTACTGAGTGGCGGTCCATTTTGGGACATAGAAGGGGGTCCCAAACAAGGAATTCCACTCTATGATGTTCTTATGCTCCAATAGGACATATGAACCAGGGATGCCATCTTGGCACAACCCCTTAATAAAGATTGCCTGTTCAAATAAAAGTCTGGGACAGGTTTTAGTAGTTATTATACAGATAACTTATGAATTATCCTTTAAGCATGTAACCCCCGTAGTCATGTGACAGGAAGTAAGTGACAGCTATTGTTGTGGCAGATCTTTCCAACCATGTGGATGTGATCGCTCCACTCATTAGACAGAACACAACATAGGAACCTGTATACAAACTATACATAAAGGTAATGCACATTTTAGTGGCAGGTGCCATAATCTCTATATGTTCATTTAGAAATTTGACTATTTAAGGAAGGTCCAGACAAGGACTGAAACGTTATAACATTATTAACCCCTTCCTGCCCGCGGGCACATATTTACTCCCTGGTGAGAAGGATTTCCACGAATGGGTATACTGTTAATTCTATGGATGGTGCAGGCTCAGAAGCTGACCACATGCCATCTGCAGCAGGAGCCGGCTGTGACTTGCAACCAGCCTGCCAATACAGCATCAGAGATTAGTGGGAACACCAATCCCTGCAGTTAACCCCTTACATGTCACAATCAATGTTGATCGCAGCATGTAAAAGAATCACACAGGGAGGGAGTTTCAGAGGGCCGAGGGGTTGCCATGGAAATTGGACACTAGTCAATAGAGTCCCAGTCTGCCACGGCCTGTGATCACTATGATAACTGATAATGCATTGCAGTACAGAAGTATTGCAGTATATTATCAGAGAATCAAAAGCATCATAGGTTCCAGTCCCCTACAGGAACAAAAACTTTTTTGCAAACTTTTCCCCTTTGTTTAAAAAAAGAGTTTAAAAAAACATGTTTGGTATCGATGTATCCATAACGACTCATGCAATATAATTTGAACAACTTTTTATCCTGCAGAGCAAACACTACAAGAAGAAAAAAAAAAGTGAGCCAAAATGTTTTTTTGTTCATTTCACCTCCCCCAAAAAAGTGACCCAAAAAGCCATATGTAATCCAAAATGGGACTAATAACAATTACAATTCATTATGCAAAAAACATACAGCCCTCACAGAGGCACCCCTCCCCCCCATGGGAAAATAAAAAGCTATGGGACATTGAATGCAGCGATGCAAAATTTTTTAAAAATTACAAAAAGAGTTTATTCTGCAAAACTGAAGAACCTAAGTGGTTGCAGTCCTACCGACCCGTAGAAAAAATGTATCATGTCATTTATGCTGCATGGTTAACGCTATAAAAAAAAAGTAAACACGGGATTGAGGTATTTTTTTTATCTCTGCTCTCTAAAAAAAGTTCTAGAATACATTACATGTACGCAAAAAATGGCAACAATGAAAACTACAGTTTACTATGCAAAAAATAATCCCTCATACAGCCATGTCAATGGAAAAATAAAAAAGATAGGACTTTTGGAAAGTGTAGATGAAAATTCACCCAAAATTATCATGTCCACAGGGCCAACATAAACCATACCACTAAGGGGTTAATCTTTAGTGTTGGTTTCTATATTCACTTATTGGTCCACAACAGTGACTAGTGCTGTCAGGAATGGAACCAGGGACCTCCTGCGCTCCAGTTGGTAGCCCTTACTAATGAGCCATCTAGCATGTGGACAGTTCTCTTGCATGATTCTCAGCCTTATTCAATGATTGCAGTTTATCAAGTTGCTGTCACCTGGTCCTGACTCTGCCTATGTTCCTGATTGGGCTCATTATAAAAGCCTGACCCTGTCACTGCACCAGTGCTTGATTATTCTGCTTCAAAGCATTGGTCAAGCTCCACTTCTGCCTGCTCTTCTGCGATTGCTACAAGACCTCATGATACTGACTTTTGGCGTCCCTTCTGACTTTGCTACCTGCTTCAACCCATCTGTGCTGCAAACTGAGATCTCCCATTGCTGACCCCTGGCTTTTCTTCTGACTATGCTGCCCACCTCATCCATCTGTACTGCAAACTGAGACCTCCCACTGCTGATTTCTGTCTCTTCCCTGACTACTCTCTAGACGTACGACTGCTACACCTGAGGCTCCACCCTAGTACCTGAAACCGCTACAAGTTCCCTAGTGTGACTACTGTGTCTACACCAATGTATAACACAATAGAAACAGAATTCAATTCACAAACAATAGCTACATTTGTGTATCCACCTATTAGGTTTCATGGTTACTGCTGTGCCACAGATCTGTAGCTCATTGCCCATAGTCTGTTATGTCTCCATACTATACTTCGCTGTGTCTACAATGCTTCCACCATAATACTGAATTATTCTCCATACAGTGCATTCTGAGGTGTCATATACATTACAGAGTCTGGAGTAGTAGTGCTCCTTTTTGTGAAGACTACCAAGTTGGGGTAGGAAGAGTTACAGGCCATGCAGGGGTGCCCCAAGCCTTTATGCTGCCTGAAGTAAAGTGTGAAATTCCTCCCAGCAAAAAAAATCCCATTTATTTTACAGGCATTGAAAGCACCAATACACAAGACACCCAACACAGTAATAGTGCTCCCAGTAGCGGCCTGAATATTAAATATCCCCCTTAGTAGCCCTGCAACACCCCAGAGGGATGACCCTGGGCACCTGGCAAACGTGAAGATCTGGGAGGGATAGGTGCTGTTTTGTCACAGTGGCACTTACCAGGCTCTGGTCCCGGATGGGATGACATGCAGCCAAGGGCAGAGCAGGATCGCAGGCCAGCTTTGACACCCCTAGGATAGGGAATGCCAATAAACGGGTTGAAGGGGGTAGTATTACTTATCACTCATGACACCACTGTTCCCACTCACCAGTATGCTACGCGGCGGAGAAAAGAACACAGAGACTTGTGTATAGTACCTCGGGTCCCCAGAAACAGTTAGGGCCTGGTATAACATTTACTTAATAATAAACATTTACAACAGGTAATGCAGGTACAATTCACTTTAGAACGCCAGCAGGCCATAGCTCAGAGGTAGGGAGGATACACAGGATGAATACGGTCCTACAGTCCACGTTATCTGTATGTCACCAGTCCTGGATTGGGAGCACTCCAGAGGAGGAAGGGGGGTAGGGTCACTCCACAGACTCTCTGGCAGACAATTATTAAAGAAGGCTTATACAATACACATCCTGCACGGCAGGCGTGTGGGTGTGACACAGTAAAGTACCTCTGTGCAGTGATCCTAACTATGGACGGCCGCACAGGAAAAGCCTGTAGTGTAAACTGGTACCTGTTTAGAACTTTTGGTAGGGCTCTCTCTCTCTAATGATGATGGGACTCACTCCTCACATCCAAACTCCAAATGCTACGGGATGTCGCTCCTCCTCTTCGATCTTCACCTAGATGGAAGCTGAAGGTGCTTTCATGTGGCTCTGTATTAGCACTCTGCAGCACGCAAGATGGAACTTCTTTTCTGTTCTCAATCACTCCTATTTATACCTTCACTCACACCACATGACAGACTGATACATTTACATGCAGGCAATGATTTTATTAGAGTTAACCTCTCAAGCGCCGCAGCTGTGCAACACACACTGGAGATGACAGGACAAGCTTTGCACAGTGCATCTACATAAGACAAACATGAATGACATTTATGGAGGGGACCAGGATGGTGTACTGGACCACTACAGCCCCAATAGTAATAGCTCTTGTCTTAATGGCTCCAGTTGTGGTCCCTGTAGTCATAGTGACCCTGTTAGTGGTCCCAGTAGTAATATTAACTGAGGTAAGGGCTCTAGTAGTAATAGTGACCCCATCATAAGCCCCAATATTAATCTGGTCCCCTATAGTTGCTCCAGTTGTAATAGTGACCACCATAGTTGCCCCAATAGCAATAGTGACCCCACTATTAATACTGTCCCCCGCACTGGACTTCCAGCTGGGCAGCAGCCCCACATGCAGTACACTCACTCTCTACACGGCTCAGGTCAGGCAGCCACCCTATGATCATCAGTCTGTGACCACAGACCTTTGCCCCCAGGATTTGCACTAAATACAGGTCGGTGTCTGCTTGCAGGAATACAGATGCTGGGGAGAGAGGTCAGTGGTCACAGACCGATGACAATGTAGTGGCCTCCAATTTAGGCAGTGAACAGAGCGAGGGCACTGCTTGCAGCTGGCAGTTATTTTTAACCAGCTATTAATATGGACGGTAAAAAATAAATACCAGCTAGGTGGCAACTGGCTGTCCCTCTGAGGTCCTGCATACTGTGCCTGAGGTGGCAGGCTCAGGTCACCTCACGGAAGGGGCGCCCCTGAGGCCATGCAATGCTCCCTGGGAAATAAAGTATGCAAACAGGAGTTGACTCCATGCAGCATCATATAGAGTCTGGGTTATGGACTGTCAATTTTATACATTAGAATTGGTGTTATAATGTATATGTTGGAGTTCACATTATAATTAGACGTATACTGTTATACATCAGGGCATTGGAGAAGTGCAAGACCTCAATTTAAATTGACTTTCCTCAGCTATAATAGTGAAGGGACTCACTGAATATGAGTACTTTTCACGTTAAGGAGACAACAGTATTATCAGCTGTCAAACACGGATCCAGAGTAATAAAATGGAATTTATGGGACTGATTGCATTGGAGAAGGTAAGTTTAACACTTACTAAACTGAGCACTGTATTCAAAGGGGAAACCACTAAAGGGGTTGTTCAGGATTAGAAGAGAAGGTCTGGGCTGTTTTTGATGTTACAGCTCAAACAAATACTAATTGTGGACAACCGGAAAACCAAAGTAATGTAAATGCAGCCTCCGTAACTCCACCGAAACAAAGGACTCAGACGCTTGGAATGCGGGCTGGAGATATATATATATATATATATATATATATATATATATATATATATATTGATAAGGGCCAATGGGGGCTGTAAAGAAATTAATAAATGTCGCTAATCAAAAAGGAGTTAATATATTTTGCTTAGTAATCTATTTGAATCAATAAGGTTGAATACTGCAAATATTCTATTCTGCTCTGAAGGACTCATGACTATTGAGTAATAGGCCAAACGTCTGATCTAAGTGGAATCAGGAAGTTAAGAGCAGATGTTCATAAATGTAGTGAGACATAGCCTAACCGCAAAGAAGTTGTCAGCTATTTCTCTATATTTACTAATGTACTAGTCTAAAAGTCATGTGAAATCAGCTATTTCTTGAATGTCATATATCAAGCCTAAATGTCAAAGTTTATTGAATGATTATGTCATTGTAAGATATAGAAGTCATGTGTTTTTATCAGATGAATGTATGTATCATGAGGTTACTCCTTGTATTACCAGAGGTCGCATCCCTGCGTGGGCGATCTTCTATATAAACTGAGACTATGCCAATAAAGACTTAGAGTTCATTACTTCATCATATACCGTGTGTATGGTCAGTACTTAGACTCTCAAAAGGAGCGCTCCTCCTGCTTAGGTCAATTCGGAACCGACAACATAACTGATCAGTCTGTTTGAACAAATTAACCCTCGACAGTTCTTGGCGCCCAACGTGGGGCGGGGCTTACCTTTACGGGACATCGCAACCAGTAGACTGAAACAAACTCCTGGCCCGTTGACGTGGATACTGGATTCGGAGACCCCAGACTAAAACACCGGTGTACAGGTAAGAGCTTATCTTACTATTATACAGTCTGGATTCTTTTGATCTGTGTGTCTCTAACGGACTAGAGGTATGTTGTTGCCTGTTTCCTATATTTTCTGCCCCGTCCATATTTTAGAGTGAATAAGTTCATTTAACTGTCCTAGACGGAAGAACTCACTCATTGGGACTTAAAGAGTCATGTTGTCTGTATTGGAGATTGAAATAATTGTTATTGTTATAGTCTCATTTCTGGCAGTCATATTGTTACTCTGGATCTGTTATAATATTACTAAAAGTTCCCTAAGAGGCGAAGTCTGGTCTCCCCTGAATCCTAGTGTTTGAAGTTGACCACGTTTTAGTTCTGTAAATCTATTCCGGGACAGGGAACTGTGTGTTCCCAGATAGTCTCAGTGATTATCTTAGTTTACTGTGTGAAATATACGTCCTGTATACTTAGTGAAGAATAGTTGGAAGTGGTCAAGATGGGGTCTGAACAATCTAAGATATATCAGACTCCTATTGAGATAATTAAAGATAGAGAAGGGGAGGACATTTGCAGACAAGCCTATAAAGTTTACAAACGTATAGGCCTTAAGAAGGCGGGAACATTCAATTATGAATTTTGGTCACAATATGAGGATAAGCATAGAAAGGAAATAAGAAAAAAGGGTTTGGAAAAAGGCATGAAGGCTATTCTGGACTGCTCTAAAACAGCAGAAGACGAACACTGGGACTCCGAGTCCCGAGGCGAGGGCATTTTAGTTTATTGTCCTATGCCCCGGCCACCAATAGACGTTCCCATGGAAACCCCTACGGTTCCATTAGTCTCTCCTGTCGTCCCGGCCGTTCCACCAATGTCTCCAAATAATCCCTTTAATTCTCTGTATCCCAATTTGCCGCCGTTGCCTCCTACGTATCCACAGGCTACTGCCCAGATGGATACACCTCCCTACAGCCCTCAATCAGGATCCCCGGGCCCTGAAGTAAATAGAGGTCCGGCTTGGGACTGTCCACGTTGTGGTCAACAGAATGCCTGTTTTAAAGAACTCTGTACAGTATGTGGGACTCCACGTCCCAGGGATCAGTGTAGACAACCGATTCCCTTATTCCCAGTTACAACCTCCACTACCCATTATAGAGAACCAAACAGACCAAGTCCACCATTGGGCACGGTCAGACAAGAGGACACCGACAGACCATCGTCTTCTAATGACAGACCTACGGACGCACATAGACCAACTCCCGGGTCTACAGTCACTACATGGCGACCCTGGAGCGCCACAGACCAGATGGCACTGTGTCAGCAACTGCCCGATCCCCAGACAGAGCCAGCAGCTTTCCATAGAAAGTTGGAAGTCATACAGAAAAACTACTCTGCCACTTGGACAGATATGGAATGTCTTATGAATGTAAAATGTCCTCTGGGCCTTTACAATAGTATTGCTCAATTTTGTGGTCTTGAAGATCGCCCAGATGACCCCCAGACATTACTTAGTGGTACTCAATATGTTGACAAGGTTAAGACCTGGTTTAAGGATAAAGCCCAAGAGAGACGTACAGCCCTAACCCAGTGTAGACAGAACAAGGGCGAGTCTATTGAATGTTACTTTGGCCGTTTAGAGGAAGTTGGCAGAGATCTGGGTTTATATGATTGTCCAAAAGCAATACGTAATGCTGCTTTTTGTGAAGCCTTTATGCAAGGAATAGATAAGCGCCTGTCTGAACGCGTTAAAGCATGTACCCCCGATTGGCGACAGGCCAAACCGCGTGATCTATATAAGAAAGCTGTAGGATTTGTCATGGATACAGAAGACCACGCAAAGGGTGTTATGGTTAAACATTACACCATGGAGGGGGACACAGTCCGACTTAACGACCCCAGGCGGGAGACCCGTAAGTGTTATAACTGCGGGAAGACTGGACACTTGGCCCGTAATTGTAGAGCCCCTAAACGCCCTAGACAGAACACGTCAGACGAAAGGGGGCAACAGGGAAGTACGGCCACTACCACATCATCCCGCCCACAGGGAAATAACGGGTATACCAATTACCAATGAAGGTCTGGCACTCCTTCCCCCGTGTCCCTTATAGTTACTGACGCACGTGGGCCACAAATTTTTCAGCCTCTAAAAATCCAGGGGAAGGAGGTGCCCTTTTTAATTGACACAGGGGCTACTAAATCATGTGTCAGTACCTCACAAGTCAATGACCTTAGTATTCCCCTCTCAGACTCCATAGCCATAGCCGTTGGAGTGTCCGGGGAACCAACACCCATGCGTGAGACCGAGCCCATAGAAGTCTCCTTTCAAGGGTCACGAGTCCTCACTCGCTTCCTGGTGTCACCCACTGGGGATTGCATCATGGGAACCGATGTGATGGGACCCCTGGGGTGCTGTATTCAGCTCCATCCTTCCGGTGAGGCTCATGTCAGTACCTCTGCGGCCGACCACCAAGTATTCTGTCTCATGGCAGCAGACTTGGTCACTCCGCCTCCTTCTTGTACTGTATATGTGTTGACCCCAGAAGATACACAGGTTCTCTCAGCAGTGCCAGAGACCCTTTGGGCAAAAGGGAAGACAGACTTGGGCCATCTCCACGTACCCCCAGTCATGGTATATCTCAAAGATGGGGAAAAAGCCCCCATGATCCGCCAATATCCCCTAGCCATGGCACAGGAAGACGCAATAGCCTCCACTATTACAGAGTTATGTGCCTTGAATGCTTTAAAACCTTGCGTCTCACCCGCTAACACGCCACTCTTCCCGGTTAAAAAGAAAGGGAAGAAAGGTGAACCTGATACCTACCGGATGGTTCACGATCTAAGAGAAATCAATAAGGTGACCATCCTAGAAACACCTTTGGTCCCCAACCCTTACACTCTGTTGTCCACCATACCTTCCGGAACCTGTTGGTACACTCTGATCGATTTAGCCAATGCATTTATGTCCGTCCCGATCCACCCCGATTGCCAGTACCTGTTCGCCTTCACGTTCCGAGGAAAACAGTACTGCTGGACTGTCCTACCACAAGGGGCACAAAACAGCCCAAATCAATTCACCCGATGTATGAGGCTTGTACTTGATGCATGGACGGTCCCACCAGGTGTGGCCCTGCTTCAGTATGTTGATGACCTCCTACTGTGTGCTCCGGACAGACCTACCTGCGTTGCGGCCTCACTCAGCCTCCTTTGTTTTCTTGCAGACAGTGGGTGTAAAGCCAGTAAAGACAAATTACAGTTTTGCAAATCTCATGTTGTGTTTCTTGGTCACTGCCTAGGTCCTGGTACAAAACACCTCACGCCAGAACGTACCAAGGTGGTGGAGGACATGCCACTCCCTACCTCCCATGCTCAGTTGCGGACATTTCTGGGGTTAGTTTCATATTGTCGGCCGTGGATTCGCTCTGCCTCCATGACCATGCAGCCTCTGTACGACTGCCTGAGTTCTAAGCCATTTGCTTTGTCTCCGGAAGCCGAGTCAGCTTTCCATCAGCTGAAAATACAGATTACCAGTGCTCCAGCACTGGGTCTGCCTGACTATGATAAACCCTTCCAGATGTTCGTGACTGAGATGGCGGGACATGCTACTGCCGTCCTCACACAAGAGCATGGTGACAAAAAGCGCCCTGTAGCATACTACAGTGCACATCTTGATGCAGTAGCCAGGGGTTCACCCTCCTGTGTAAGAGCAGTTCTGGCTGTACAAGCACTACTTGAGAAAGCTTCTGAGGTGGTCCTAGACTACCCTCTTGTGGTCCTCACGCCCCATGACGTACATGGAATTCTGACACAGGTGAGCCGTAGACATCTTTCTCTTGCTAGACAGGTTAAAATGGAACTTGCAGTACACTCTTCATCCAATGTCTCATTTCAACGTTGCACAACTTTGAATCCGGCCACCTTACTGCCATTAGGTGACACTGATTCAAAAGGGGGAGTAAGCACAGGGGATCAACTTTTTGTCAATTCCCTAGGCGAAGAGGAAGCTTTTGACACCGAGCACCAGCATGACTGTGCTGCTCTGATGGAGCAGGAGACAGCTGGATTTGCTCATGTCACAGATAAGCCTCTCCTGAACCCCCACCTTGAAATGTTTGTGGATGGATCACGATACCAGAATGAGATGGGCAGATTTGTGACAGGGTTTGCTGTAGTATCAATGAATGAAGTACTGATAGGCCGCGCCATGCCCCCACATATGTCAGCACAGGAAGCGGAGCTGTGCGCTCTGACCGAGGCCTGCAAGTTAGCCCGGGGAGTCACTGCTAATATCTACACGGACTCCAGGTACGCGTTTGGCGTTGCGCATGACTATGGGCCGATTTGGCGCGCGCGGAGCTTCCTAACAGCTCAAGGCAGACCGATAAAGAATGGTGAGGCAGTAAGTAATTTAATGTCAGCTATCATGCTCCCGAAGCAGGTAGCCATAATAAAGGTAAAGGCACACACCCGAGGGGACTCCTTGGAAAGCAGAGGCAACGAGAAGGCAGACGGAGCAGCAAAGGCTGCAGCCCTGCTGGACTGGAGGGCACCCGTGTGCAGAGTTCAGACCAGGTCCTGCCCAGCAGAGGAGGATCCTGATCCCCCTGCCGAGGACCAGACCCTCTCTGTCCCACCACAGAAGGAGGTGGACCTACTCCCCTCAGGGCAAGAGCAGGAGCGCTGGGCAAGTGCAGGGGCAGTAAAAGGAAATGAAGGTTGGATGATGGGTTTCCGTATGTGTTTACCTGCGGCTGCCTATCCTAGTATGGCCCTTTTGGCTCATGGAAAGGTGCACGCTTCTCGTAATGCCATGGTAGCCCTGGTGGAGAAAATGTGGTACGCTCCGGGATTTGACAGGATGGCAAAGGCATACGTCAAGGCTTGTGAAATCTGTGCACTACACAACCCCGGTCAAGTAGTAAAGACCCCTCGGAAGTGCACTCCGCGACCTTTGTACCCCTTCCAGAGACTACAGATAGATTACATCCAGCTGCCCAGATCAGGAAGGTATGAGTATGTCCTGGTATGCATTGACCTCTTTTCCGCGTGGCCCGAGGCCTACCCGGTCCCGAAGGCCACTGCCCAGGCCACTGCAAAGAAACTTGTGTCAGAGTTAGTGTGCAGATTTGGGGTACCAGAGACCATTGAGAGCGACCGTGGTACTCACTTCACTGGTGAGGTAATGAAGGAAGTCATGTCCGCCTTAGGAGTAGAACAGGCCTTTCACACCCCCTATCATCCGCAGAGCTCCGGAAAAGTAGAAAGACTCAATGGCACCCTCAAACTTAAGATACAGAAAGCCATGGTTGAAACAGGAAAACCTTGGCCCGAGTGCCTACCTCTGGCCCTCTACTCAGTACGAACCACACCAAATAGGAAAACAGGACTGTCTCCTTATGAGATTCTCTTTGGCTCCGTGCCCAGGTTAGGACTGTATCACCCCCAAGCTCTATCCCTGGGTCATGATAAAGTTACTTCCTTTGTGCAGGATTTATGCCAAAAGCTAAAAATAACACACGACCTAGTCTTCTCTTCTATTCCAGACCCTGATAGTTTGGAAGGATCCCACTCTCTGAATCCCGGAGATTGGGTGGTGGTAAAGAGACACGTCAGAAAGACTTTGGAACCTCGCTTTGACGGACCATACCAAGTGCTGTTAACCACTCCCACCTCGGTCAAGCTAGAAGGCAAACCCACTTGGATCCATGCCTCACACTGCAAGAAAGTTCCAACGCCTCAGCACCACGAGGGGGGTGGAGAGTAAGCCCAACCCAGGGTGGGGGAGGGGGATGGCAACCTGGACACCAGCATTGATAGTCTGGATAGGTGTATTATTTACCCTTTGTTTTCTTGGACTACTCTCTTTTCGGGACAATTCTTCATCAACTGTCAATGTAAGAAGAAGATGGACTGTTTGGGCGGAAGGACACCCCAACATGTGGGAATACTTTGCAAAAGACGTACTGAATATTTCCCACATGTGCATGCCCAACCTGCGGAGTGGGGAAGATATTTTACGGACTTGCTTACTGTCTATCCCCACTCCAATAAAGACACTTCGCGATATATATTCAATAGTGCATAATGATAGTGATGTAGAGGAGAGCAATGTTATTCAGGAAAATACCTTTCTTAATGTATATGAATATTGTCCCCACTGTGATGCGGTCGAACATACACTTTGGTCTAATATGACTCGTTTCCGGGTCAGGAATGTCGCTCCGGCTGAGGTATGCTATAACTTCACGTGTAATAAAGAACATATGGGAGGCTGTGCGCAGAGAACCAGGGTGACTAGTGATTCCCAGAGACTATGTAATCGCACAGTCCAGCAATGTAGAAAGGTACACACTCCTATGCTTTGTAACCACACAGTCCGAAGCCCCAGCCATTTTAGGCACGTCAAATTACCATTAGGCTGGGTCCTGTCCTGCGGTAACCTGACTTACACATATATCCCAGCTAACCTGACCGGAGGTCCCTGCTCCTTAGCTAGATTAAGTATACTAATGTACCAAAAACCTAGCATCCCACAACTCACCAACAGACAAAAGAGGGAGGTAGAAGGACTGGATAGCAACTGTGAAGGACCACCCACTCTACTTAGCTACTCAGAACATACGGCACTGGCAGTCAGTATTGTGGGTGTTCCCGGGTTGGCACAATATAACACAAGAGTAATCAATGGATTAGCATGCGATATGGTAAAGGGCCTGAATGCGACATCACAGGCCTTGGACCTCCTCTTACTAGACATACAAGGAGTCAGGAAAGCAGCTTTACAAAATAGAGCCGCCATAGATTACCTGTTGCTCGCAGTAAACCACGGATGTGAGGAATTTGAGGGGATGTGTTGTTTCAACCTCTCTGATCACTCAGAATCCATTCACCAAAAGATCAATACCTTGGGAAAAATAGCTACTAGCATAAAACAGGATAAAGACCAGGGATGGTTTAATTTTCTTAACCCTGCAAATTGGTTTTCTGGTCTGGGAGGATGGTTCATGGGAATCCTACAAAGTATATTACAGATAATTGTCATGCTGTTGTGTATATATATAATAATCAAAGTCATAATCTCTTGTGTGAGCAAATGTACGGCAAAAGCCTTTACAGCCCCTGTGTAGGCCGACCCCTGCTGGATGAAGGCAGAACATACGGCGGTTCCTTCCAGTCTTGTCACTAGGTAGTGTAGGGTCAGGGTAACGCGACCTGGACGTGTTCACCACTAGGACTATCTCCAGGAGGGACATTGGTGTGGGTGAAGATTAGGGAATCCCCTGCCGTGCGTACCTATGCACGCTACTAGTATTGTAACATCATACTAGAGACACCTTATATGGGCTAGTCGACCAATAAGACCTACCTCGACTATGACTTTTCAAAATAGAACTGGACCCTGTGTGTGACTTCCTGATGTCCAAAATGGGGGAATGATAAGGGCCAATGGGGGCTGTAAAGAAATTAATAAATGTCGCTAATCAAAAAGGAGTTAATATATTTTGCTTAGTAATCTATTTGAATCAATAAGGTTGAATACTGCAAATATTCTATTCTGCTCTGAAGGACTCATGACTATTGAGTAATAGGCCAAACGTCTGATCTAAGTGGAATCAGGAAGTTAAGAGCAGATGTTCATAAATGTAGTGAGACATAGCCTAACCGCAAAGAAGTTGTCAGCTATTTCTCTATATTTACTAATGTACTAGTCTAAAAGTCATGTGAAATCAGCTATTTCTTGAATGTCATATATCAAGCCTAAATGTCAAAGTTTATTGAATGATTATGTCATTGTAAGATATAGAAGTCATGTGTTTTTATCAGATGAATGTATGTATCATGAGGTTACTCCTTGTATTACCAGAGGTCGCATCCCTGCGTGGGCGATCTTCTATATAAACTGAGACTATGCCAATAAAGACTTAGAGTTCATTACTTCATCATATACCGTGTGTATGGTCAGTACTTAGACTCTCAAAAGGAGCGCTCCTCCTGCTTAGGTCAATTCGGAACCGACAACATAACTGATCAGTCTGTTTGAACAAATTAACCCTCGACAATATATATATATATATATATATATATATATATATATATATATATATATTAGAACATAGCTTTTAAAATAAATTATTTAAATATGAAAATCCATATGACTTATGAACCCATCAGTACAACTGCTGATGCTGTCGTCAACTATGAAGAACGAGCTTGTTAAGTAGACTCAGGTCAATATGCCCCGGATAGTCAACAGAGGTCCAATAGACCAACAGATTACGTATACAAAAAGGAATTAATGGAACAGTCCTGCTGCATAGTAGATCATCTCACAATAAAGTGCAGCAGAATGAAAGACATGTTGAACCCAAATCCAGGTCCAATTATAGCCTAATCAGGGTCAAAGCAGTCATGATGGAGCTCATAAGGATATAAGGTCACATAACTATACCTTCCCTGTTGCACCCTGATAAGTAAATAACCCTGCCACCGAAACATAGGGCAACTGCCTTGAATTGAGCAATGCCATCTGAGCTCTAGCCCTAAATAAATGAGCTTAGGAAAACCCTAAACACTGTGGCAACCAGTGCTTCAAAAGTTTAAGATTATGCACAATGCATAGCTCCCTACTAGTGATGAGCAAGTTAAGAAAAGTATAGTTAGGCTGGTTTACCAAATTTTGGCAAAAAGTTTGGTTTGGTCCAAATTAGTTTTAAATTGGACTGGAACTTCACCAGTGCCCCTTAAATCGGCGCATAACACTGTCTACGAACCATAAAAGCCCCATATAAGACTCTTAGCTCATCTAGGAGGGTATCTAAATACCTCTGAGCTGTCTGTAAGCAAAGTAATGAAGAAAAAAGGAAAAATAAGAAAACTAGGAAAAAGAATAACTGAAAAGATTTTTGTCAGCTTTTTTCTTCTTTTTCTTTCTTCTCATTTTTCCTTCTTCCTTCTTCTCCTCTTTTCTTCTTTCTGCTTCTTTTTTGAAAGAAGGTTTCTTAGTAGTTCAGTCGAGCTGAACAATCAAAGGTTTGGGTTCATGCTGGATTGAGCTTTTGGCAACGATCAACCAAAAAAAAGTGTTTGTTTGAGTTTTCTCTACACGTTCACCCATGCATACAGGTAGGCACATCAGGAACCAAAAAAAGATGGCAAAAATAAGGAAAGAGTAAGTATCTTGAAAAGAGTAATACTCAAATATTTCCCTATGGAGCCTCCTTGTTTATCGCATCACATAGCATGAACGTGCGATTTTCGTGCGATCCGATTTTTTTTAACATTAGAAAGTCCTATTAATATTCTTGCTACAAAAATGCACGATTCTATCCCGTGAGAAAATCGCGGGTAGCAGCGATGCGATGCTACATTTTTCACAATAAAAAAAACATCACTGATGTTACAAAATTGTGTGTACACAGCCACGATATTGCTGTCACCCGTGTGGAAGAGGCCTAATAAATGCTAGCTGTTTAATCTTTTCCAATACTCTCTCTCTTCCCTAGTGTTAGCTATCCCACCTAGCTTTGTGTCATCTGCAAATTTGATCAGTTTCCCACCAATTCCCTCCTCCAGAATAACACTGGGCCTAGGACAGAGCCTTGTGGTACCCCACTTGATACATTCTTCCACTTGGATGTGCAGCCATTTATGACCACTCTTTAAGTACGATCACTCAACCAGTTGTGAATCCACCTAACAGTTGCCTTGTCAATCCAATATTTGGTAATTTTTTCCAATAAGTATGACTTGTTTGTTACAAACCCATGCTCGCTCTGGTTAATTACTCCATTTTCATCCAAGTACATGCATACATGCTGTTTAATAATTTGTTCAAAGATCTTTCCCAGTATAGAAGTCAGGCTTACAGGCCTGTAGTTTCCTGGATCCACTTTCTTTCCTTTTTTGAAGATAGGGACAATATTTGCCCTTTTCCAATCTTCTGGGACTTCTCCTGTTCTCCAGAAATTTTCAAAGATTATGGCAAATGGTTCAGCAATTACCTCCGCTGCTTCCTTTAGTATCCTTGGATGTAATTCATCTGGACCTTGAGACTTGAATTCATTTAACTTAGCTAAGTGTTCCCTCACATCTCTCTGCTTACAGATAGCCTGCATTCCTTTTATTCCCCCAATAGCACAGGGAAGATCAGTTGATGTTCCATCCCCTTTCTGAGAGAAAAGAGATACAAAATAGGTTAGTCCATCTGAACATCATTTTTAACCAATTCACCATTTTCACCCTGTAAACATCCAATAGCATCTTGGACTTTTCTTTTGACCTCCAAATCTTTTTTTATTGCTTTTAGCCTGTGATACAAGCCCCAATTCATTATCAGCTTTAGCTTTTCTGACACTTACCCTACAGTTTCTGCAGACGGCATTATATTCTTCCTTATATATTTTCCCCTCTTTTCATTTGATAAACCTGTTTTTCTTCCTTTTTAACATGTGTGCAAGTTCTGTGTTCCTCCATCCGGGTCTCTTTAAATTCTTCCCATTCTTCCTTCAATTAGGGATTGTTAACGATTGTGCTTTGCCAGTTATTGGTTTCCCTCGGTGTGCTAGCTAGTCTGCCTCGGTTGGTCTCCTGCTTCTGTCATCTTGTCTGCTATACTTTGCCATTATCCACCAGGTTTTTCCATCTGCCTCAGTTCTGCTTAACATTGTTGGTGTTGGTTATTTACATCTGCCTTTTCTGTCGGTATTCTACACTTTCCATCCAGGTATGCCAGCGTCCCTTTTTCGGTCCCTAGTGAAAGTAGGGACTGCCGCCCAGTTGCCCGCCTGGGGTAAGCCAGGAGTGGAGGCAAGTAGGCAGGGACAAGAGTTGTGGGTGAGATCTAGGGCACCCGGGCTGGCGTATCAAGGGTAGTATGCCGTAACACTAACATCCAAGGATAGCATGATCACTACCTCCTAAGGTCCCAGCCACCCTTACTTCCTCAATAGAGATGAGCGAACGTACTCGTCCGAGCTTGATACTCGTTCGAGTATTAGCGTGTTCGAGATGCTCGTTACTAGAGGCGAGTACCACGCGATGTTCGGGTTACTTTCACTTTCATCTCTGAGACGTTAGCGTGCTTTTCTGGCCAATTGAAAGACAGGGAAGGCATTACAACTTCCCCCTGCGACGTTCAAGCCCTATACCACCCCCCTGCAGTGAGTGGCTGGCGAGATCAGGTGTCACCCGAGTATAAAAATCGGCCCCTCCCGCGGCTCGCCACAGATGCGTTCTGACATACTTTAGGGAAAGTGCTATCTTGGTGGAGCTGCTATAGGGAGAGCGTTAGGAGTATTTTAGGCTTCAAGAACCCCAACGGTCCTTCTTAGGGCCACATCTAACTGTGTGCAGTACTGTGGAGGCTGCTTTTTGCAGTGTTGCACTTTTTTTTTTTTTTTTTGGTATATCGGCCGTGCAGAGCATTGCGCCCTGCAGTAATACTCCAGGGACAGAAGCGCTTAGGCAGGGACAGAAGACATATTGATTGAATATAGGCAGTGGGCCTTTGCAAAAAAATTTGTGGAAAAAAATCTATTTGGGCTGCCTGTGAGTGTCCTCAGTGTTCTGGGTCTGTGCTGGGTGTAGTAGTTCTCCAAATTCATACGCAGCCAGCTAAGTGTTACAGCAGGCTTGCGCAAAATTATTTCCTGGCATTCCGTAAGCGAAGTCAGCCTCCAATCACATTGCATGGTAATACAGCATGCTGAGGGGTAGGGGTAGGCCTAGAGGACGTGGACGTGGCCGAGGACGCGGAGGCCCAAGTCAGGGTGTGGTCACAGGCCGAGCTCCTGATCCAGGTGTATCGCAGCCGACTGCTGCGCGATTAGGAGAGAGGCACGTTTCTGGCATCCCCACATTCATCGCACAATTAATGGGTCCACGCGGTAGACCTTTATTAGAAAATGAGCAGTGTGAGCAGGTCCTGTCGTGGATGGCAGAAAGTGCATCCAGCAATCTATCGAACACCCACAGTTCTGCGCCGTCCACTGCTGCAACTCTGAATCCTCTGGCTGCTGCTCCTCCTTCCTCCCAGCCTCCTCACTCCATTACAATGACACATTCTGAGGAGCGGGCAGACTCCCAGGAACTGTTCTCGGGCCCCTGCTCAGATTGGGCAGCAGTGGTTCCTCTCCCACCAGAGGAGTTTATCGTGACTGATGCCCAACCATTGGAAAGTTCCCGGGGTCCGGGGGATGAGGCTGGGGAGTTCCGCCAACTATCTCAAGACCTTTCAGTGGGTGAGGAGGACGATGACGATGAGACACAGTTGTCTATCAGTGAGGTAGTAGTAAGGGCAGTAAGTCCGAGGGAGCAGCGCACAGAGGATTTGGAGGAAGAGCAGCAGGACAATGAGATGACTGACCCCACCTGGTTTGCTACGCCTACTGAGGACAGGTCTTCAGAGGGGGAGGCAAGGGCAGCAGCAGGGCAGGTTACAAGAGGCAGTGCGGTGTCCAGGGGTAGAGGCAGGGCCAGACCGAATAATCCACCAACTGTTTCCCAAGGCACCCCCTCGCGCCATGCCACCCTGCAGAGGCCGAGGTGCTCAAAGGTCTGGCAGTTTTTCACTGAGAGTGCAGACGACCGACGAACAGTGGTGTGCAACCTTTGTCCGCCAAGATCAGCCGGGGAGCCACCACCACCAGCCTCACCACCACCAGCATGCGCAGACATATGATGGCCAAGCACCCCACAAGGTTGGACGAAGGCCGTACACCACCTCCGATTTGCACCGCTGCCTCTCCCCCTGTGCCCCAACCTGCCACTGAGATCCAACCCCGCTCTGAGGACACAGGCACTACCGTCTCCTGGCCTGCACCCACACCCTCACCTCCGCTGTCCTCGGCCCCATCCAGCAATGTCTGTCAGCACACCGTCCAGCCGTCGCTAGCACAAGTGTTTGAGCGCAAGCGCAAGTACGCCGCCACGCACCCGCACGCTCAAGCGTTAAACGTGCACATAGCCAAATTTATCAGCCTGGAGATGCTGCCGTATAGGGTTGTGGAAACAGAGTCCTTCAAAAGTATGATGGCGGCGGCGGCCCCGCGCTACTCAGTTCCCAGTCGCCACTACTTTTCCCGATGTGCCGTCCCAGCCCTGCACGACCACGTCTCCCGCAACATTGTACGCGCCCTCACCAACGCGGTTACTGCCAAGGTCCACTTAACAACGGACACGTGGACAAGCACAGGCGGGTAGGGCCACTATATCTCCCTGACGGCACATTGGGTGAATTTAGTGGAGGCTGGGACCGAGTCAGAGCCTGGGACCGCTCACGTCCTGCCCACCCCCAGAATTGCGTGCCCCAGCTCGGTGCTGGTATCTGCAGCGGTGTATGCTTCCTCCACTAAACCACCCTCCTCCTCCTCCAACGCAACCTATGTCTTGCAATCAAGATGTGTCAGCAGCAGCACGTCGCCAGCAGTCGGTGTCGCGCGGTGTGGCAGCACAGCGGTGGGCAAGCGTCAGCAGGCCGTGCTGAAACTACTCAGCTTAGGCGATAAGAGGCGCACGGCCCACGAACTGCTGCAGGGTCTGACAGAGCAGACTGACCGCTGGCTTGCGCCGCTGAGCCTCCAACCGGGCTTGGTCGTGTGTGACAACGGCCGTAACCTGGTGGCGGCTCTGCAGCTCGGCAGCCTTACGCACGTGCCATGCCTGGCCCACGTCTTTAATTTGGTGGTTCAGCGCTTTCTGAAAAGCTACCCACGCTTGTCAGACCTGCTCGGAAAGGTGCGCCGGCGCTGCGCACATTTCCGCAAGTCCCACACGGACGCTGCCACCCTGCGCACCCTGCAACATCGGTTTAATCTGCCAGTGCACCGACTGCTGTGCGACGTGCCCACACGGTGGAACTCTACGCTCCACATGTTGGCCAGGCTCTATGAGCAGCGTAGAGCTATAGTGGAATACCAACTCCAACATGGGCGGCGCAGTGGGAGTCAGCCTCCTCAATTCTTTTCAGGAGAGTGGGCCTGGTTGGCAGACATCTGCCAGGTCCTTGGAAAGTTTGAGGAGTCTACCCAGGTGGTGAGCGGCGATGCTACAATCATTAGCGTCACCATTCCTCTGCTATGCCTCTTGAGAAGTTCCCTGCAAAGCATAAAGGCAGACGCTTTGCGCTCGGAAACAGAGCCGGGGGAAGACAGCATGTCGCTGGATAGTCAGAGCACCCTCCTGTCTATATCTCAGCGCGGTGAGGAGGAGGAGGAGGAGGAGGAAGATGAGGAGGAGGGGGAAGAGACAGCTTGGCCCACTGCTGAGGGCACCCATGCTGCTTGCCTTTCATCCTTTCAGCGTGTATGGCCTGAGGAGGAGGAGGAGGAGGAGGAGGATCCTGAAAGTGATCTTCCTAGTGAGGACAGCCATGTGTTGCGTACAGGTACCCTGGCACACATGGCCGACTTCATGTTAGGATGCCTTTCTCGTGACCCTCGCGTTACACGCATTCTGGCCACTACGGATTACTGGGTGTACACACTGCTTGACCCACGGTATAAGGAGAACCTTTCCACTCTCATACCCGAAGAGGAAAGGGGTTCAAGAGTGATGCTATACCACAGGACCCTGGCGGACAAACTGATGGTAAAATTCCCATCCGACAGCGCTAGTGGCCGAAGGCGCAGTTACGAGGGCCAGGTAGCAGGGGAGGCGCGGAGATCAGGCAGCATGTACAGCACAGGCAGGGCAACACTCTCTAAGGCCCTTGACAGCTTTATGGCTCCCCAGCAAGACTGTGTCACCGCTCCCCAGTCAAGACTGAGTCGGCGGGAGCACTGTAAAAGGATGGTGAGGGAGTTCGTAGCCGATCGCACGACCATCCTCCGTGACGCCTCTGCCCCCTACAACTACTGGGTGTCGAAGCTGGACACGTGGCCTGAACTCGCGCTGGAGGTGCTTGCTTGTCCTACGGCTAGCGTCTTGTCAGAGAGGGTGTTTAGTGCGGCTGGGGGAATCATCACAGATATGCGTACCCGCCTGTCAACCGACAGTGCCGACAGGCTTACACTCATCAAGATGAACAAAGCCTGGATTTCCCCATACTTCTCTTCTCCACCAGCGGACAGCAGCGATACCTAAGCAATACGTAGGCTGCACCCGCGGATGGAAGCATCGTTCTCTATCCCCATCGAAAACGGGGACCTTTTTGCTTCATCAATCTGTGTATTATATTCATTCTCCTTCTCCTGCTCCTCCTCCTGAAACCTCACATAATCACGCCGAACGGGCAATTTTTCTTAGGCCCACAAGGCTCAGTCATATAATTTTTCTAAACAATTTTTATACGTTTCAATGCTCATTAAAGCGTTGAAACTTTCACCTCAACCAATTTTTAGTGTTACTGGGCTGCCTCCAGGCCTAGTTACCAATTAAGCCACATTAACCAAAGCGATTAATGGGTTTCACCTGCCCTCTTGGTTGGGCATGGGCAATTTTTCTGAGGTACATTAGTACTGTTGGTACACCAATTTTTGGGGGCCCTCGCCTACAGTGTAATCCAATTAATTTTTAGCCCACCTGCATTACAGCTGACGTTACATCAGCCGTGTTGGGCACTGCAATGGGATATATTTATGTACCGCCGGTGGGTTCCAGGGAGCCACCCATGCTGTGGGTCCACAGGGAGTTGTAACTGCATGTGTCCACTTCTAAAGAACCCCAGTCTGACTGGGGCATGCAGTGTGGGCCGAAGCCCACCTGCATTAAACATGACATTACCTCAGCTGTGATGGGCAATGCAATGGGATATATTTATGTACCGCCGGTGGCTTCCTGGCACCCACCCATGCTGTCGGTCCACAGGGCCTTCACAATAGGGAGTTGTACCTGCCTGTGTCTATGAATTAAAAACCCCAGTCAGGTTGGGGCATGCAGTGTGGGCTGAAGCCCACCTGCATTTAATCTGACGTTAGCTCAGCTGTGATGGGCACTGCAATGGGATACATTTATGTACAGCCGGTGGGTTCCAGGGAGCCACCCATGCTGTGGGTGCACACGGAATTCCCATTGCAGAGTTGTACCTGCCTGTGACTATAAAAAACCGCGGTCTGACTGGGGCATGCAGACACCTTGACAGAATGAATAGTGTGTGGCACATAGGTTCCCCATTGTTATGCCCATGTGTGCAGCTCCAGATGGAGGTGGCACAGGATTGGATTTCTCATTGCATCTGTACAGCATTGTGGACTATCACCCCGCCCCTTTTAAAGAGGGTCGCTGCCTAGCCGTGCCAACCCTCTGCAGTGTGTGCCTGCCTTTCCTCTCGCAGACGCACTTATAAATAGACATGAGTGTGGCGTGGCATGAGGGCAGCTGAAGGCTGGGCAGGGACAGTTTGGTGTGCGCTGTGGACACTGGGTCGTGCGCAAGGGGGTGGTTGGTCAGCATGTAACCCAGGAGAAGTGGCAGCGGAGTGTCATGCAGGCAGTGATTGTGCTTTGTTGGAGGTAGTGTGGTGCTTAGCTAAGGTATGCATTGCTAATGAGGGCTTTTCAGAAGTAAAAGTTGTTGGGGGGGGGGCCCACTCTTGCCACTATTATGGCTTAATAGTGGGACCTGGGAACTTGAGATGCAGCCCAACATGTAGCCCCTCGCCTGCCCTATCCGCTGCTGTGTCGTTCCCATCACTTTCTTGAATTGCCCAGATTTTCACAAACGAAAACCTTAGCGAGCATCGGCGATATACAAAAATGCTCGGGTCGCCCATTGACTTCAATGGGGTTCGTTACTCGAAACGGACCCTTGAGCATCGCGAAAAGTTCGTCTCGAGTAACGAGCACCCGAGCATTTTGGTGATCGCTCATCTCTATTCCTCAACCATTGCCTTCCTGTTGGTAAGAATTATGTCCAAGATAGCAGATCCTCTTGTTTTCTCTTCTACCTTTTGGAAGATAAAGTTGTCAGCAAGAGCGGATAAGAATTTGTTGGATCCATTACTTTTACCTGAGAGATTCCCAACAAATGTCTGGATCAGTAAAATCTTCCATGATCACTATGTTGTGCTTCTTTGAGAGCTTGGCCATCTGGTGTAGAAAGAGTTCATCCATATCTTCTGCTTGTCCAGGCGGACTGTAGTATATGCCTATGCAGCGAGCCAGACCAGACTTAGGATGGGGAGCAGCAGAAAAGCAGGTGATAGTCATGGTGGCGCTGCTGCTCTCCTTCCAGAAAAGTATGCCATTCTGGTGAGGTTCCCCACAGGGAAAAAGGGTAGCTGTCAAGTTTGTTATTATATGTTCTGCAGTATACAGGCCAAGGCCGGTGCCAGACAATATAATAATATAAAAATTAGAAAAATAAAACATTTCATTGCCCTGAAATCTAAAGTTGTACCTCAGCGCAGATGTTAAATGGTGGGAAGGGACTCCAAGAGGCAAAATCAATGGTGAAGACATGGAACAGTTTATTTCTTTACAATGAGAACAGACTTCAGCTTTTCTCTGCAATTCTTCGAATTGCTTTGAATTTCTTAGTATGATTCGGAGTTATGTTCCTTTAAGCGGTTCACAATAAGATTGCTTAGAGGTAGATTATTCTTTGAACATTTATTAGTACCACAGGCTTCCTATCTGAACAACAAACGGGCTCTGTGACAGTAATTAGGCACAGAATTTACTGCTATCCACTGTGCTTTGCCCTCCTGCTTTTCTCTCTCCAAATTCTTCTATTCTTTTGAACATTGAGCTTCTTAGGTTCCTGTTAATATCACGCTTAGTTTCTACTGTATCTCAGTTACTCTAGGCCTTGGATGACTCTCTTTTATTCGTTTCAAGTATAAACAGTCTTTTGTGGACATTAAGAGTCTTAGAATTTTGGCTGAAGTTTAGCTATCCTCTTTCCTGTACTCAGTATAAATTATAGAACTTTTAGGTACTCACACTTTCTGTCCTTCCCACCGCACTGGTTAGTAGCTTTACTCTTTCTCTGGAGCTCTGTCTAGCAACATCCTTCTTCCTTGCTCCTCTGTCTCCTTCTCTTTACTCACTACTACCTTACAATCTCCTCCTGTTCTCTTACCCAAACTCCTGTCTATTAACCTGTGCAAAGAACCCTTCCACCTATCACAGACTGCCTATCTCCTAGCTAGCCAACTCACACCCCTAAGCTAGGCTGCACTTTGTAACATTAAAGTGTGATTGACCAACAGTAATTTAACACATTAAAGTGACAATTTACATTGATGACATCAGCTAAGAGTCCATAGTCTTTTATGGAGTATACAACTCATTTACACTACACCTATAATGGTGTCCTTTCTGTTATTTTCTTTCTTGTTTTCTGTTCTACTTTCTAGAAGATAAAGTTGTCAGCAAGAATGGATAAGAATCTGTTGGATCCATTACTTTTACCTGAGAGAGATTCCCAACAAATGTCCGGATGTGTACAATCTCCCATGATCACTATGTTGTGCTTTTTTGAGAGCTTGGCCATCTGATGTAGAAAGAGTTCATCCATATCTTCTGCTTGTCCAGGCGGCCTATAGTAAATGCCTACAACGGTGTCCTTTCTGCTGTTCTCTCCTTGTATTCTTACCCAAACAGTTTCTACAGAACTCCCAGCTCTGAAGCTTGAATCTCTGTGGAGATTAATGTTTTCCTAACATACAACACAACACCTCCTCCCCTTTTATTAGGTCTGTTTCTTATAAATAAGTTGTATCCTTAAAGCCTTGTATCCCAATCATGTGTATCATCCCACCAAGTTTCCGTTATGCCTATGGCATCATATTTCTCTTCCTGTGTTAGGAGCTCCAGTTCTCCTTGTTTGTTTCCCATGCTCAGGGCATTTCTGTAGAGACATGTTAGTTTGTGATCGGGGTCTCTTGCTCCTCTACTTGCCTTCTGAACTTTTTGTTTTTATTCTTTCTTTCTACTTCTATTAGTGAGGTTCTCAAATGTATTAATTAGCTGTATATTTTTGCCTTTCACTTCACTTCCCATATTGTTCAAGTTTAAAGCTTTCCTGATGAGTGAAGCAAGGCGCCCACCAAATATATAACACAATTATGTTAGAAAAAATTGTCACCGCGCTACGTGGTACTGTTATTATATGTATGCAAACACTTTGTCTTTAGCGGTAAGCGTAAAGGCGAGTGGTAATGTAAGAAAGACACTTACTGGGAAGGAGGGGGGTATGTGTATAATACAGAATACCAATTGGTGGATTATGAAATAAAACCTTGGATTTTACCCAGTACACCGGTGTGTACCTTCGTCAGTGATTGGAGTCTACACTTCAAGGAGGGGGCGTTTGCATGCATATAATAACAGCACCACGTAGCGCGGTGACAATTTTTTCTAACATAAGGGCGCCCACCCACTGGCGATTTTTTTTCCTGCGAAATTCGCAGCATTTTTTTCTCTGCAGGGGTCTATGGGACTTGTAATGTTAAAATCGCGATCGCACAAAATCGCAATTTACCGCGAAATCGCGATTTTGCGCGATCGCGATTTTAACATTACAAGTCCCATAGACCCCTGCAGAGAAAAAAATGCTGCGAATTTCGCAGGAAAAAAAATCGCCAGTGGGTGGGCGCCCTAATTGTGTTATATATTTCTCTGTGAGGGTTACCCTGCATCAGGGAAACCCCTTTTAAATGTCCTGCAGCTCTCCGGCTAACACGCGGATTGGGTACTTGTGGAACTACAGTGAAGTTTTGGAAAACCTTGTGGCACATTCCTACCCTACCTATTCGTCCACCAAATATATGCTTACCTGTCTGTAAGGTGCAACCCGTCTCTAGCAAGCAGTCCATCATATAGGTAATTCACTCCATGAAATCCAAATCTTGGCTGACAGCACCATCGACGTAGCCAGTTGTTCACCTCAAGATTTCTGTTCCATCTCCTTATTCCATGGCCATCCACTGGGAGGATGGATGTGAAGACCACCTATTCTCCTAGTTCCTTCACCTTCTTTCCAATGTCTTCAAAGTCTCTGTAGATAGTTGCAAGGTCCTTTTTCGCAGTGTCATTTGTCCCTACATGTATTAGTAGGAATGGGTGGTGTTCTGTAGGACTGAAGAGTCTTGACAGCCTATCAGACACATCTTTGATTTGTGCACCTGGAGGACAGCACACCTCTCCTGAGATGTCAGGTCTACAGACAGTGGCCTCTGTTCCTCTCAATAGAGAATCCCCCACAACCACCACTCTCCTCCTCTTCTTCACAACAGCACTTCTTTTTCTCCATCCAAGAGGATTCTGAGTGCTTAGTACACTGTTCTCTGTGGGCAAAGTCATTTCTTGATGTACCTCCTTGTTGTTCTCCTGCTGGAGAACCTGTACCGGTTCCTGAGCAGTATGGGTGCTGGCTGACTCCTGATCCTCCGGCTTCTTTGCATCACATGATTCCATTCCTTGGCTTCTGCAGGTACACTCAACATTTCTTTTGCTTCAACATTTTAAAGACTTTCTTCTACTTTATCCAGGAAATCTTTTTCATTTTCCTTAATGAGTTACAATCTATCTATTCTCTCCTGAAGACTATGCACCTATTCCTCCAGAAGAGACACAAGCTTGCATTTCTGGCCAGTGAAGTTTGGCTTTTCCTCTTGTAGGTTTGTAAATATATACCATATGGCTACTCACCCCTCCCATGTTGTCAATTGATGTCCACTTCCAAACTTCTAAAAGATAAGAATTATAGTGATGATATATAACCTATAAGATACTATTAAATGTAAAACTTTGTGTGCCATCTGAAAATACCCTCTGAGCAGCTAGTTCTGGCTAAACCTACTCTTCCCAGGATGCACAGGGCATATGCAAATGATCTTCTTGGAGCTCCAATCTCTGGTCTGCCGAGGTCCTCAGAGCAGCTAGACCCGACTAAACCCAACAATCTTCACTCTCGTAGCGACTCTTCACTCTTCCTAGAATGTAATGGGAATATTCAAATTATCTTCCTGTAGATTCATCCAGTATACTGCTGTCCAAATTTGTTCACAGCCATTTTCTCAACCCATTATATTATTAGCTGGACTTCACCTATCAAAAGCCAGTTCTTTTGAGTCAGCTCCTCAAGCACGTGTGGCTGCTTGGTCCAATATACCGCACCAACCATCCAGGCATGTCCCCTTCTTGCAAAAGCTGTACTTCCAATCTCTCCTTCTAGCCTCACCTTTTATATTCCCCAGGCCCCCGCCTATTCCAAACCTGACCAATTCTTTCCCTTGACTTTGTTTTACCAAATTATCTGTTGCTTCCAACACTCATTCTTCACTGCTGCCAATGCCCCCAACCAAGATCTCCGTCTCCATCCTGCTGAGACCCCCTCCTAACCAAACGCTACAATCTAAACATATGAGAGAAACCAAGTCATCTTGTAGATATGAGACCTTCTACTGGCTAACAAAAATACATGATTACTGAGAACAATCCCATTTTGCTCTATACACGGCACCAAACCTTTTTTCCGTTTAATCTAAACAACAATAACTATTCTGGGGATTTGTAATGGCTCCCCTTATGGCTCCTCATTTATAGCCAAGAAGACTCTTGAAATGGGACTCGATACTAGAATACAAAAAAAGTGATAATCAATAGATCCCTTTTGAAGAAACCTATGTACTTCGTGAAATGTCAAGTAAAATGGTCGAAGGAGAGAGCTGAGATCCTTGTGTACCGCTACTTACGGCTCAAATTTGTTTAAATCACCCAGATAATATATGTCGCTGTTCAGCTAGACAGATTTTGATGAAAGTGGAATTCATGTTCTTCCCATAGAGCCCAAAGATAAGCAGCTTTACACAGCGCAGCCCTCTCCCATGACCCTGTGACAAAGATTATGACATGAAGGAGACTCCGCAAGGTGAGTAATGGATTTGGAGGAGATGTCAGATGCCACATTAACATTCCATTTCAAAGTCTCCTTAATGTGAACTTTCTTTATTAATGACTACTTAGAACATTTCTCTCCTGCTATGAGGTCCGGGCCAGATAGCAACTGCAGCTAAATCTATATGAGGACTGGCAGTATAGGTGACTTGTCCAATCTGTTAACATGGAACTTCTCGTTTCACAATGTCTCATTATGGCTAATGACCCCTCAAACAAAGAGGAAGGTGACAGTTTTCTCCTGATACATTAACCGTGAGAAGCTGTCATGATAGATACAGTGCAATGTATGGACATAGGAGAAATCAAAATAATAAGTTCTCAAACACCCAGACATTTTTTTTTCAAAACCCCTTAGTGACCGGCCTATACATTTGAACCTTAAGGACCAAGCGATTTTCATTGTCACATTACAATAGCCTTAGCTTATTGACATCGCCGTATGAGGGCTGTTTTTTTGTGGTAGGAGTTGTATATTTTAATGACACCACTCTGGGGGACAAATAGCGTGTGGTTGAACTTTTATTACATTTTTTTTTTGGGGGGGGGGGCTTGAAAAAATGACAATTTGCCATTGTTTTTAGGGTTTTGTTTCCACAGTGTTCACCATTTGGTAAAAATAACATGAGAACTTTCTTATCTGGATCAGCACAATCACTGCGATACCAAGTTTATAAAGATATATTATTTGTTATGTTAAAATGTGATCATTTGCTCACTAGAATGGTACACTGCATTACTTATGTAGTGCAGTCTACTAAGACTATGACAGCAGCCTATTAAATTCTGTAGGAGGTGGGATATAACAGTCTGAGTTACATGGTAGACATGGAGGCCTTGCAATCACATTGCAGGGTGGCGATGGGAGACAGAACCCCCTCCTCCTGTAATCTGCTTACATGCTGCAGTTGCTATTAATTGTGGTATGTTATTGGATAAACTGCCAGGATTTGAAGTGTCTCTGCTATTGGTTAGAGCAAGAAGGAAAAGAATGGAAAAGAAGAATAAGAAGAAAAAGAAGAAATAATAGAAAGAAAAATACTTTTAAATTGGGTTTGGCCAAGACCAACTGCCTGAGATTCATGTTCTTGCCAAACTGAACTTTAGGCAAAGTTTGACCCGACACTAGTCAGCAGTACTGGTCAATAAGAGATTAGGTTTAGTGCATAGATAGTCTAAGACACCACCGATATACAGTGTGCATAGGACAGTCAAAAATATATGGTGACTTTATTGAAATACCAAAGACGGGTCACCTGAATTGGTGGATTCACAGCATGGAAATGTTACCCCGGGACCAGAGAGTAACTTTGTAGGTCAAAGTCAAGCATGGCAATAGATGTACATTTTTTATCATTGCATTGAATCTGTATAGTGAGAAACTGTAGTACTTATCAGAATTCGTTAAAGTAGTTTTACAGGGTGGGAAAATACCTACTTGGTCCAACGATGTTTTGGCCTTCATACAATCATGAGTCATGTGGTATGGCCCTTCAGTTGCTCACAATGTTACCATAGTTGTCTTGCTAGCTAGACGACTCATTTCAGTGATTAAGTCTTTTGTCATGGCTGATACATAGACAGTGAATGGGGGCTGGCTTAGTTAGTGAAATAAGCTGAATAACCTGCCCCCTATGATGATGTCATAGACAATGACAGGCCATGCTACATGACCCAGTGTCATATCCAGGGCGGAAGTAGGAGCTCCTACATTGCTGGACCAATTAGGTATTTCCCCTTCGTGAACAACCCCTTCAAGGGTGGACACATCTATACTACATGGACTGCTAGAGTCCACCACAGTGAGAGCTGCTGCTTGTCGTAGCTTTCTTTTGTGGCTTATTGAGGACGCTCACCAAAGCAAGGGATCCCCACTATGATGTTTACATGCCCTAACAGGGCAGAGAGATACATTTTGTCTTGATGAGACAACCGCTTTAAGGACACTAGAATAAAAGAATTTCAATATGATTGTCAGTAGGGGACTTGCAGTCGCCAGTGGTGGTGTGCAAGGGCCCGGGGGTCGCTTGGGGTGGTTGGCATCCGGGCTGGTGTTGGGCATGGGGTCCGCGGCACTGCTGGGCAGGGCCTCGGCGGCCGGGTTCGGAGTTCCCCTGTTAGGGGGGTCGGCCGGAGGAGGGCCAGATTTCAGGCATTACCGGCCGGCGCATCCCTGGACTCCGCCCCGACCTAGGCGGGGTTTTGGGTATTTAGCTCTGCAGACTCTGTCAGTCCCTGCCAGTGGTTGCTAATTGCTCACCAGCTAACACCCACTCCGGTTGCTAGCTCCAGTCTTCTGACCTGGTTGCTCTGACCTATTTGTCTCCCTCTGGATTTCTTGATAGTTCTCTGGTGGTTAATTGACTCTCTCTGTTCTGACTTGGATTTTTGTATTTTCTGTCTTCTGGTTAGTTGGTCTCTCCTGTCCCTGTTCCCGGGGTTCCCTCAGTACAGAGTAGGGACCACCGCCCAGTTGCCACCCTGGGGGTTAGCCCAGGGGGCTAGTAGGTAGGGACAGGGGAGAGGGTTGGTTGTAAGGACTTCCAGTCATTCGTTCCTGACCAGCCCCGACACTGATATTGTAGTTTAGAGTACTACACTGAATGGCCCTTTTATTATAATCTCTAGCCCTTTATTAGAGTAGCCGGCCCTTTCACAATTGGCGCTTCCCAGTTTTCCATGGATCATTATGTGAATCCACATTAGATGGAAAAATCCAGCGATCTGAGTGACCTCCAACCAGGCCGGTCATCAGTGCTAGATAAGTCAGAGCAAGGATTTCGCTGCCAACCACATGGGGCTTTCTTGTTTGTGGAGAGTATACCAAGAATGTCGTGATCGATGAAAACATCCAGCAAATCAGAATTCGTTCTGACCAACAGGCTGCCTAGTCAGCTGAATACAACGCTGGAGCTCCAACTAACGTGTCCAAACACACAACTCGCCATTCCTCCGCATGGATGGCTATAACAGCAAACGACCAGTTCCAGTGCCATTGTGTCTAAGAGAAACAGAAAGATCCCAGCGGGCAAAAGAGCACACAATTGTAATTGTTTTCTTGGCACGCCTTTGGTCCTCTGATACCTGTGCATGAATGCAATGGCAAGCTTTTGATTCTCTGTGGGCTGAAGGAGTCCAACGTGATACTAGGGGAGGTCTGTAATAAGGCGGCCATTCGGTGTATCTCTGATCTAGTGAAGCTGAAGGTAAAAACAGATTTCCATGGAGTCTGTATAAATGATATTTTCCACCAGCCTCCTGTATCTCACCGAGCGGTAGTTTCTGCGCCCACTGACCGATCCCATCACAACAATCTATAACTACCTCCAACTTGCCGGGCATTACATCGCGCTTTATTAGCAACTGACTGCTACTTCCTTTCAAATAATTTGGGGTTTTCGTTAGATGAAAGATAGTCGGCCATCACCATCCTCCCCGTGACATAAAATATATACAGAATTCAGATTTGCATGTGTAAACAAACTTCTGTGCCCGCGACAGGCCTCCTTTCAACATTAATTATCTACTTTAAGACCGATTTCTTGCCTAAATTTAACAGCAAATAGCCTTCTGCGGCGCGAGTCCTTATCTCCATTAAACAGAAATATGTGTTTTTTATGCCAATAACCGTAGTAATGCGGTAAATTATTGATAGGGTCTGAACTATTTTATGGCTAATTATAAAAATAATGAGCTGCTCATCAAAGTAACTTCATGTTTGAACTCCGCTTTAAAAAAAAAAAGGAAAAAGAAAATCATCTTTTCGCTTCTATCTGACAGTTCACACGTTCCCTTGAACATCACAGGAATATTGTCTGAGTGCGGAATGGAAGAGACCAGGCGGGAGATTATAGTATTATCACACATTCCCCACAACGCTGTATAGCTTGATAAAAACACAGGAAGCTTCTGTTTTCATACTTTGCCTGGCGGAGACACAAAACTGTCAATCACTGGCACTGTGTAGCGGTATATATTCTTAAAAAATAAATATATATAATAAAAGTCATACGAGAAGATGGAAGAGGTAAGAGATCACATAGATCACCTGGCCAGGAACTTACAGGTGGAAGAATACTTATACTATTTTAATAGCATTACTGGACGCATATGGAAAGTGATGAAATTCCATTTTATTCACATTTTTCAATCCGGTGTTGGGCGGCCTTTGGCCTCAGTGACTTGCAGTAATCTTCCGCAGCCGCTCTACACCAAAATCCCATAGATGTGTGGAGGGATTTGGCTAAATTCCTCGAGGAGCTTCAGATAGTGATGCGGGGGATGCTGGGCGTGTTCTGCCTCAATGGATACAGAGTTCTAGTTAGACCTGCTCACTGGGATTAAGATTGACTTTGGGCCAATGAAGTCTGCAGACGTTCTGCTCCTCTACACTGCGTGCCGTATGACATGGCCCTCGGTCATGTTGGTGGAGACATAGAGCTGTACCCAAGTATTGCTCCAGGGTAGGTGATGCCACATTGTCCGGGAGATCTCTGTATCCATTGACGGTGAGGGTGGACTTCACTATAATCAATGGCCCCCAATCCTTCCCAGCAGAACCCTTCCCACCCCCCCCCCCCACCCCCACACCGTAACAGAACTTACCCCAACTGTCACATAGAAACCACTCTCCAGACAACCACCAGACCAAAGTGCCACCATCCGATCGGAAGACGGTGTCCTTTGATTCATCTGTCCACAACAATTGCTTCCACTCACTTACAGTCTATCGCTCCAAGCCCCATCCCAGGCGCTGCTGTGCAGTAACTGGTGTAATATTGTGTGCAGCCACTCGTCCATGGTAATCCTTCACATGGCGTTCAAGAAGCTGTGATGTCCATACTGATTGGATGGTGACATCCCACAGCCAGACCCCATTGTCAGCTCTACACCCGGTGACATCTCACCACCAGAGCCGGTTTTCAGATCTACACCTGGTGACATCACCCCACCAGACCCCATTGTCAGATCTACATCTGGTGATATACCCTCACCAGACCCCATTGTCAGCTCTACACCTGGTGACATCCCACCACTTAACCCCATTGTCTGCTCTACACCTCTGGGCATCCCCCACCAGACCCTATTGTCAGCTCTACACCTGGTGACATCACACCACCAGACCTTGTTGGCAGCTGTACACCTAGTGACATCCTCCCACCAGACCTCATTGTCAGCTCTTCACCTGGTGACATTCCCCCACCAGACCCTATTTTCAGCAATACACCTGGTGGCATCCCACCGCCAGGCTCTGTTGTAAGCTCTACACCTGGTGACATCCCACCACCAGACCCCGTTGTCTGCTCTTCACCTGGTGACATCCTGCCGCCAGACCCCATTGTCAGCTCTACACCTGGTGATATCCACCCAACAGACCCCATTGTCAGCTCTACACCTGGTGGCATCCCACCGCCAGACCCTGTTGTTAGCTCTACACCTGGTGACATCCCACCACCAGACCCCGTTGTCTGCTCTTCACCTGGTGACATCCCGCCGCCAGACCCCATTGTCAGATCTACACCCGGTGACATCCCCCACCAGACCTTATTGTCAGCTCTACACCTGGTGACATCCCCCCACCAGACCTCGTTATCAGCTCTACATCTGGTGACATCCCTCCAACAGACCACGTTGTCAGCTCTCCACATGGTGACATCCCCCAACAAGACCCTGTTGTCAGATTTACACCTGGGGACATCCCACCACCAGACCCCGTTGTCAGCTCTACACCTGGTGATATCACCCTGCCCGACCCCGTTGTCAGCTCTACACCTGGTGACATTCCCCCATTAGACCCCGTTGTCAGCTCTACACCTGGTGACATCCCCCTGCCAGACCCCGTTGTCAGCTCTACACCTGGTGACATCCCCCCATTAGACCCCGTCCCACCAGATTATAAGAATGTGAAGAGTAAAACTGAGCTGATCAAGCTCAATGATTCTAACATTCACCCAATAATCAGTTGAAGGCTGTCATGTCCTGATGGCAGTCAGGCTGGCTGCATGGTTTTGTCAATCATGTATTGTCATACTTACCCCTGTTCTCCTGGGCTCTTCTCAGATTTGGCTCCTGGTGCTCTGAATATGGACAGATCCCACCAGTGAAATCTGATTTTAGCCATTGACAGTGAATGATTGGGACTAGAGATGAGCGAACGTACTCGTCCGAGCTTGATGCTCGGGCGAATATTAGGGTGTTCGGGATGCTCGTTACTCTTAACGAGTACCACGCGGTGTTCGGGTTACTTTCACTTTCCTCTGTGAGACGTTAGCGCGCTTTTCTGGCCAATTGAAAGACAGGGAAGGCATTACAACTTCCCCCTGCAACGTTCAAGCCCTATACCACCCCCCTGCTGTGAGTGGCTGGGGAGATAAGGTGTCACCCAAGTATTGTAATCTGCCCCTCCTGCGGCTCGCTACGGATGCATTCTGACATTAGTTCAGGGAAAGTGCTATCGTGTTGGAGCTGCTATAGGGAGAGTGTTAGGTGTATTGTAGGCTTCAAGAACCCCAACGGTCCTTCTAAAGGCCATAAATCTTCTCTATATCCGCTCCTGCAGACTGTCACTCATTCCTGGTGTTTGTAGGCTCTTGCTCCCTCCTGGTCCACGGCAGACTATAGCTTTCTCTATGAAAGGCTTTAAATCCACGCCTCCAGAAACACACGTGCCTTCAGCCAATCACAGTAAATGACAGTGATGTCATTGAATTGCTGTGATTGGCTGTGTTTCTGGAGGCGGGGATTTCAAGCCTTTCGTAGAGAAAGCTTTAGTCTGCCGTGGACCAGGAGCGAGCAAGAGCCTGCAAACACCAGGAGGGAGTGACAGTCTGCAGGAGCGGCGCAGATCGTCTGAAGAAGTGAGTAATGCTTTTTATTCTTTGCTCCACTGTATTACCGGCGTAGAAGGTGACAGTTGGGGGGTCGTCTTATACGCCCCGTCGCCTTATACGCCGGTATATATTTTTAGTGTAACACATTTCTGGATGAATTGCAGGGAAGGGGTTATAAATTTAACCCCTTCCCGACCATTCATCCTGCGATCGCCGGCAGCCCATCATTGCATTCAGTGGAACCTGCTGTATTGCTGGTTCCATTGAATTCAATGGGCAAACATCGTTCTCCTCTGTCACAGCTGTTACAGCTGTGCCAGAGGAGAACGATCTTTACGCTGACAGTGTGGGGGGGGCCCACTCTTGCCGCTATTGTGGCTTAATAGTGGGACCTGTGAACTTGAGATGCAGCCCAACATGTAGCCCCTCGCCTGCCCTATCCGTTTCTGTGTCGTTCCCATTACTTTGTAGAATTGCCCAGATTTTCACACATGAAAACCTTAGCGAGCATCGGCGATATACAAAAATGCTCCGGTCGCCCATTGACTTCAATGGGGTTCGTTACTCGAAACGAACCCTCGAGCATCGCGAAAATTTCGTGCCGAGTAACGAGCACCCGAGCATTTTGGTGTTCGCTCATCTCTAATTGGGACCCCTGACTGGATGCATTCACGGCACCAGGAGTGGAATTTAATATGAGCCCACATGGAAAAATGGGGGGTGAGTATAAACAAAAGAAGCACATTTTTGGAATCAGAGGGGCTATAACAGTAAGAGCTATGCGTCCGGCCCCACTGACACGACAGCTCCTCGTTAGCCAAATACATTCTGCATTATAAATACACATGGTACATTATATACTTGTTGTACAGTATATATACTGATGAAAAGAAATGGCAGAATTCAGCATGTCAGAATCTCTTCATCTCTACTGAAAGGCGCAGTAAAGGCTTTTGTTCTGGAGCTAAATATATCACACAGTCCGCAGAGGCTTCTATACTGCTGAAAAAGGGAGGTAAAATCCCCTTGTGTCCCAGTAGACACGTCCAGCCTTGTGAAGAGGAGAGCATTGTGTGTGGATCTAGCTGTGCTGCATCTCCATTGATGATTCAGCGCCCTTCAGAAGTAAATCATCATTATTTATTCCATATTTCATTACATTTCTACATTAATGACTTGTTACAACAATATTCAATGTTCGCTTAATTAATTCTTTAGTTCCTCTAACATGACGCGAATCAAGAGACTGCTGGAGTGGCTGTGTCCATTATCGCGCTATATTGTGTTCTCGGCATTGTGCGGCCACGGCCATACTCAAAAGCACAGCTTGCGTCTCTACTTCATTGTTAAAAATGGATGTTGTTTGAGGGCCACATACACATATTAACTGGGTTGTGACGCCTTTTCCCTCTCTTCTTCTCACGTCTCATGGTGTAATTACAAACTTATAATCATTGGATATTATTTTATGTTGTGCCGACATATTCGGTATCGCCAAGTATTCAAGGGGAAGAAGCAGCCATACAGCAAAAAAAATCAACAATAGTCTAGAAGACTAAAGTAAAAAAAAACCCTTACTATACAAGGGGACCAAGGGGTCACACAACAGGGCGAATGCCGGTGTTGTACAATGGACAAGGTTCGTAGGTGATTTCTTTTTTATCTATGAAGTTATGCTGTATGAATTGTTTTCCCAGACCCCGGAAGTGGGGCCGGCCTTTGGTGAGAAGACAACCTGTGCAGAAGTGATTTAGGCCACCCTTCACCTCCTGCTTAACTATTATGGAAGCACTAAAAAAATTACTGCTAATATACAAAACTGTACTGCTCACTGCAAGTATTATCACACCTCCCAATATCCTCTCTTCCCTCCCACCAGTACCATCTGACTGATCCATTATTATCTCTCCCCGATATTATTTCTCCCCTAAGGTATCTACCTTCCACCAGAATAATCTTTGCCCCCAATATCATCTCTTCCCTCCCACCAGTACCATCTCACTGCTTGTGTCATTTCTGACCTACAGTATCCAGCCCCCCAGTATCATTTCCACCAGTATCATTACTCTCCCCTAGTATTTTCTTCCCAACATCAAGTATTATTTCTCTTCCCCACAGTATATATATATATTCCCCCAGTGTGGACTTTCCAAGAATAATATTCCCCAGTATAATCTCCTCCATAGTATCTATCTCCCCCATTCTACCCCCGCCCCAGTATAATGTCTCCTCAACAGCATACATTTCCCCCCCAATATAATCTCCCCAACAGTATATATTTCCCCCAGTACAATCGATCCCCACAGCATCATCTCCCCCACGATATAAACTCTCCCCTCCCAGAATGCAGCTCTCTTTACCTCTTTACCCCTGGTTGGTGTCCTCCCCACAGTCGCTCGGAGGTGTCAGCAGCTCCTCCCTGCAGCTCTCACAACTTCTGTGCTGTGTAATCAGAGAGGCTCCTCCCACACGTTACACCAGAGTTGTGAGAGTCACAGAGAGGAGCTGCTCAACTCCTCTTGCATGTGCAGAGGACTTGGAACCTATTGTTGGCAGACTCATTAAGTTCCTCTGCACATGCACTGTGACTACACATCCCACTCTGACTTCTGGGAAATCACTGTCTACAATGGTGAATGATGTAGATGATGTCATCCACGTCATTTAGGTGGGTGGCTGGGTTACACTGAAGACTGTGGGTGGCTGCAATGGTCAGAGTATGCCCACCGGATAATTTGAACCTAATTTGCATTCAGCATAGGATGTTTAAAATACTTGTTTCCAAAGCTATGATAGGTTAATCCAAAGAGAGTGCAGAAGGAAGTGGAACTACTTCAGTGGACTATGAAAACCAGTTGGCATGATTAATGTGAAATGCGGTATTGAGTAAGATTCTAAGGCGCTAGCAGCCCAGGGTATGCCACAGTTATGCAACGGGGCATGGTGATGGGGTAGAGAGAGAAACCAGAAATGGCAGGACCCTTGACAAACAGTGGAGTTTCAAGACCAGGGAGTTAACCTGAACGCTCTTTATTAAATAAAGAATCAGCGCATTCAGCAAAACTGAACATATGAACCCAAGTAAATCTGAGCTAGTCAGAATAGAGATCACATGACCCCCTGAGGAAAAAGGGGCCAGGAGTCTCAGATACAAAAAGTAATAACCACCCAAGTTTACTACCCAAGAGAAAATTTGTGACTAGGAGAAGTCGTCATTGTAGTCTTGGCTGGATGGAGAAGAAAAGGAAAGTGATTGACTCCAGTCAGAGAACACATCGCCTGTGTTCACTGGATATAAAACATTTTACCCAACCATTCTGAGGAATGGGCTGTGTTCTCTGCTTAATAAAGAGGAGTTAAAGGGGTTGTCTCGCAGCAAACCTCAAAATTTTACCTTACCCCATTCCCCCTGTCACCCCCCTGGCATAAAATAGCAAATTAAAGTGTTTTTTAAACCGCTTGCTACTCACCGATCCGATGAAATAAGGACTTTAAAAAATCTTCTCCCAAAGATGGCCGCCGGTCCTTTCCCAGGGATGCACTGCGGTTTTCTCCCATGGTGCACCGCGGGTCTTCTCCCATGGTGCACCATGGGCTCTGTGCGTTCCATTGCCGATTTCAGCCTCCTGATTGGCTGGAATCGGCACACGTGACGGGGCGGAGCTACGATGACGACGCGGTGACCAGCTCTCCGGCACGAGCGGCCCCATTCACCAGGCAGAAGACCGCACAGCGCAAGCGCGTCTAAAAAAGCAAGAAGACATCAGAATTAGACGGATCCATGGCGACGGGGACGCTGGCAACGGAGTGGGTAAGTGAATAACTTCTGTATGGCTCATATTTAATGCACGATGTACATTACAAAGTGCATTAATATGGCCATACAGAAGTGTATAACCCCACTTGCTTTCGCGAGACAACTCCTTTAAGCCAAGGTTTAGACACTCGATAATCGTTGTGTTCTTTACAGCACAAGGTGATCGCTCAAACGTTGAATGATCATCTTGCGCTCCAAGTGGGTGATGCAGAAGACAAGTGAGGCCGCTTGTCTTCTGCATAAAGCTGTTCCCCGCTCGGAGCGCCCGGCTGTTATACAACCAAGTGCGCCGAGCGGGGCTCCTTGTCTTCTGCATCCAGCTGTTCTCTCCTCGGAGCGCCTGGCTGTTTTACAGCTGAACCCTCCATGCGGGGTATGGAGAACGCAGCTGGACAGCTCTGTTCTTCATACCCAGCCTGTCTTCAGGGAGTTGGATACAGCTGAAACAATAGTATCAGCTGTATCCTGCTGTGAACTCCTGATAACTGATCGCTGATCTTTCAGCACGCTGACAACGAAGAGCGATGGTTTAACGAAAACTGCACAATGCCAGTTCAGTGACACACAACGATTATTGCTCAAAAGACGGCTTTGGGTGATTTTTGAGTGAAAATCGTTGTGTCTAAAAGGGCCTTTAGGTTTATTCCCTGGTTGTCCTGGGTCACACCATTAGCCCAGTAGTTCTGGCTTCTTTCATTACCATTATGGGTTAATGGGTAGAACGTACACATGTTTATAAAGCTTTCCTACCGACTGCTGATTGCTACCTGCTGACTGGTTCCCTTTAACCTACATTGTTGCGGATTGTATGAAGTCTGCTACATAGTAGAGAATACACTACAGATATAATTGAGATCTCTATGGAAAGTTCTTGCTGAATTAAATCCGGAGTCTTGGAGAATGTTCTCCACGCCTGAACAGTGAGACAAACACCCCTCGTACATCACGCCGTATGGTTTTATTTTTTAGACATTTTGATAAATCATTCCCATAAAATAACACTGGATTAAGTGAGATTTTACAGTATTGGATAAATCCGGGTCAGAACGAAGGTTTATGGGAGAATATAAACTAACCTTTAAAAAGCGCAAGATGCTGAAGTGGCTCCATTTAATATCCAGACAATGGAAGGTTCGCGTCATTGACCTGAAAATACCGGTTTATTGTGTTCGCTCCCTCCATTCGCTGTTTGCCAAGAAACAATTATGTTTAATGCAGTTACGGGAATTAATGTGTTAGCGGCGCGGGATTAGCACTTGTTGTCTTGAAATTAATAGGCTTTTTTTGTCAGACATTCATATTTTAACTAATCCACATCGGCTCCTGGGTAAAAATAAAAGTGTTTTCTTCTTGAGGCGACCCCCTTAATTAACCTTTTAGGATGCGGCCTGGATAACCACTTCACAAAATGTACATTGTGCAGTTGTGAGGGGTACGGCGATGGCTCTGATAGCGGCAGTTAACTGCTTTGATGCTGCGGTCAAAGCTGACTGTACGTCTAAACAGTCAGCGGAAGAGGGTCACCTACCCGTATCCCTTCAGCACCCCCGCAACATGATCGGATGGTGCCTATGGATCCTACTTGATGCTCCCAGGGCTGCCATGCATAGATGCCTATCAGGCACTACCCGTGCCCAGGGTTTGAAAGGCAACAAAAAAAATCATTATTTACTGCAATACTAAAGTACTGCAGTATATAGTAGCAGTGATCAAATGATTGCAAGTTCAAGTTTCCTGTGGGAACTAAGTAAGGGTGCCTACCCACTTGCGATTTTTTTCCCTGTGATGTTTTGCGTCTTTTCTCAAGAGCAATTAGTATAGAATGTGTTCTTGTCCATCTGGGGTTTTTTTTTCCATTTCGTGGGGTTTTTTCACATAGGAACTGTCAGTTGCATATGTCTCTTTATTTTTCTCTTAATGCACCCATGATTGTCAATGGAGAGCTGCAAAAAACTTGCAAAAAACTTGCAAAAACGCCGCGTTTTTCACGCGCGAAAATCGGCAACGCAAGTGGGTAGGGCGCCCTTAAAGGGTAAAAAAATCAATAGTTTTTTAACAAAAAAAAATGTAATATACTAAAAAGTTCCAAAGAACCTTTCTTGTCCTTTCCCATAAAAATCTCAACAATTTAAAAAAACCCATATATTTGATATCACGTGTATATAAAAGTCTGAACTATTAAAATATTACACACTATTTATCCCATACCCCGGAGGCCATAAAAGAAAAAAAAAAGTCAAAATTCCAGAATCATGATTGGTTTTTTTTAGAATTCCGTCTCCTAAATAATTTGAATAAGAAGTTATCAAAAGGACGTATGTTCCCCAAAATGGTACTAATGAAAATTACAGCTCATCCTGAAACACAGCAGCCCTCACACTGCCCAATCAAAAAAGAAAAGTTAAGGGTTCCAGAATACAACGGAAAGCAGTTTTTTTTTTTTTGCTTCAGGAAATATTTTATCCGCCTATTAAAAATAGAAAAACATAAAAAAATACATTAATTTGGTATCACCATAACTGTACTGACCCCTGGAACAACGTCACTGGGGCAGAGCGCTGTGAAAACTAAACCCCCAAAAAATGGAACACTTGCATTTTTTTTTTAATTTCTCCCCACTTAAAATATTTTTTTAAGTTTTTCCATTTATTATATGGTATAATAAATGGCACCATTAACTGAGACAATTCAGAACAAATAAGCCCCAATACAGCTCTATCAATGGATGTAGAAATGCGAAAACAGAAAAATAAAAATCTCTGGTCCTGAAGGGGTTAACCCCTTCATGACATGGCCTATTTTGGGCTTAAGGACGCAAGAATTTTTGGCGGATTTTCTTCTCCGTTTATCAAAAGCCATAACTTTTTTATTTTTCCATCGACGCGGCCGTATAAGGGCTTGTTTTTTGCGTGGCGAACTTTAGTTTTTATCGGTGCCACTTTTGGGTACATAGACTATATTGTAAAACTTTTATTTTTTTTTAATGATAACAGGGAGAGAAAATGCATCAATTCTGCCATAGATTTTTTTTTACAGGGTTAATCATGCAGCATAAATGAGACATTCCATTTTTTCTGCGGGTCGGTACGGTTACAACGATACCAGAATTCTTACATTTTTTTTAGGTTTTCCCACTTTTCTGCAATAAAAACTAGGGATGAGCGAGTATACTCGCTAAGGCACTACTCGCTCAAGTAATGTGCCTTAGCCGAGTATCTCCCCGCTCGTCCCGAAAGATTTGGGGGCCGGCGAGGGGCGGGGAGCTGCCGGGGAGAGCAGGGAGGAACGGAGGGGAGATCTCTCTCTCCCTCTCTCCCGCCCGCTCTCCCCTGCTCCCCGCCGCAACTCACCTGTCAGCAGCGGCGGCCCCCGAATCTTTAGGGACGAGCAGGGAGATACTCGGCTAAGGCACATTACTCGAGTGAGTAGTGCCTTAGCGAGTATACTCGCTCATCCCTAATAAAAACCCTTTTTTTTGGAAATCTTTTTTCTTTTCTAAATTGCTGCTTTCAAAGTCCTGTAACTTTTTTATTTTTTGATGTACGGAGCTTTGTGAGGGCTTATTTTTTGCGAGACGAGCTGTAGTTTTTATTGGTACCATTTTGGGGTACATACGGCTTTTTTGATCACTTTTATTGCGTTTTTAGTGAGGCAAAATGCTAAAAATTGCCGGCTCCATTGAATGCAATGCGCTGGACAGCTCCGGCCCGTTTCTAATGAAACGCGGCTAGGAGCAGATTTTCGGGCGATTTTCGGGCAACGGTCACGCGATTTGCGGATGCGCATCCGTCATGCGATCCGCAAATCGCGCGAAAAAACGCCCGTCTGACTAAGGCCTTATACAGCGATCTCAGGCACTGGTAACACAGGATGTTATCACGAGAGCCGGTCGGAGACGTAGAGGGAGTCCGCTCCCTCTGTGAACTCTTTCCCTCCCGTGACAGGGAAGGGGTTAACAGCGGGGGGCGCATCTCCGATGCCCCCCTGCTGTTGCAGTGGGACTTCGGCTGTGACTGACAGCCAGCTCCCGCTGCGGGACATATGATCCCACGCTAACCCCAAGACGTAATTTTACGCCCTGCAGCTGGAATGGGTTAAGTAACTAAGTACGCTACAATTTATTAGATTCTCTTTTCTCCGCTTTTTAAATGCCATAGCCTTTCTATTCTTCTGTCAATATCGGCCTACGAGCCTTGTTGTCTCTGTTACGATCTGTAGTCCACATTGTACTACTTGAGGGGACATTTATTGTATCTGGAGTTGAGCGAACGTACTTTGTCGAGCTTGATGCTCGTTCGAGCATAAGCGTACTCGATGGTGCTCGTTACTCGAACGAGCATCAAGTCGTGTTCGACCCCGCCCCAGTTTTTGGTCCCCCCCCCCCCCCACACTGTGGCATGCCTGTTTTGGCCACGCCGCGACGCAGCGCGTGTCAGTGGCAAATTTTTTGGCTGGCAGGCAAGAGTAGAGAGAGAGAACACGAACCAAGAAAAAAAAAGACCCGGCGTCCCACATACAAAAATGCTTGAGTCTCCCATTGTAGTCAATGGGGTTCGTTACTCGAGTAACTACTATATTGCAGTACATTATCTCTGTTATTTGACCCTACCAGCTCTTGCAGGCCTGGGGGCTAATATTAGGCCACTAGTTATAATGGCAACCTATTTCCCTCCCCAACTGAATCATTGAAGTCTGATGGGCTGACAGAGGGAGTTCCCTCCCTTTGGTAACCTATTAGATGCCCTGGCAGCATTGACTGCAACATCTAAGGCATTAAACGTCTGGCATCGGAGTAATCTCTGATTATAGCGCTCATTATCAGACAGATCTCTTTAGATTTTTTTGATATGTCAGAATTGATATCCTGCTTGGAGAACCTGTGAATCTGCCTGTATGCTGGAATTATTATCATCCTTGCAACACTCGCTTAAACCTTGATGTGGCGTGAGAAAAATATTTTCTCCTGGAGTCACATGGTGCCCGTTTTGCCCACAGCCCATCGATGTAATTAATAAAAGTTCCACTGTCATGAACACCCCATGTTTCAAACAGCAAATTACCAGTCAGAAACATCACCGGGAGGTTCTTCACTGGGAATGAAGATGTATCTCAACTAGAGATGAGCGAACGTACTCGGTAAGGGCGATTTCGCAATCGAGCACCGCGATTTTCGAGTACTTCACTACTCGGGTGAAAAGTACTCGGGTGCGCCGGGGGGCGGGGAGAGGTGTGGCGGCGTGGGGGGTAGCAGCGGGGAACAGGGGGGAGCCCTCTCTCTCCCTCTCCCCCCCCACTCCCCGCTGCAACCCCCCACGCCGCCACGGTGACCCCCGAATTTTTTCGCCCGAGTACGGAAGTACTCGAAAATCGCGGTATTCGGGTGAAAAAGGCGCTCATCTCTAATCTCAACCAAACAGCATAAAAGTAGATCCACTGCATGCTGGAGGTAGGTAAGGTCGTCATACAGGCAAAGGGCAGAGACTTGAAGGAGTCCATAATATGTTGTTATTTCCAGATTCCAAGAGTCAACTGCAAGACGCATCTGTTGGTTTCCTTTTTTAATGAAACAAATGCCCATCCAAAATCATCAAAATGTTTGATTACTTCTTTCCAATTTTAGCATTTACATTTTGTTTCCAAACTTCTGAAGGCTTCTATAATTGTAATTATATCATAACTGGCTTTATCATATTCAGCACTTTTGGTATTTGAAGATGACCCGAAGCGTTGGTTCTGCTTCTGGAGACCTTTAATAGGGTTGCCTATATTAAAATAAAAAACTGAGATATACTTACCCCTACATGGCTGCCCGGATCTAGCTGCACCCCCGCTGTGGTCCCAGTGATTGCTGTGAGAGAGGTTGTCACAGAAAATCAGGGGACCGCTGTAGCTAATGAGAGGTTGCAGCATCACTGCTCATTCTCCTAGCATAGGCACTTATATCCTCTGTGCCAGCAGTTTGAAAACATGACGCTGCAGCCTGCCATGGGCTGCAGTGCTAATCTGACTTCTGGTGACGTCATCTGTCACAACTATCACTGGGACCACAGTGGGCTGCAGCTCTGGATACCAGCAGCCGCGGAGGTATGTTTCTCTCAGTATATTATTTGGATTCAGGCAGCCCTATTGAAGTGGGGTCTCCAGTAACTGGACAGCCACTTTAAGGGCCAGTTGACATTAGCATTTTCATTTTGGTATAGATGTTACTTCACATGTGCAGGCTATTAGTATATGCAGTCACTCCTCCCCAACCTAGGCTGGGATGAGTGGGTGACTGCATATTAGCCTGCCAGGAACAAGGGCTATCTTCAGGGTTTAAGGCCATTGCGCCTGCCCTACGGCGATTGTGCCTGCCTTATGGCGATCGTGCCTATGGCGACCGTGTCTGCTTTGCAGACCTTCAGGTATTGTATTTTTGGCTTTTTCAGTGAATATGTGTTTTTTTTTTCCTTTTCCCTCACCTCTGTGATTTTATGTAATTTATTGTGAGTTAGCGTAGGTACTGACGGAAGCGGTGTGACCTCGACGCGGTCCGTCAGCCTATGCGTTTTGGCCAAAATGCAGTACCAACACCCGCATTTCATTAGTATGCATTAGTATTTTTGTATGTAGTTTGCTAGTTGGTGGGGGAGCCCAAGATGTCAGCCAGTGTGGCCCACCTTGGAGATACAGGGCAACCCGCTGTCATATCAGCCAGGGTTGATATCCTGTATGGTGGGTCACCACCCATCTATGGCTGACATCTTTGGTATCGTTCACATGTGCAGGCTATTAGTATATGCAGTCACTCCTCCCCAATCTGGGCTGGGTTGAGTGGGTGACTGCATATTAGCCTGCCAGGAACAAGCTGCTCCTCCACACATTATTGTCTGGCTGACTACATATCTTCAGGGCTTAAGGCCATTGCGCCTGCCCTACGGCGATTGTGCCGGTGGCGATTGTGCCTGCCTTATGGCGATCGTGCCTATGGCAACTGTGTCTGCTTTGCAGACCTTCAGGTATTGTATTTTTGGCTTTTTCAGTGAATAGATGTTACTTGTAGGAACTGGAAACAGAAGTGCGGCAGTTTGTGTTTTTACTACAGTTTTAAAAACGGAATGGAGATGGAAAATTGACAAGCAGATTGAAGCTGAAGGTCTTCAGTATCAATGCATGTCTATAGGCTCAAAAACTGAAACATCTTCTTTCCATTTAGCTGCTTCCATGATGGAACAGCTGAATAAAACAAAAATGTTCGTGTGAACTTAGCCGAGCACTCAGAAAACACAGATTAAGCTGTTTTCACATTTGCGTCGGGGGCTCCGGTCAGAGCCACCAGCATCAAATGCCGGACGAAACTGTCTTGCGTTCTCTGGACAGGTTCAGAAATGGAACGGATTCCATAATAGTCGATGGGGTCCGTTTGGCACCATCAGCTCTATTATGAGACAGATCCATTAATCAAGGGGATTCCATTTTACCAAATGGAGCAGGAAAACAGAATTTCTTGTGCTGATGTGAATTTAGCCTTGACGCTTCCTTCACATGAGTGTTAAGATTTTATGTTCTGCAGCTCCCACCATAAAATCACATGCACAAAGAATAACCGCGACCAAGTCGTGGCTATTATTCTTGATTTTATTGTCCATTCACACGGCTGCCTCCGGTATAAGGCAGGGAGACTACACCTCAGCCCCAAAATCCCTCAGTCGGCAGAACTACTATTAAATCACTTTTAAATGCCTTACTAGAGGCACCTGACAGTTGCTGCTAAACTCCCTGCCTTTTCTGACAGCTCCCATGGACTCCCATAGGAGTCCATGGAGCCTCCAGCGTTGTGCAGCCCAGAGATAGGGCAAGACCTATATTTTTGTGCAGAAAGAAACTTTGGTTGCTGAAATAACTCGCTTTGTGTTATTTTTTGGTCCGATATTTTTGCATCTGAATGAATACATTGGAAACCAAAACTTCAGCTGGTCGCGATTTTTTTATGCGGCTGATTTAACCGCAATCGTGTGAATAATGCCTAAATGTGATTCTGCCAAAGGGCAATAGAAGAGGTTGTAAAGTAGGGAGGCTCGTCGCTGAACATGATGTTACAAGATGGGCATTTACTATATATGAATGAGTCTAGCGAATGCCATCATCTCCAATACTGCAATGTTCTTCATTCAGGAGTATAATAAATGTGTCATTCTTATTTGTTCGTTAGCATTGTCCTTCCAGCCTGTCTGACAGTAATGTGCGCAGAGCAGGTGACTGCTGATGGATTTGTGTTTACTGGTTTATGAGCAATTCCTTGAGAACTGCTCTATAGACATTTCCCTGGAGCCTTTGTTAATGCAAATTCCAAGAGAATGGGGGGGGGGGGGGGGGTTACTCATCCACATTTTTCATCTCTTGAAACATAAAGGGGCTGTACCAAAATTACAAGTTATCCCCTCTCTACAGGATATCCACAGGATAGGGGATGGCTTGCCGATAGGTGTTAGTCTCACCATTGGGACCCCCATCCTCCTCACTATGCAGTTACTACACCCCGCTCACAGTGAGGAGGAGACTGAATGGACCTCTGGTTGTGCAAGCATACTAGAGTTCCATCCACTTTCAATGTGGGGCTGAGCAGTAGGTGCTTGGCTCTTTCTGCTAGCCCCATTGAAATGAACGGAGCACTTACTGCACATATTTGGCCAGCGGGACTTTAACTACTGATAACCTATCTTCAAGATAAGTCTTCAATAGTTGATCAATAGGAGCCCGCTACTTGGGATCGCCAACAATCAGCTGATCATTTGGCCTGCTGTCAGTGCAGCAGGCTGGACGTAATCATAGATGGTCAAGAGAGGAAGTGTAATAGCCGGCTTCACTCCTATTAAAATCAATGAACACATTGCCTCCTATTACACTTCCAGCTGTTCATTGCTGTCAGGGGCGGACCAAAAAGTTTGGCTCAGTCCAAATAAGGAAGTTCACCAAAACCCTAAGGCCCCCTGTCCACAGGCGTGATTCCGCTAGCAGTAAATCGCCATCGAATCACTCGTTCGCCCCCTGTCCACGAGCGGAGAACTATTGCGATTCTCCGCTCGCGGCCGCCAATTCGCAGCATGTTGTGAATTGCCGTGATTCTCCGTGGTCAGCCTGTCTGTCAAATAGGCTGGCAGCGGAAATCCGCCGCAGGATACCGCAACTCCCATGGACAGGCAGCCTAAAACTGGTGTATAACACCATGTTAGAGACATACACTCTGAGAGTGTTATACAGGGCGTTTATGGATCTTAGACAATGTTATATCCCAGGGTCAAGGATTAGTGTTGAATGAACCGATCCAGTAGAACCGTGTTTCGAGTGGAATTTTAGAAAAGTTTGACCTGGACCACTGTTCTGTTGGATCGGTTGGCTCAGCACTACCCCCTTGTTTATTCCCTTTCGGTTGCCATAGTCTTGCTATCACTTTACAATTTGACCATTGATGGGGCTGTAAGAAGACTTGTTTTTTTTTTGGTCAAGCTGTAGTTTTTATTGCTACCATTTCAGGGTACAAATGGCTTTCTCAATTGTGGGAGGGAGACTGGGTATTTTTTTTAACCGCGTTCACCATGTGGGATAAATAACACAATATTTTAATAGCTTGCACTTTTGCAGATGCAAAAGTGCCAACTATGCTTTTTTTGTTTACTTGAACATGGAATCGCTTGATCATTTGTTTATTAAACTGCAAAACTTCTGTACCGCAGTGTGCCATTCTTGGCCTATCAAAAGGGTTGTCTGGGGTTGAATACTGTTGATGACCTATCCTCAAAGGGGGCTTCTTGCATCAGTAGAGAATATGAGAAATCAATAGCAGAAATAACACGCTGGCCTGGGGACCCCCTAACTCCAATTTAGAGACCAGTAAACCTTCCCATCCCTTATCAGTGGACTAGTTAAGTATTTACTCCTTTAGTCATCCTGTCCTGGGATTTTTTGAAGTGCAAATTAATCACACCATGTCTTTGCCTTTTTTTGTATGTAAGTATTTTCCGTAAGTCTGAGGAGGAACCCTGAGAGGTTGGAAAGCTCGCTATAACATCATGTATTTTTGTCAGCCATTAAAAGGTATCCTATCTACAGGATTACTTGGTTTCTCTCACTGAGAACAATCACATTTAGCTCTACTGGTGACAGCGGACCAAACCCCTTTTTCGCTTTACATTCTCCATGGTAATGGCTAAAAGTTTCTTCTTGAAATCCCAAATTATAGTGTCTAAGCAGCCAGGAGGAAATGTCTTTTCTCACTTTCCAGAGGATTTCTGGTTATCAACATAGAAATGTAAATGTATGACGACATCGATTCCCCCTTTTGTGGGCGCAGTATGCATGCCATATCTGTGCTGGAGCAAATCTTAAATATTCCCCTTTCGGTCTCCACAGAGAAGACATTGGCCAAAGGCCTCGGCTGATACAGTTCAGGTGATTTCATCGTGACACCTCCATCTGCAGGAACAGAATGCCTGAACGATTCGACGTGTAACAAGCCTGCAAACAGACAAGTTCCTAGAGTTTCATTTGCTTGAGAATTAACCGGCGAGACTCTCCAGCCCTATCTGACTGCTGACGTTCCCTCCGCCGTCTGCAACGCGAAAGCAAAAGATTTTTTTTCAAGTGTTAAGAGTCATTGAATTACAAACAGCTCCTCAATCGAAGGGCTAAAATTCTAGTTTATTCTTCATTAGAAAGAGGTTTTCGGTTAAAGGAGAATAGAAAAGTAGTCTAGACAGCCTGCGTGGGTCATGCCAAAATCAGTAGCGAGAGCGGCTACACGCTGTCTGCATGTGTCCTGCTTTAACTCAGTCTCATATATTTTCATTAAGGAGTGCAAATGCCAGCAGTCTGTGATGTCCTTTTAATTGACAAGTGACAGTGATACAATGTCTACAAGCAGAAGACACACAATAACAATTACCTCCAAATATACACAAATGGAAACATTAAACAAAGAAAATTGGTTTCATGGAATGGTTAAAATACAATCATGGACTAACGTGACCACTCTTATGTTTTCTTCTCCTTTGCTCCTCAGTATCGGGGATGGGGGGGGGGGGGGGTGACCTTGTTACTTACTTATCTTTAGACAAGAATTAGGATAGATGATCAAAAGGTTAAGGAGTCAACTCATTTAAAATTAGCCCCCCCCCAGACTTGTAGTAAGTGAAGGGCATTGATATGCAGGGAGGTGCTCCAAATCTGGAATGTCTCACGGTAACCTTGAACGACCTTGAAGAAGAAAGAACATCTTTATGTGTGTGTATGTATATATATATATATGTATATATATATATATATATATATATATATATATATATATATATATATATATATATATATATATATATATATATATATGATCCAGTGCTGCGGGCCGCTGTGGTTGTATTGATTGCTGTGACAGATGATGTCACAGTAAACAGGGGACCGCTGCAGCCAATGAGAAACTATATATGTAACGATGAATTTCTTTTGGCTGTTGTTTATGCATGGCCAAACGACCAAAACAATCTGCACCAAATTTGCCACGTAGGTAAATGAAGCAATTAAGAAGGTTTAAGACCATGTTTTAGCTCTTTTTACGACCTACCATTCTTGACATATAATCACCGGGATCACCGCTGTGGTCCCGGTGGTTGCTGTGACACATGATGGCACAAGAAATGAGGTGACCACTGCAGCCAATGAGATGCTTCATGTTCCTGAACTCTTGGCATCATGGCGCTCAGTTTCTCATTGGCTGCAGCGGTCCCCTGTTTCATGTGACATCATATGTCACTGCAAGTATAGTTCACTCAATTATTTTAATACAGAGGGTCCCGTTGAAGCCAGGCTGGCCGGTAACCAAACAAGCCCTTTAATACTTGTATTCCGAGCTTTTGCAAATATGTTGAGAATGGAAGGTCCTAGAGAACTGAGACCTGGCCTAAAACACTGCCGAAGCATCTGATTTACCTGCATGGCAAAGTTGGTGCAGACTGGTGCAGTTGTTTGGCCGCATAAAGAACAGACAGACAACAGAAATCTAATTATATATATGGTGTTATGTATATTTGTGTGACGTCTGCTGTAGGATCCACAGACCTTATACTTACTGATAGCGTTCTATTAGGCAATAGATTTCGATATAATCAGTATGCTGGCATTGGCACGTGCAACATCATTCTAATTTTTGTAAAACTACTCCATTTTCTAGATACACACAAAATAATCCAAAAGGAGGAAAATAGTCTAAATAAAATTTGGAATTCTTAATCTGGTGGTCCAGCCTACTTTCTATACCTCCTCTGTATGTCATTCTTCATTTACAGATATTCTGGCGATGAAAAGCACCAAGCAATTAGATTGGCACTCGCCCACCTAGCCTGCGGAATGATGTGATTGTTAGAGCTGTCATACATTGGCTGGTTATCTCCCCGTTTACACGGGAAGATGTGCAGCAGACCAGCGACCATTTTTTTCCCATCTGCACCGGAGGCCCCATTCATACTCTTCAACAAGGATCATAATAGTGCAACATGCTGCACTACTTTGTCCAGAAAGTCCCAGAGAGCTAGACAAATCCCTTATAGCATTGGGGTGTTCAGCACCATTCAGGTCCAGCATGTGTCAGGATTTGGTGCTTTTGTTTCCCCTTGTTCAGCCCCAATAAAGGAAATGGGCGAGCAGATGTAGAGGGGCCTCTGCCGATGACCGAGCCTTTGCTTGTTCATCAGCTAATCACTTGTCTGTTTACACAGCCTGACCGTCGGGCAAAGAGATATTCAGGTGAATGTTCTTGCATGATAGGCCATGTAAAAAGCCTTTAAGGTGACCCTCAGACTTTCGGACAAAATTCTGCCCTGGGATCTGAGTGGCAGGGAGTATATTACCGGCACTTGTTCTTCTCTGCTGTCCCTCACATCCACCTGTTCCAGGTCCCATTTTCAGCCTTCCAAGATGGCTGACACAATTTCAGACTACCCTAATCCCCACAGTGCATTGGTAGTGTTAGACTACCAATGCACTATACCTTCTCTCTGGTTGGTTCACATGATGCGCACAGGCCAATCAGAGAGCAGCGCACAGTGTGTATGTGGTAATTAGAAAGTTGCCGCAGCCATCTTGAATGGCCAAAAAAAAGAACCCAAAATCAGCAGATTGGAGGGATAGCAGAAGAAGAACAACTGTAGGTGGTATACCTCTGCCTGCTTCTGTCCCAGGACAGAGTTATGTCCTAAAACTAGAGGGTTGATTTAAGGTGTACACAAAAACAGTGGTGCCTCCGATGTAGGCGATACAACAGCTACAGGGATCATGAATAGAAGAAGTGGCAACAATCTTCCTCGGAAAGCTCATTCGGGCTTAGAGTTGGGTGGTTCAGTCATTTACACAGTTGCACACTCCAGAAGCTCTTGTGGCACCATGGGATGGGCTAAGAAGGGTTTATGGTTTTTTCTGTGCAAAAACCATGAAGCTATGGGTGCAATGTTAAAATGAATGTATATTCTGTTCTTTGATTGGATTAGAAACTGAAGGAGGCCAACAGAGGATCCGTTCATACCTGCGTGAGACCAGTAGGATCTTCACCACAAGTACAGTCCAAAATGCTGGACAAAACAGTGCAATAAGCTGTGCCACATTGGTAAACAGCCGGGTGGCATAACCCAACAGACTTAGTATAGTCAATGGGGCTTGTCATGGAGAATGATCCTATAGCAAAGTCAAATAATGGAAACCAACAGAGCAGATGTGAGCAGAGCCTTATGAACATACAGAAATGCATAAACTATAAATCTCCAGTGTTTAGAGAGAAATATTCTCTCTCTCCCTTAAAGGGGTTTTGTCATTAAAAAAAAAAAAATATCTAAACTTACCTATTCCTTCCCTGTCTGTCTCCTTATCACATCTTCTCCTGGTTGAGCTTCTCCAGTGCCCCAGATCAGCTCACTGCAGGCTGGGACCAGCTTGTTATGAGGGCTGCTTATCTCAAATTCCTTCCGGCTGGGTCAGTCAAGGTCACATCCCTGTGCTGTAGATTCACTGCCTAGGAAGGAATTGTAATCTATTTCAGAGATAGCTCTCTTGAACAATCTCTGAAGAAGATAGGCAGTCCCCCTGCTGACCTGTAAGCTGTGACATAACGTTCATTGGTTGGCAGGCAGAAGAAGGCAGAAGACTGCCAACCAGATGTACATAACCTCACAGGAGGAAGAGGAATTAGGCAGCTGGAGGTGAAGTGACCCCCGCAGACTGCAGGAGACAGGAGAAGATAAGGGAGGTGAAGATCTGGTAAGTTGACTGATGGGGGAGGAATAGATAAGTATAGAATTTTTCTTTTTTAGTGACAGAACCCCTTTAAGCAGCAGCCGATCGATAAGGTGGGGGGTTTTGTTACACCGGACAACTGTCAGTCGCTCAAAGGGAACTCGTCACGAACTTTGAGCCCCATAAACTACATTATGAGGCTCAAAGGTCAGGGAATGGGGAGCACTGTTATATCCTCACCAGGTCTCCCGTTTCTGTGCTTTGTCCCACCGGAGTCCGTACGCGCCAGCAGCGTGACTCTTTTCTGTCCGCTCTGTGCGCCCTCCCATAGAGATAAACGACTGCCGCCTCACACGGGCCAATCATCATTTGATTTGTATGTCTGCATAAAATGAATGACGAACCATAAGTGAAAAAATTCTAGTTCATCGGTCAGTAGTCGGCCGTATTTACACTCAACAAACATTCACACGATCCGGCAATTAACTGAACAAAAACTGTTCTGTGTAAAAGAGCCCAGCCTTTTATTAGACACCCCCCCACACACACACACACACACACCCCCGGCCATCTCATGATTGGCTCTTCCCTGTATGCTAATTCTCCCAGTGACCCTGGAGTGCGGCATAAAATCATGTGACAAGTTTTCCGTGGATCAGTTTCAGTGTGAATCCACATTAGATGGGGCGACTTCCAATGAGGCCGGTCATCGGTGCTAGGCTAGCCGGGGTCTCACTGCCAACCGCAGGGGGTTTCTCATCTAACAGTGTGTAGAGTATACCGAGAATGGGGCGATCGAGGAAAACATCCAGTGAAAGGGGATCCTGCAGACGGAAACAACTCATCACTGAAAGGGGTCGGAGGAGAATGTCAGGAATCGTTCTGACCAATATTGCGGGGAAGGTTTTCTTGTTGCAGCGGGTCTTCTGATACCTCTGGATGGACGCCACAATGAATTGCTGCTGTTCTGAAGGCCAAAGGAGTCCAACGCTACTAGATGGGGGCTCCAATAAAGGAGCCATTTGGTATATATGTGTGCCTGAGATAGGGAGATTTAATAGCAAGCCCCCATCAGGGATATGGATTTCGGTGAGTAATGAAGATGTCTGTACAGCGTTGAAGGATATGTTGGCGCTCTTTAACGTGGAGGAAATAATATAAATAACCGGCAGAGAATTCTGAGATCTTAAGACAATCTGCTAATCTATCATTGTAGAACTTTCAGGAACGCGGCGTTGGTGCCAACGAGGTCAACAAAAGCATTTAACGCACGACCCGACAACACAAATCCCACCGTCTACACCTCGAGTGTCCATTTTGCGGAGAACAATTGCGCTCCTCCTGTATATAGCCTAGCACATAGAAGAGATGTCCGTGTAAGCAACAATCTAGGACATCGCACCCGACGCCGCAGAACAATGGCAGCCATCACGGACGGCAGTAATTGTTCAACAACTTCTTATGCAAAAAATGTTTAACTCAGCCGAGAAGGAAGAGAGCGGCGAGTTTTCTGGCATTTCTTCGTTCCTTCTGTGTCACCTCCTCCCAGCAAGGTATTTCGGAGGCTATTAAAGTCCCTGTCTGCAGTCTGCTACTCTTCATGCTATTATTTCAGGTGACCTTGTGCTTTTCTTCAGTGTCCCTCTGACCCGCCGCTGTCATTCATGTGTGAACAACACAGGACAGCGCAGTCTTCCCATCTTGCCTTGATTTACTCTGCAATCAACACTATTTCTATCTCCGTCAACCAACCGCAGGAAACGTTCAGCTTCCAGCTGCTAAATATGAGGTTCATTACTTCGTGTAACTCCGCTTGATATCCGTTAACTTCTTTACGGGATCCTCCAGTTTCCCATGACTTTCTACTACATGCATATAAATACACTAGCTGATATACCCGGCTTCGCCCGAGTTAATTTGGTACTGGTGTTTATCTGGTGTTCACACGGAAAATCTTATGAAGTCGTGGTTACTTTAGAGATACTGAGGAAAAACATATGTTCACCTTTTTGCATGGTTCTTTGCGTTACACTGAAAACACCACGTGGAGGTAACCATGCGACGTTTCCTTTATATAAAATGACATCAGGAAGTGAGAGAATTAGATTCCGTACGTAAAATTTGGACGCTAATTCTTTTGCGCTTAGAATTGAATAATCGAGTTGGGACCCATTAGCTTTTCCTATTTATGACATAATCAATGCCCGTGCCAAATTTCATGTTTCTACGACATCGGTAAGTGAAAGAATTAGATTCCGTACGTAAAATTTGGATGCCAATTATTTTGCACTAGAATTGAATAATCGAGTTGGGACCCATTAGCTTTTCCTATTTATGACATAATCAATGCTTGTGCCAAATTTCACATCTCTATGACATCGGTAAGTGAGAGAATTAGATTACGTACGTAAAATTTGGACGCTAGTTCTTTTGCGCTAGAATTGAATAATCGAGTTGGAACCTCTTTACTTTTCCTATTTTGCATATAATCAATGCTCGTGCCAAATTTCATGTTTCTACGACATCGGGAAGTTGGAGAATTAGTGGCGAGTCATTGAGTCAGTGAGGGCTTTCGTCTTTATATCTATAGATGGCATATTTATAGGAAGGACATAGAGATTGTGTATTGTGTTCATGATATAACAGCTCGATGCAGAGGCATCAGTTAGAGGCTATGAGAACTTTAGGGATCGTTTCTTTTACTTAAATTCATATATTTTGGGAGGAAATTGTTTTTGCCATAGGGAGTTATTAAAAATTTGCCCTCTTTGGCTTCTGCAGCTTTGATACATTGACGTTTTATGAGTCATGGGTTAGCAGCTAATATTGTATGGGACTCCCTCTTGCCCGGTCAAGTGCAGCTACTCAACAGGACGTCTGAAGGGATGTTGAACTGTCTGGATGGCAGCCCCGGATGAAGGCCATACCAATCGTAGGAATGCTATAGAATGCTTCTCCAACCGGTTCTGGACAACTTGGGTTCAATGGCACCGTGCATTATCCTGCTGGAAGATCCCATCATTGTGGGGTACATGAAGTCCATCAAGGGCTGCAAATGGTCACCAAGCAGTGAAAAAAGTAGGCAGCAGCCAATGACGTGTTTAGGCAGACCCGTGGATCCAATGCATGCCATGAGAAAACACCACACTCCAGTATGGAGCCACTACCAGCCTGCACAGTGTCTTGTAGACCACTGGAGTCTGTGGCTTTATGGGGTCTGTGTCACACACGAACCTACTATCACCCCAAATAACAGGTACCATGATTCTTTAGACCATGCCACAAGTTGCCAGTCCTCTGGGGTCCAGTTATCCTCCTCATAAGCCCAGGTGAAGCGCTGTGTCCGGTGCTGTGGTGATAACAGAGGTACTCTGGTGGGTCTTCTGCTCCCATCTTCCATGGAAGGTGAAAAATGCTGACCCGCGGGATCTGTGTGTGGGGTCTCCTGCATTGAATGTAGAAGTGATTTCTGCCGGAGTTGCTTGTCTGTTCATATGGACAATTCTAGCCGGACACTGCCGGTCGCGATCATTAGGCACCCGTGGGCGCTGTCTACTACAGGCAGAAATGCCTTCCATGACATATTCCTGGTACACATGTGACATTGTAGATCAACAAATGTTAAAAAGCCCAAACAACTTTGTAAATTGGAACGTCACATCAATCTGGTGCCCATTATCCTGCTTCGTTAAAATAATTCACGTCTTGCGATGAGCATGCTGGTCTGTGTTCAACCTCCCTTTAGAGATAACACATTTACAACTTCTACCGGTGAGGATGGTCCCTAGCCGCCTTCAAAGGGAACGCCACTTCATCATCAGTTTACATACCGCTATCCCAGGCCTCCTGGCACGTCAGTGTATGCTAAAAGGCAACTTCAAATCCCAAAGAGACAAGAGGGCCGGTGGATACGAATGTATAAGAATGTATTGAGCTTTGATGGAGACCCAGGTACTCTGGACATCTCACTGTAACAGATCTCTGTCAGCCAATTACAGGTCTCATATCTACAAGATTACTACAGAAAATAGGAACATTTTGCTTACAGGGGAGCATCGGACCAAACTGTTTTCTTTACGCCTGAAATAACAGTACTTGTTCATCAGTGCTGGAGAATAGAACTAATATAGAAAGGTAAGAAACTTCAAGGTGAAATGTTCCCGTCTAAAGTCTCACTTTGTAAGAAAACGTTCTCAAGTATAACGCCATTTACAAGATACCTTGGCTAAAGCATTAGGGATTAAAAGGAGCAAATCCCCTAATATACTAATTAGTAATCCTGCTAAGATTTGTTTTCAAGGAGACCCAACATATAAGAGGAGAGCGGCATTTCTAGGATCGTTTGAAATCTAGCCAGTGGAATCCAGTTTTGGGGAGGACATTAGAGATGAGCGAGCATACTCGGTAAGGCGATATACTCGAGAGGGCATCGCCTTTTTTGAGTATCTGCTGGCTCGTCCCTGAAGATTCGGGGGGCCACGTGGGTCGGGGGCAGCGAGGGGGAGGAGAGTGAAAGAGATCTCTCTCCCCCTCCCGATCCCCTCCACAACCCCCCGCTCACCTCCACGGCCCCCCCAATTCTTCAGGGAGGAGCCAGCAGGTACTCGAAAAAGGCAATGCTCTCTCGAGTATATCGCCTTACCGAATATGCTCGCTCATCTTTAGAGGATATGTGATAGACCATTTTAGGAATGTCTAAGGCCTGGTTCTTAATTCCGATTCCTTACACAACATATTCTGCAGTAATATACAGATATCGTCTCCACTGACATTACTGGAGCTCTGCGCTTCTTTAGGGCTGAAGAGGTTTAAATAATAAACTGAAACATACTTACTCCTCTGCAACTAGCAAGGGATCCATCCCTGTAGCACCGCTGCAGTCCCAGTGGTTGTGGTGATCGCCACTATCACAGGAAATCAGGTGACCGCAGCAGCCAATGAGATGGACAGCATCACATTCCTGAACTCCAGGCATCAGGATGTGAGCACTAATGCCAGGAGAATGAGGGGTAATGCTGCACCCTTTGATTGGCTGCAGCAGTCACCTGATTTCCTGTGACATCAGCAATCACAACGACCTCCAGGACGTCCAGGAGGTTGTACCCAAAACAGGATTCTACTGGTTCAACACTGTCCAAGAGCCATAAAGCCCTTTATTACACTCTCAGGGCCGGCTGCACCAAAGTTTTTATCTGAGATCAACTAAAGTTGATTTCAGATCAAATAGAAAACCGGCTGCACCAAGGCATTTATCCTGTGATCTTGGTTCAGATCTAGGTTCAGCTTCAACCCTGAATTTGGTGGATCAAACTGATTGAACTTAGCTTAATAGCCAAATTTCAAGATGGCGGACTCGGATGTTAGCCTGATAGACTTCTCCTGGGTGGGGAAATTACTCCCACATTTGATGCTGGCAGCAACCATATTTTACTATGGCTATGAAAGCTGGGAAGATCACCTGACTACAGTCACCAATCACCATGTAGGATACATTTCTTCTAGGTTTCACCTTCGATCGCAGATCGACTGAACTTGGTTTTGCAAGCCGTGGGCTGCATTCCCACGAACGTATATCGGCTCGGTTTTCACGCCGAGCTGATATACGTCCTCCTCATCTGCAGGGGGGGGGGATGGAAGAGCCAGGAGCAGGAACTGAGCTCCTCCCCCCTCCCCGCCCCTCTGCACTAGTTGCAATGGGGAGAGGCGGGAAGTGGGTGGGGCTAATTTGGGAAACTTAGCCCTGCCCCCGGCCCGCCTCCTTTCATTGCAAATAGTACAGAGGGGCGGAGAGGAGGCAGAGAGGGGGTGGGAGCTCAGTTCCTGCTCCTGGCTCTTCCATCCTCCCCCCCCCCCCTGCAGATGAGGAGGACGTATATCGGCTTGGCGTAAAAACCGAGCCGATATACGTTCATGTGAATGCACCCTTCGACCAATAAGTGTTGGCGCAATGCTCTTTCCTTAAACCAAGTTCCACAGCTGATTGATGTTTAACTAAACTGGGATCAACACCATTTAAGGGGTTTTGGTGAATTTCTGGTTCGGGACAAACTAATTCTGCCGAATCAAACTTTTTACAAAAGTTCAGCGAACCGGCCGAACTGAGCATCATGATCCAGTACCTCTGAAAACAAATACTAGGTGAAATCTCCCAAGGCCGTTTAAATTGGGCTTGTCCGATATTCGCCAATGTCTTTTACGATTTCTACTGCAACTCTGTGCCTATCAAGTCACTGTGAGATGAAATATTCATTGTGTTCCATTTCTACATGATAATTACACTGACTTTGCTAAAACATTCTATCTCTTTGACAAAAGTGAATCCAATCCTACTCTGAGGTCCGGATCCCCTGCGGATGAATATAGGGGATGTCTCTCTCTGTCCAGTCTGGAGTCCTACCGGGCTTATACATGCTGACAAGTGGTCCTCCCGAGGCGTGTAATATGCTGCAAATACATAATACATAGCAGACATAGGAGCGCCTTCTATACATCATCTCTGTCCAGTTTAGGATTTCCCACAGAACTCATTGCTATTTGATTCCCTTCCTTATGTAATCCCAGGCGCGGCCCCCCAGGCGCGGCCCCCCAGGCACGGCTCCCCAGGCGCGGCCCCCACAGCTGCGCTCCGCTCTTCTCAAGATTTCACTTTTCATCTTGACCTTCAGATAAATAACAGAGAATTTTTGTGGAGGATCCGGCAGAATGTCAGTCGGATGAACACTAGAAAATTAGTGAAGCAGAATCTGTCCGGGCTGAGAGTGTGAGATTCCATAAGTACAGCCAGCAGTATTAATACTACCTGCCACTCCTATCACCGCCGCTGACTGCCCAACTAGGAGGGAGCAGAAAACACAACACTGGGGTGAACTTGTCCCTAGCTACAACCTTTTAGGTATAAGTATCTAAAAACTTGCACTATTTATCACAGCGCCCCCTGTGTCGTGGGACATTATGCAACTCATAGGACACAAGCTGCAATCAAATCAAAAGGCTTTTACTTGCTGACCAAAACCAAGTAAATGTCTGCAACATAGAAAGATAGAGAGATGGAATCCAATCCTAATCTGCAGTCCGGATCCCCCACAGAGGAATATATGAGAATAGATGATAGATATGAGATAGATAGACAGACAGACAGACAGACAGACAGATAGATAGATAGATAGATAGATAGATAGATATAAGATAGATAGATATGAGACAGATAGATAGATAGAAGATGGATAGATATGAGATAGATAGATATGAGATAGATAGATAGATAGATGATAGATAGATAGATAGATAGGAGATAGATAGATAGATAGATAGATAGATAGATAGATAGATGATAGATAGATAGATAGATAGATAGGAGATAGATAGATAGATATGAGATAGATAAATAGATAGCTAGATAGATATGAGATAGATAGATATGAGACAGATAGATAGATATGAGGTAGATAGATAGATAGATAGATAGATAGATAGATAGATAGATAGATAGATAGATAGATAGATAGATAGATAGATAGATAGGAGATAGATAGATAGATAGATAGATAGATGATAGATAGATAGATAGATAGATAGGAGATAGATAGATAGATAGATAGATAGATAGATAGATAGATAGATAGGAGATAGATAGATAGGAGATAGATAGATAGGAGATAGATAGATAGATAGATAGATAGATAGATAGATATGAGATAGATAAATAGATAGCTAGATAGATATGAGATAGATAGATATGAGACAGATAGATAGATATGAGGTAGATAGATAGATAGATAGATAGATAGATAGATAGATAGATAGATAGGAGATAGATGGATAAATATGAGATAGATAGATAGATAGATAGATAGATAGATAGATAGATAGATAGATAGATAGATAGATATGAGATAGATAGATATGAGGTAGATAGATAGATAGATAGATAGATAGATAGATAGATAGATAGATAGATAGATATGAGACAGATAGATAGATATGAGGTAGATAGATAGATAGATAGATAGATAGATAGATATGAGATAGATAGATATGAGACAGATAGATAGATATGAGGTAGATAGATAGATAGATAGATAGATAGATAGATAGATAGATAATGGATAGATGTGAGATAGATAGATAGATAGATAGATAGATAGATAGATAGATAGATATGAGACAGCTAGATAGATATGAGGTAGATAGATATGAGACAGATAGATAGATATGAGGTAGATATATAGATAGATAGATAGATAGATATGAGACAGCTAGATAGATATGAGGTAGATAGATATGAGACAGATAGATAGATATGAGGTAGATAGATAGATAGATAGATAGATATGAGATAGATAGATAGATAGATAGATAGATAGATAGATATGAGGTAGATAGATAGAAGATAGATAGATATGAGATAGATAGATAGATAGATGATAGATAGATAGATAGATAGATAGATAGATAGATAGGAGATAGATAGATAGATAGATAGATGATAGATAGATAGATAGATAGATAGATAGATAGGAGATAGATAGATAGATATGAGATAGATAAATAGATAGCTAGATAGATATGAGATAGATAGATATGAGACAGATAGATAGATATGAGGTAGATAGATAGATAGATAGATAGATAGATAGGAGATAGATGGATAAATATGAGCTAGATATAGATAGATAGATAGATAGATAGATATGAGATAGATAGATATGAGACAGATAGATAGATATGAGGTAGATAGATAGATAGATAGATAGATAGATAGATAGATAGATAGGATAGATAGATAGATAGATAGATAGATAGATAGATAGATAGATAGATAGATAGATAGATAGATATGAGATAGATAGATATGAGACAGATAGATAGATATGAGGTAGATAGATAGATAGATAGATAGATAGATAGATAGATAGATAGATAGATATGAGATAGATAGATATGAGACAGATAGATAGATATGAGGTAGATAGATAGATAGATAGATAGATAATGGATAGATGTGAGATAGATAGATAGATAGATAGATAGATAGATATGAGACAGCTAGATAGATATGAGGTAGATAGATATGAGACAGATAGATAGATATGAGGTAGATAGATAGATAGATAGATAGATAGATAGATAGATAGATATGAGACAGCTAGATAGATATGAGGTAGATAGATATGAGACAGATAGATAGATATGAGGTAGATAGATAGATAGATAGATAGATAGATAGATAGATATGAGGTAGATAGATAGAAGATAGATAGATATGAGATAGATAGATAGATAGATATGAGATAGATAGGAGATAGATAGATAGATAGGAGATAGATATGAGATAGATAGATAGATATGAAATAGATAGATAGATAGAAAGATAGATAGATATGAGATAGATAGATAGATAGATAGATAAGAGACAGATAGATAGATATGAGATAGATAAAAGATAGATAGATATGAGATAGAAGATATATATGAGATATATAGGAGATTGATAGATAGATAGATAGATAGATAGATAGATAGATAGGAGATAGATAGATAGATAGATAGATAGATAGATAGATAGATAGGAGATAGATAGATAGATAGATAGATAGATAGATAGATAGATAGATAGATAGATAGATATGAGATAGATAGATAGATAGATAGATAGATAGATAGATAGATAGATATGAGAGAGATATGAGATAGATAGATAGATAGATAGATAGATAGATAGATAGATAGATAGATAGGTAGATATTAGATAGATAATAATAATCTTTATTTATATAGCGCCAATATATTCTGCAGCACTTACAATACAGGGAAAATAAAACAAGATAACGGTTACATGAAGTAATCAATTGATGGAGACAGTAGTGGTGAGGGTCCTGCTCCAACAAGCTTACATACTACAAATAGTAGGGTGATACAGAAGGTAAAAGGACTGGAGATGTGCCCGGTATGGCGAGGTGGAGAGTGAGGGATGCTATAAACACAGACAATGGTCAGGCGGTATAGTGGCGGAGTCAGTATGACTGCAGGTGCTGGTTGATTACGGCTAGCAGGAGCTGCAGTCAGTAGGTCGGGGAGCATGTTATCAGGCAGAGTACCGAGGGGTTTGGTTTGGGGGATGTGGTGTGCCTCCCTGAAGAGGTGCGTTTTTAGATCACACCTGCAGTTTAGTGCGTCGGGGATTGCCCGGGTAGTTTTTGGTAGTGCGTTCCAGAGGACTGGTGCTGCTCTGAAGAAGTCTTGGAGGCAGGAATGAGAGGTTTGAATTAAAGGGGCACTTAGTCTGATTTCGTTAGCAGAGAAGAGGGCGTGGGCTGGGTGGTAAATTGAGATGAGGGAAGCAATGTAAGGCAGGGCGGGGCGGTGCTTTGGATTGCTTTGTGGATGAGGGGAGTGAGTTTAAATTGTATTCTATATTTGACACACAGCTGGTGCAATGAATGGCACAGGGCAGAGGCGTCGAGTAGCGGCTGGACAGAAAGATAAGCCTGGCTGCTGCATTCAGGATGGATTGGAGGGGGTAGAGTCTAGTGTGAGAGGCCAATCAGCAGCGAGTTGCAATAATTGAGCCAAGAGTAGATGAGAGCAACAGTGAGTGTTTTCAGCGTGTCCACGGTAAGAAAAGGGCGTATTCTAGCAATGTTCTTGAGGTGCTTCTGACATGTTTGGGCGAGAGATTGGATGTAGGGGGTAAAGGAGAGAGAGATTGGGGTCGAATATAACCCCAAGGCAGCAGGCATGCTGTCTGGGAGTTATGGTGGTGCCACACACTGAGATGAAGATGTCAAGATGACCTTGGTTAGTAGAGGGCGGAAACAGGATAAGGTCAGTTTTTGAGAGGTTCAGTTTTAGGTAGAGAGAGGATATAATGTTAGAGATAGCGGACAGACAGTCAGTGGCCTTCTGGAGTAATGTTGCTGTGATGTCTTGGGAGGAGGTGTATAACTGGGTTTCGTCAGCATGGAGATGGTACTGAAAAGCAAATCTCCTGATGGTCTATCCAGTGGGGGCTGTGTAGATAGAGAAGAGGAGGGGGCCGAGGACCGAGCCCTGGGGGACCCCGACAGCAAGGAGAAGAGGAGAGGAGGGGGCTGAGGACTGAGCATGGAGGACCCCCAACAGCAAGGGGAAGAGGAGAGGAGAGGGCCGAGGACTGAGCCCTGGGGGACCACAACAGCAAGGGGAAGAAGAGAGGAGGAGGCCAAGGACTGATTCCTGGGGGACCTCAACAGCAAGGGGAAGAGGAGAGGAGGGGGCTGAGGACCGTGCCCTGGGGGACCCCGACAGCAAGGAGAAGAGGAGAGGAGGGGGCTGAGGACTGAGCATGGAGGACCCCCAACAGCAAGGGGAAGAGGAGAGGGCCGAGGACTGAGCCCGGGGGGACCACAACAGCCAGGGGAAGAAGAGAGGAGGGGGTCAAGGACTGATTCCTGGGGGATCTCAACAGCAAGGGGAAGAGGAGAGGAGGGGGCTGAGGACCGTGCCCTGGGGGATCCTAACAGCAAGGGGAAGAGAAGGGGGCTGAGGACCGAGCCTTGGGGGACCCCAATGGCAAGAGAAAGAGGAGAGGAGGGGGCTGAAGACCAAGCCCTGTCGCACCTCAACAGCAAGGGGAAGAGGAGGGGAGGTAGAGCCAGCAAAGCAGACACTGAAAGAGCGGTTGGATAGGTAGGAGGAGAACCAAGAGAGGGTAGTGTCCTTTAGTTCAATGGAGTAAAGCATACTGAGGAGGAGTTTGTGGCCAACAGTGTTGAATGCTGCAAAGCGGCCGAGAAGGATCAGTAGGGAATAATCACCCCTCAATTTGGCCATCAAGAGGTCGTTTCATACTTTAATCAGGGCCGATTCTATCAAGTGTAGGGGCAGAAGCCGGACTGTAGAGGGTCAAGAAGAGAGTTTTCTGAAAGTAAACCAGGCGTTCTAGTAGTTTGGAGATGAAGGGGAGGTTTGAGGTGGGTTGATAGTTGGCAGCATTGGTCGAGTCAAGAGTCGGTTTCTTTAGCAGCGGGGATATGATAGCGTGTTTGAATAAGGAGAGGAAAATGCCAGAGGTCAGAGAAAGATTGAAGATAGTGGTGAAGTGGGAGATGACCACCGGGGAGAGGGACCTAAGGAGGTGTGAGGGAAGAGGGTCGCTAGCGCAGGTGGTGAGGTGAGCAGAGATGAGCAGTCTGGAGACTTCTTCCTCTGTCGTTGGTCTAAGTACAGAGAGTGAACAGGAGCTAGATGCAGTACTGACAAAACTAGGGTTGAGGCTAGTTGGAATTGGAATGTTATTTCCTGCCAGATGTTGTCAATTTTCTTTTTGAAGTAAGTATCGCGCTCTTCAGCACTGAGATCAGTCACAGGTGGGCTGCAGTTTTAGGCTGAAAAGGGAGTGGAAAGTGTCAAAGAGTCTTTTACGGTTATGGGACAGTGAAAATACAAGAGAGGTGAAGTAGACTTCTTTGGCGTAATGGAGGGCAAGGTTGTATGTTCTGAGCATGAATTGAAAGTGGAGAAAGTCTGCAGACTTTAGAGACTTCTTCCACAGCTGTTCAGCACACCTAGAGCACCGCTGGATGAATCACGTTTTAGGCGTGAGCCAGGGTTGCCGTGGTCTATATCAGATGGCTTGGGTTATGGGGGGGGGGGGCACAGTTTCATCCAGGGCATGTTTGAGAGTAGTGTTGTAATGTGTGGCAGCCAGGTTGGGGCTGGAGAGGAGAGATAGGGGAAAGAGAAGACTGTAGAGACTCTGCAAAATCTTTGGTGTGAACGGCCTGAAGGTTCCTGTATGTACAGAAGAGAAGGAGGGGCTGGGAAGATACTAGGAAGCTTGACAGAGAAAGAGAGGAGTTAGTGAAGTTGGAAGCAGAACAGAGACAGAAGAAGACCAGATCCAGAGTATTGCCATCCCTGTGAGTGGGAGAGGCTGTGAGTTGTGAGGGACCAAGGGAGGAGGTGAGGAGGCAGATGAGGAGATGGGGTCGTTAGTGCGGATGTTGAAGTCTCCTAGGATGAGGGTTAAGATTTTGCAGGAGAGGAAGTGGGGGAGCCAGGCGACAAAGTGGTCCAGAAACAGGCGAGGAGCACCTGGGGATGAATGCCACTCGCATGGATAGTTGACGTAGGGCATGTACCTTGAATGATGGGAAAGGGAGTGAGGGTACTGGGGATGACCTGGAAGGTGCATTGTGGGGACAGGAGAGCACCTACTCCTCCCCTTCGCCTGTCTTCTGGTCTTAGTGTATGGAAGAAATGCAGGCCATTGTAAGACAGTGCAGCAGGGGAGGCCGTGTCAGACTGCTGTATCCATGTTTCTGTTGGAGCGAGCAGGTTTATAGATTTAGCAGTGAAAAAGTCAAAGATGATGGTGAGTTTGTTGCATGCCGACTGGCAATTCCAGAGCGCACATTGAAAGGAAACCGGGGAGGATATGCAGGGACTAGTGGTTGGGCTAGAAGGGTGACTTAGTGGGGCAGGTGGGGAGTAATAGGGGCACTAGAGGGTGGGCCAGGATTGGGAGAGATGTCCCCTGCTGCTACCCTAGTAGCAGCAGTATAGAGAGGGTGAGCAGGTGGTTAGGGGATTTATGAAGGCGATAGTTATGTTTCACTGTGGCTTCAGGGGGTGTTTTAGGAAAGTGAAGCGTGCATGCGAACTGTACATGGGTGAAGAATGGAGAGAGGAGCTGATATGGATAGAATGCCCCAGAGCAGGGCGCTGGATGTAGATTTGAGAGAAAACACTAAAGAAAAGAAAAGAAACTACAGTAGTAGTGATGGTCAGGAAGTGCAGGGTTTTAGGACAATTTATGTGGCATACCTGTCTCTTGCCATGTTAAACTGCATAGAAGTTACACTTGATCATGGACACACTTCATCACAGGGAAGAGCCGCATGCGTGTCAGTGAATGGATACTACCTTTAAAACCAAGCAACAGCCAACACCTGGGAGGGACTAGTTCAGTTAGATTTATTAGGCTAGTAGTGACCCACCCAGACGTTTTATGGCTCACGTACATAAATAACATGTCCACACTTAAGCTTGACATAGAAGTGGGGGATGATACTACATGGGGGAGGAAGATAGATAGATATGAGATAGATAGATAGATAAATAGATAGATAGATAGATAGATAGATAGATAGATAGATAGATAGATAGATAGATGATTGGTAGATAGATAGATAGATAGATAGATAGATAGATAGATAGATAGATGATTGGTAGATAGATAGATAGATAGATAGATAGATATGAGATAGATAGATAGCTATGAGATAGATAGATAGATAGATAGATAGATAGGAGATAGATAGATAGATAGATAGATAGATAGATAGATAGATATGAGATAGATAGAGAGATAGATGATTGGTAGATAGATAGATAGATAGATAGATAGATAGATATGAGATAGATAGATAGATAGATAGATAGATAGATAGATATGAGATAGATAGATAGATAGATAGATAGATAGATAGATAGATAGATAGATGGATGGATAGATAGATAGATAGATAGATAGATAGATAGATAGATAGAGAGATAGATAGATCCTGTAGATATGAATAGATTGATCATCTAGATATAAATATAAACAGCACTTTCACATCCTGTAAATGATGGTAATAAAGTCTTTGTTGCTATGGTTACCTTCTTGCACCTGTCAATCACCGCACTGTAAGTGCTTCTTGTGTAATTGCTGTATGTACATAATGTAAGATATGGAGAATCTCGTAATATGAACCTCTATTAACCACTGGTATGTGACATTATCCAGGTGTTGCATTATAGTGCAGAGATTATAAAGGATAGATGGTAAGGGGGCATTTTATTCTGGGTGGGGGATTAGTACCGTATGTGACACACTTACATGTCTGTATGATAGAAGAATTCAGGTTTCTGATGAATGATCTTTATTATCTCTATATATGTTTCCCAACTGATCATACTGGTGCGACCGCTGATACACAGAGGATACTGGAAAGATTACTTAGGGCTTGTTCACACTAGCTGTTGAGACTGGCGGGGCAGATGGACAGGGGATCCTTACGCCAGTCCTCTCCCGTGTCCCTACCTACTTGCACCTCTGGGCTAGGCCCCAGGGTGACAACTGGGTGATGGTCCCCAGGCTGCACTAGTGATAGGGACCCCAAAGAAGGAGGGACAGGGAGACCGACAGGTGAGTACTGGTTAGCTGATGGAAGGAAACAAAAGAGCAAACCAGAGAGTAGTCGTGTAACAAGCAGGCTCAAACCGAAAGACACGTGCGGAGTACAGGAGAGCAAAACAGAGGGGGAGTCAAATGAAGGGCCGAAGTCGAAACACACAGGAGTCAGGTCAATTATTGCGGGAGGAGGCAGAGGAATCAAAACCAAACACTGGCAACCAGAGTCTGGGCCAGCAAGGTATAAATGCAGAACTCCCCGCCCAGAGTGGTGGGGCGAAGTCGCATGATGCCTGGAGGGAATCATAAAGCCGCCTCCCCGCTGGTGGCTCGCACCAGCCCGAGCGCCGCGCGGCTGACCAACGGACATTCACGACCAACCACCAGAGTGGGGAATCCCCGGACAGAGCCACCAGCCTGGGCCACCGCAGCACCAGAACGAGCATCCCGCACCAACCGGACACCGGCGCCCCCAGTGTTAACCCCATATCTAACACTAGTGTTTTCATTTCAGTGGTGGCTGCTCTTCCACAAATGTGGCTCAGTGGTCAACACTGTTACCTTATAATGCTTGGGTCCTAGCCTCCAAATCCCATCAAGGGTAACATAAACCTTGAAAAACCCCATCCAGATGTTGCCCTTGGTCAGGTTTGAACCTACAACTTCACTAGCACTAACAACTAAGCCATCATGCATGTTTTTCTATCCTCTCCCTCTTTCTCCTTCTTCCACCTCCAGAGGAAAGCAAGAAAGTGAAGGAAAAGAATAAGAAGATCTTCTCCTCTTTTGGTGAAGAAAGAAGAAGCAGGTGGAAAAAGGAAGGAGTTTGGTGGCTCAGTGTCTAGCATGGTTGTCTTGTAGTGTAACATGGTGCCCTGGGCCACAGAAAAAGGGTTGAGCTAGTAGAGTGTTGGTCTACATACCGCTTTCAGCTGAACACAGAGTCCTGCTACTCTTATCCTCTTTGGTGGGTAATAGGGTCATAAGGTGTTGGATAAATCTGGTTTGGGCTGTGACTGGATGTCTCTAAATCAGACATGGGGCAATATATCAGTTCAACTTTATTTTAATGGTGCAATGAGGGCCGACTACAAATAAAGTCCTGTCACCGGGTCAGTGGAGTACAAAAGTTCTTTCTCCATTACCCGGGGTATCAATAAGCAAACATAAACCACAGTCTGTTATTGCACCAGTACTTCTCAGCCAGACCTTATTTATGAGGGTTTCCAACTCTAATCAACTCGTAGAGTGGAAGCTGGAGGAAAGAGAGTGCAGGATCTCCTAATCATGCGGATGCTCCATTAATCAGCATCAGCCTGTGGGGCCTTGTGATCATCCGATACTTGGCCACAGGACTCACTGTAGCTTTGCTTTTTTCTGTGCAGAGCCAGTGTCCCCCTGTGCACCTGGGCAGAGGCTTAACTTAAAGGGGTTGTTCCGCGGCCAAAACGAAAAACTTTTCACACCCCAGTCCCCCATGTTAAGCAAGCATTACAAACTACCCATGTAAATCATTTTTTTAGAGCATTTGTACTCACCATGAAGCTGTTTCATGAAGTTATAAAAATCTTCTTCCAAGATGGCCGCCGTCATTTCCCAAGGTGCGCCGCTGGTCTTCTCCCATGGTGCACTGCAGGTCTTCTTCCATGGTGCAACGTGGATGTTCTTCTCCAGTCTGAGCTCCACTGCTGATTACAGCCACCTCATTGGCTGATCGGCACCACGTGATGGGGCGGAGCTACGCGATGACACTGAGAAGGGGGAGGAGCGAGGACGCAGCTCGTGAGCCCGGAGCTTCCAGAAGAGGATTCTTATCTGCGCAAGCGCGACTGTTGCGGCGACCAGAGAAGAAGGCTTCAGTCGTCGCCATGGAGATGGGGACGCCAGCACCGGAGGGGGTAAGTGTATAACTTCTGTATGGCCAATATTTAATGCACGATATATATTACAAAGTGCATTAATATGGCCATACAGAAGTGCATAACTGCACTTGCTTCTGCGGGACAACCCCTTTAAAGCTTCTGGACCCTGATGCAAAATCTGTAACAGGGCCCCAAAATACTATATTTTTTTCATAGTACTGGGCTTCAAATATGGAGAAGAGAAGCATTATGGGCCCCCTAAGACTCCTGGGCCCGGGTGCAGCCGCATCCTCTGCATCCCCTATTGTTATGCCCCTGCGCCTGGGTCTTGCAATGCTAAGTGTGGCTGATTTGGTTGGGTGATTGTGTGGATTGCTCAAACCAACCAATTGTCACGTCCAAGCGGCACAAGAGCAACACGGACGCAGGGCGACATTCACACAGAACGCAAAAAGCATAGGTAAGCGGCCCAAAGCCACTGTGACCCCTCCAGAATAAATGCTATATGTAGATTGTATTGTCTTCTCCTTTGTCAGGTATAGTGTCTGAATCAGCTAAATGTACTTTTTGCAGGAAGGAAAGAGTTAATGTCTGCAAATGTGCTGTGTGTGTCTGGAGATGTATCATTCTATGTTGTGTCGAGGGTTAATTTGTTCAAACAGACTGGTCAGTTATGTTGTCGGTTCCAAATTGACCTAAACAGGAGGAGCGCTCCTTTGAGAGACCATGCACAGACCTATACACACAGTATATGGTTTGAAACAAGTGACTCTATTTTATTATCTGTATCTCTTGGTATTTATAGAAGATTGCCCACGCAGGGATGCGACCTCTGGTAATACAAGGAATAACCTCATGATTTCCATACATCTTAAACTCATGACTTCTATATCTGACAATAAACTTATGACGTAATCATTCAATAAACTTTGACATTTAGGCTTGATATATGACATTAAGAAATAGCTGATTTCACATGTAAGAGCTAGCAACTTCTTTGCGGTTAGGCTATGTCTTCCGAGACATCTGGCCTTAGAACTTCCTGATTCCACTTAGATCAGACGTACTTCCTTAAAAAAAACAGTCATGACTTCTGTTACACATACAATATATTGCTAAAATATTCTTTTTGCTAAAATAGATTGATAAGCATATATACGGTACTCATTTTTGATAAGCGACATATATTAATTTCTTTACAGCCCCTATTGGCCCTTATCATTCCCCCATTTTGGACATCAGGAAGTCATACACAGGAATGACAATTATGGGGAATTTTGAGGCTGAGTTGATCCAGAGGAAGGCGAAAACCCTTTAGGAAAAAGCCAATTATCCTTGTATAAAAGGGAAAAATTCCTTCCTGACCCCAAATATGGCGATCGGAACAAGTCCCAAGATCACAGCCGACATCTGACTTTTTAAAATGTATTATTGTTCTCATGAATCTAAACAAATCTCTTATCATTTATGTGAAACATAAAGTGTATGTTTGACCGCATCACAATGGAACAATATTCATATACATTAAGAAAGGTATTTTCCTGAATAACATTGCTCTCCTCCACATCACTATCGTTATGCACTATTGAATATATATCGCGAAGTGTCTTTATTGGAGTGGGGATAGACAGTAAGCAAGTCCGTAAAATATCTTCCCCACTCCGCAGGTTGGGCATGCACATGTGGGAAATATTCAGTACGTCTTTTGCAAAGTATTCCCACATGTTGGGGTGTCCTTCCGCCCAAACAGTCCATCTTCTTCTTACATCGACAGTTGATGAAGAATTGTCCCGAAAAGAGAGTAGTCCAAGAAAACAAAGGGTAAATAATACACCTATCCAGACTATCAATGCTGGTGTCCAGGTTGCCATCCTCCTCCCCCACCCTGGGTTGGGCTTACTCTCCACCCCCCTCGTGGTGCTGAGGCGTTGGAACTTTCTTGCAGTGTGAGGCATGGATCCAAGTGGGTTTGCCTTCTAGCTTGACCGAGGTGGGAGTGGTTAACAGCACTTGGTATGGTCCGTCAAAGCGAGGTTCCAAAGTCTTTCTGACGTGTCTCTTTACCACCACCCAATCTCCGGGATTCAGAGAGTGGGATCCTTCCAAACTATCAGGGTCTGGAATAGAAGAGAAGACTAGGTCGTGTGTTATTTTTAGCTTTTGGCATAAGTCCTGCACAAAGGAAGTAACTTTATCATGACCCAGGGATAGAGCTTGGGGGTGATACAGTCCTAACCTGGGCACGAAGCCAAAGAGAATCTCATAAGGAGACAGTCCTGTTTTTCTATTTGGTGTGGTCCGTACTGAGTAGAGGGCCAGAGGTAGGCACTCGGGCCAAGGTTTTCCTGTGTCAACCATGGCTTTCTGTATCTTAAGTTTGAGGGTGCCATTGAGTCTTTCTACTTTTCCGGAGCTCTGCGGATGATAGGGGGTGTGAAAGGCCTGTTCTACTCCTAAGGCGGACATGACTTCCTTCATTACCTCACCAGTGAAGTGAGTACCACGGTCGCTCTCAATGGTCTCTGGTACCCCAAATCTGCACACTAACTCTGACACAAGTTTCTTTGCAGTGGCCTGGGCAGTGGCCTTCGTGACCGGGTAGGCCTCAGCCCACCCAGAAAAGAGGTCAATGCATACCAGGACATACTCATACCTTCCTGATCTGGGCAGCTGGATGTAATCTATCTGTAGTCTCTGGAAGGGGTACAAAGGTCGCGGAGTGCACTTCCGGGGGGTCTTTACTACTTGACCGGGGTTGTGTAGTGCACAGATTTCACAAGCCTTGACGTATGCCTTTGCCATCCTGTCAAATCCCGGAGCGTACCACATTTTGTCCACCAGGGCTACCATGGCATTACGAGAAGCGTGCACCTTTCCATGAGCCAAAAGGGCCATACTAGGATAGGCAGCCGCAGGTAAACACATACGGAAACCCATCATCCAACCTTCATTTCCTTTTACTGCCCCTGCACTTGCCCAGCGCTCCTGCTCTTGCCCTGAGGGGAGTAGGTCCACCTCCTTCTGTGGTGGGACAGAGAGGGTCTGGTCCTTGGCAGGGGGATCAGGATCCTCCTCCGCTGGGCAGGACCTGGTCTGAACTCTGCACACGGGTGCCCTCCAGTCCAGCAGGGCTGCAGCCTTAGCTGCTCCGTCTGCCTTCTCATTGCCTCTGCTTTCCAAGGAGTCCCCTTGGGTGTGTGCCTTTACCTTTATTATGGCTACCTGCTTCGGGAGCATGATAGCTGACATTAAACTACTTACTGCCTCACCATTCTTTATCGGTCTGCCTTGAGCTGTTAGGAAGCTCCGCGCGCGCCAAATCGGCCCATAGTCATGCGCAACGCCAAACGCGTACCTGGAGTCCGTGTAGATATTAGCAGTGACTCCCCGGGCTAACTTGCAGGCCTCGGTCAGAGCGCACAGCTCCGCTTCCTGTGCTGACATATGTGGGGGCATGGCGCGGCCTATCAGTACTTCATTCATTGATACTACAGCAAACCCTGTCACAAATCTGCCCATCTCATTCTGGTATCGTGATCCATCCACAAACATTTCAAGGTGGGGGTTCAGGAGAGGCTTATCTGTGACATGAGCAAATCCAGCTGTCTCCTGCTCCATCAGAGCAGCACAGTCATGCTGGTGCTCGGTGTCAAAAGCTTCCTCTTCGCCTAGGGAATTGACAAAAAGTTGATCCCCTGTGCTTACTCCCCCTTTTGAATCAGTGTCACCTAATGGCAGTAAGGTGGCCGGATTCAAAGTTGTGCAACGTTGAAATGAGACATTGGATGAAGAGTGTACTGCAAGTTCCATTTTGACCTGTCTAGCAAGAGAAAGATGTCTACGGCTCACCTGTGTCAGAATTCCATGTACGTCATGGGGCGTGAGGACCACAAGAGGGTAGTCTAGGACCACCTCAGAAGCTTTCTCAAGCAGTGCTTGTACAGCCAGAACTGCTCTTACACAGGAGGGTGAACCCCTGGCTACTGCATCAAGATGTGCACTGTAGTATGCTACAGGGCGCTTTTTGTCACCATGCTCTTGTGTGAGGACGGCAGTAGCATGTCCCGCCATCTCAGTCACGAACATCTGGAAGGGTTTATCATAGTCAGGCAGACCCAGTGCTGGAGCACTGGTAATCTGTATTTTCAGCTGATGGAAAGCTGACTCGGCTTCCGGAGACAAAGCAAATGGCTTGGAACTCAGGCAGTCGTACAGAGGCTGCATGGTCATGGAGGCAGAGCGAATCCACGGCCGACAATATGAAACTAACCCCAGAAATGTCCGCAACTGAGCATGGGAGGTAGGGAGTGGCATGTCCTCCACCACCTTGGTACGTTCTGGCGTGAGGTGTTTTGTACCAGGACCTAGGCAGTGACCAAGAAACACAACATGAGATTTGCAAAACTGTAATTTGTCTTTACTGGCTTTACACCCACTGTCTGCAAGAAAACAAAGGAGGCTGAGTGAGGCCGCAATGCAGGTAGGTCTGTCCGGTGCACAGAGTAGGAGATCGTCAACATACTGAAGCAGGGCCACACCTGGTGGGACCGTCCATGCATCAAGTACAAGCCTCATACATCGGGTGAATTGATTTGGGCTGTTTTGTGCCCCTTGTGGTAGAACAGTCCAACAGTACTGTTTTCCTCGGAATGTGAAGGCAAACAGGTACTGGCAATCGGGGTGGATCGGGACGGACATAAATGCATTGGCTAAATCGATCAGAGTGTACCAACAGGTTCCGGATGGTATGGTGGACAACAGAGTGTAAGGGTTGGGGACCAAAGGTGTCTCTAGGATGGTCACCTTATTGATTTCTCTTAGATCGTGAACCATCCGGTAGGTATCAGGTTCGCCTTTCTTCCCTTTCTTTTTAACTGGGAAGAGTGGCGTGTTAGCGGGTGAGACGCAAGGTTTTAAAGCATTCAAGGCACATAACTCTGTAATAGTGGAGGCTATTGCGTCTTCCTGTGCCATGGCTAGGGGATATTGGCGGATCATGGGGGCTTTTTCCCCATCTTTGAGATATACCATGACTGGGGGTACGTGGAGATGGCCCAAGTCTGTCTTCCCTTTTGCCCAAAGGGTCTCTGGCACTGCTGAGAGAACCTGTGTATCTTCTGGGGTCAACACATATAGAGTACAAGAAGGAGGCGGAGTGACCAAGTCTGCTGCCATGAGACAGAATACTTGGTGGTCGGCCGCAGAGGTACTGACATGAGTCTCACCGGTAGGATGGAGCTGAATACAGCACCCCAGGGGTCCCATCACATCGGTTCCCATGATGCAATCCCCAGCGGGTGACACCAGGAAGCGAGTGAGGACTCGTGACCCTTGAAAGGAGACTTCTATGGGCTCGGTCTCACGCATGGGTGTTGGTTCCCCGGACACTCCAACGGCTATGGCTATGGAGTCTGAGAGGGGAATACTAAGGTCATTGACTTGTGAGGTACTGACACATGATTTAGTAGCCCCTGTGTCAATTAAAAAGGGCACCTCCTTCCCCTGGATTTTTAGAGGCTGAAAAATTTGTGGCCCACGTGCGTCAGTAACTATAAGGGACACGGGGGAAGGAGTGCCAGACCTTCATTGGTAATTGGTATACCCGTTGTTTCCCTGTGGGCGGGATGATGTGGTATTGGCCGTACTTCCCTGTTGCCCCCTTTCGTCTGACATGTTCTGTCTAGTGCGTTTAGGGGCTCTACAATTACGGGCCAAGTGTCCAGTCTTCCCGCAGTTATAACACTTACGGGTCTCCCGCCTGGGGTCTGTAAGTCGGACTGTGTCCCCCTCCATGGTGTAATGTTTAACCATAACACCCTTTGCGTGGTTTTCTGTGTCCATGACAAATCCTACAGCTTTCTTATATAGATCACGCGGTCTGGCCTGTCGCCAATCGGGGGTACATGCTTTAACGCGTTCGGACAGGCGCTTATCTATTCCTTGCATAAAGGCTTCACAAAAAGCAGCATTACGTATTGCTTTTGGACAATCATATAAACCCAGATCTCTGCCAACTTCCTCTAAACGGCCAAAGTAACATTCAATAGACTCACCCTTGTTCTGTCTACACTGGGTTAGGGCTGTACGTCTCTCTTGGGCTTTATCCTTAAACCAGGTTTTAACCTTGTCAACATATTGAGTACCACTAGGTAATGTCTGGGGGTCATCTGGGCGATCTTCAAGACCACAAAATTGAGCAATACTATTGTAAAGGCCCAGAGGACATTTTACATTCATAAGACATTCCATATCTGTCCAAGTGGCAGAGTAGTTTTTCTGTATGACTTCCAACTTTCTATGGAAAGCTGCTGGCTCTGTCTGGGGATCGGGCAGTTGCTGACACAGTGCCATCTGGTCTGTGGCGCTCCAGGGTCGCCATGTAGTGACTGTAGACCCGGGAGTTGGTCTATGTGCGTCTGTAGGTCTGTCATTAGAAGACGATGGTCTGTCAGTGTCCTCTTGTCTGACCGTGCCCAATGGTGGACTCGGTCTGTTTGGTTCTCTATAATGGGTAGTGGAGGTTGTAACTGGGAATAAGGGAATCGGTTGTCTACACTGATCCCTGGGACGTGGAGTCCCACATACTGTACAGAGTTCTTTAAAACAGGCATTCTGTTGACCACAACGTGGACAGTCCCAAGCCGGACCTCTATTTACTTCAGGGCCCGGGGATCTTGATTGAGGGCTGTAGGGAGGTGTATCCATCTGGGCAGTAGCCTGTGGATACGTAGGAGGCAAGGGTGGCAAATTGGGATACAGAGAATTAAAGGGATTATTTGGAGACATTGGTGGAACGGCCGGGACGACAGGAGAGACTAATGGAACCGTAGGGGTTTCCATGGGAACGTCTATTGGTGGCCGGGGCATAGGACAATAAACTAAAATGCCCTCGCCTCGGGACTCGGAGTCCCAGTGTTCGTCTTTTGCTGTTTTAGAGCAGTCCAGAATAGCCTTCATGCCTTTTTCCAAACCCTTATTTCTTATTTCCTTTCTATGCTTATCCTCATATTGTGACCAAAATTCATAATTGAATGTTCCCGCCTTCTTAAGGCCTATACGTTTGTAAACTTTATAGGCTTGTCTGCAAATGTCCTCCCCTTCTCTATCTTTATTTATCTCAATAGGAGTCTGATATATCTTAGATTGTTCAGACCCCATCTTGACCACTTCCGACTATTCTTCACTAAGTATACAGGACGTATATTTCACACAGTAAACTAAGATAATCACTGAGACTATCTGGGAACACACAGTTCCCTGTCCCGGAATAGATTTACAGAACTAAAACGTGGTCAACTTCAAACACTAGGATTCAGGGGAGACCAGACTTCGCCTCTTAGGGAACTTTTAGTAATATTATAACAGATCCAGAGTAACAATATGACTGCCAGAAATGAGACTATAACAATAACAATTATTTCAATCTCCAATACAGACAACATGACTCTTTAAGTCCCAATGAGTGAGTTCTTCCGTCTAGGACAGTTAAATGAACTTATTCACTCTAAAATATGGACAGGGCAGAAAATATACGAAACAGGCAACAACATACCTCTAGTCCGTTAGAGACACACAGATCAAAAGAATCCAGACTGTATAATAGTAAGATAAGCTCTTACCTGTACACCGGTGTTTTAGTCTGGGGTCTCCGAATCCAGTATCCACGTCAACGGGCCAGGAGTTTGTTTCAGTCTACTGGTTGCGATGTCCCGTACAGGTAAGCCCCGCCCCACGTTGGGCACCAAGAACTGTCGAGGGTTAATTTGTTCAAACAGACTGGTCAGTTATGTTGTCGGTTCCAAATTGACCTAAACAGGAGGAGCGCTCCTTTGAGAGACCATGCACAGACCTATACACACAGTATATGGTTTGAAACAAGTGACTCTATTTTATTATCTGTATCTCTTGGTATTTATAGAAGATCGCCCACGCAGGGATGCGACCTCTGGTAATACAAGGAATAACCTCATGATTTCCATACATCTTAAACTCATGACTTCTATATCTGACAATAAACTTATGACGTAATCATTCAATAAACTTTGACATTTAGGCTTGATATATGACATTAAGAAATAGCTGATTTCACATGTAAGAGCTAGCAACTTCTTTGCGGTTAGGCTATGTCTTCCGAGACATCTGGCCTTAGAACTTCCTGATTCCACTTAGATCAGACGTACTTCCTTAAAAAAAAACAGTCATGACTTCTGTTACACATACAATATATTGCTAAAATATTCTTTTTGCTAAAATAGATTGATAAGCATATATACGGTACTCATTTTTGATAAGCGACATATATTAATTTCTTTACAGCCCCTATTGGCCCTTATCAGTTGTGAGTTTGAAGTCATGTGACCATGCTTCAAATATGTGTTAGCAAGGTGGAATGTAAGAGATAGGACTCTAGGCTAGTCAAGCAAGAATGAGCAGTTAGCAAGAGAGAGAGAGAAGCTTTTGGACCCCCACAGACAATGATTGGTCTGTGTGTGGATAATGGAAGAGACCGAACGATTTCCTGAGATTGACCCTGGGACTAGTATTCCTGGGAGTTCTTCCCACTAAGAAGAGGAAAAGAGATCGCCAAGTAGTGCTGAGAGTCGGCTGGAAGTGTCAGTGTTGACGGGCTGAGAGTCCGGAGCAGTAAGAAGTATGTTTTCCAGGAGCGGAGCTGCACAGATAACTGGGACTGTGGGCCCGAGATTCATCCTGAGTTTTACCTCCCTGTCACACCACCAGCTTTGCTCTAGCCTATGTACTGTGGAACTGTTTAGTGTTGGCGTGTTTAAGTAAAGCAACATTGCCGACTGTTCCCGGCTCTGTTTTCAACTATCCCCTGTGTGTTTGGACTATCATTCCATCATCCACCTTCACTGCAGAGGAAGGAACAGTGGCGTCACGTGACACCGAACTGCAAGTTCCAATCTGCAGCTTGGTTCATTAAATTTCTAAGGTCTCCCCCTAAGCAGTGGCCGGGATGGGTCTCGTTCATCCCTTACGGGGAAGAAGATGGTAGAGCCACTGTGACAAGTGACATCTCTATCTCCACCATCTCCTCAGCCGTCGGCCCGCTCTTCACCCGCTGCACATACACTAAAGAATGCTGGACATTGAACACTACTCCAGCCATAATCAGATGGAAAAGACATGTCCCTTACCTAACAGGGAAGTGAGGAGCCACTGCCTACAAGCAGAGTTATTGTCCTGATAAGGACAGACCCAATGTCTTCACCTGGGCCCCGACTGTCCCTTACAGGATCCCCTGGAGAGATGGACTGACACAGCAAAGCAAAAGAATAAAAGGTAACAAAAACAACAGAAATGATCATAAGTACTTATCGGAATAAGAAGCTTTCTACCCAGCATAGAGGCACCAACCTATACCAATCACTCCTCTATAGAACTGGAATAAACAGCAAAGAGGAAAGGGAGGGGTAGGAATATAAAGCTCTCCACACCTGCTAAAAGATAGAGCCACTGAAGAACCACACCCCAAAGCCGTTCTCAGGTATGACACATAGTTAGCATACAAATATGCAGTATACTGGGAGATAGCAGGCAGCAAGCTCTGCACAACGTGCATTAACCCCTGTCCTATATAGTAACAGGGTGACGGGTCAGACCCTGTGTCGTGGCCACCATGCCACAACGTCATCACGACCGACAAGCAGCAACAGTACCTCCCCTCCGAGGAGGGGCCTCTGGACCCTTAGGACCTGGTTTACCAGGATTTCATTTATGAAAGTTTCTAATTAACCAGTCCACGTTCACCTCAGAAGCTGGAACCCACATCCTCTCCTCAGGACCGTACCCTCACCAATGCACCAGATACTGTAACTGCTAAGGAGGAGGCAGAGAGACTGACTGCCAAAGAAAGCAAAAATAAGCCTAAACTATTCTTTAATTATATAAAAAGTAAAAGGATTTGCACTGAAAGCATTGGCCCCTTAACAAATAATGCAGGAGAAACCACAAAAGATGATGGGGAAGGCGAATCTATTAAATAGCTTTTTCTCAAGTGTATTCATGAATGAAAAAGAAATGTCACATGAGATGCAGGGAGATAAAACAACCCCCCTGCTAAGTATTGCATGCCTAACACAGGCGGAAGTGCAGAGCCGGTTAAGAAGGATTAAAATTGATAATCGCTGGGCCCAGATGAAATACACCCAAGGGTTCTAAGGGAACTAGGTGATGTGATAGCTAGGCTGCTGTTTCTTATATTTAGGGACACCATTGAGACCATGGCTGTACCACTGGATTGGCGCATTGCAAGTGTGGTTTCAATATACAAAAAGGGTCTAAAGGAGAACCTGGTAACTACAGGCCAGTAAGTCTCACTTCAATAGTTGGAAAAATATTTGAGGGATTTCTGACAGACGTCATCCTGCAATACCTCAAGAAGAACAACGGAATAACTCCTCACCAGAACGGGTTCATGAGGGGGCGATCATGTCAGACCAATCTGTTCAGCTTCAACGATGAACTAAGCTCTAGGTTGGACTTGGGAGAGTCTATTGATCTTGTATATCTAGATTTTTCTAAAGCATTTGACACCGTGCCACATAATAAGCTAATATATAAAATGAGACAGTTCGGTTTCGGTGAAAACATGTGTATCTGGGTAAAGAACTGGCTCAGAGATAGAAAGCAGAGGGGGGCAATAAATGGTTCATACTCTGATTGGGCCACTGTTGTAAGTGGGGGGCCACAGGGTTCAGTATTAGGCCCCATTCTGTTCAATGTATTTATCAACGACCTGATAGAGGGGCTGCATAGTAAAATATCAATATTTGCAGATGATACAAAACTATACAAGATAATTAATGCAACGGAGGACAATGTGCGGCTGCAAACGGACCTGGACAAGCTGGGGGCTTGGGCAGAAAAATGGCAAATGAAGTCCAATATTGATAAATGTAAGGTTGTGCACATGGGCAGGAGAAACGGATGTCACCAATATACACTAAATGGGGTACTGCTAGGGAAAAGTGATATGGAAAAAGACCTGGGGGTACTAGTGGACTGTAGACTAACAGGAGCAATCAATGCCAGTCAGATGCTGCAAAAGCAAATAAAGTCTTGGGGTACAGTAACAGAGGTATAGGGGCGAGGTATAAGAACATTATTCTTCTGATATATAAGGCACTTGTCAGGCCTCACATGGAATACTGTTGTTAGGTCTGGCAGATCTGGACATCGTGCTCTGAATCTGTGATTGCCTTTTTTTCAGTACTGTCATGGTTAAATTGGTTCTGCCTCTTCCACCCAGCTGTAGATGGTTGGTCATCTATTCACCCCTATATAGAAGCCTCAGAATTGACAGCCCCTGCTGCAATGTTGGTGTATGAGCCCTCATATATGCACGCGTTGCAGCTGCTCCTGTTTGTTCCTGTGTTTGCAGTTTATACTTTGTCTTCAGTTTGCTCAAATGCTTTCAGCTTGGTCCTGAACTTGCTCACTCCTTGGTTCTGCAGATGGCATGGTGTTATCCAACTTCCTGGTGATCAGTCCTGACAGGGTTAATCAGCGCCTACGTTCCCGCGCAGGGCCGCCCTTGTCAGGGTGAATTCTTAAGCAAGGACTTGAGGAACACATTAATGATCTTTAACGAGCTTGGAATCTTCAATCCAAATGACACTGGGTTAATGCTCTCCATGATCTTAAATGGACCAATAAAACGCGGACCCAGCTTAAAGTTGGTGGTTTAAGCTTGAAGGTTCTTTAAGCTTGATGTTCTTGGAGGACAACTAGACCAAATCACCCACCTGAAAACTAACCCCCTCTGACTGACTCTTATCTGCCTCTCTCTTATAGCTTCTTACTGATCTTTTAAGATTTCTCTGGAAACTTCTTTCCAGACTGCCTCGAGGCTGGACAAGAATACATTTTTGGGGGGGCACCTCCGATATAGATTTAGTAAATGAACCAAAACACAGATGGAAACCATAACAGAAAAATAAGAGAAGATTTGCCCTTAGACTCTAAAGATCTATTGTCAGAGCAAATTCTGCTAAAGGTAAAAACCCCGACCAGCATTCTTGATTATCAGAAACAAAGCACTGCAGGTACTGTTGGAGACTCTGGTTACGCTTCTCCATCTGGCCATTTGTCTCAGAATGGCAAGCTGATGAAAAAGACAGATGTATACCTAACTGACGACACACAAAACGCCAGAACCTGGATACAAACTGACCCCTTCGATCAGAGACAATATTAGATGGTACCCCGTGTAACCTAACATCATGGGCTATGAACAGTTTATCCATTTTTTTGCATTAGGTAGACTAGGCAGAGCAATAAAATGATACAGCTTGCTGAAATGTTTAACCACCACCAGATAATAGTGTTTCACTCCGAGGACAGTAAGTCAGTGATGAAATCCATGGACAGATCAGTCCATGGTCTCTCTGGTACTGGTAGGGGCAACTACTTTCCAGCTGGGAGATTCCAAGGCGATTTGGCTCTAGCACAGACCTCACATGTCAAAACATGGTTACAGACCCCCATCTTTCTTCTTAACAAAGAAGAAACCAGCAACTACTGGCAAATTGGATGGACATATAGGTTTCTTTCTCAAATTGTCTGCAATATACTCCTTGATGGCGTGTCTCTCTGGACCCGACACGTTATACATGCGACTCCTGGGTAGCTTGCACCCTGGAATGAGGTCAATATGAGGTGGTAACTTATCTGCTCCCTCTTTAGAAAAGACATCAGCGAAGTCCTTGATGAACTCAAGTAGTAAAACATAATAAAAACTGCATGAGTTTGCTATTGCCATAATTGTGCTGACCCACAGAATAAATTTAACCCCTAAAGGACTTTAGCGGTGTGGTGGTTTTACTGCCTTTTTTTTCTTCAGCTACAAAATAATTTTTGCTGCATTTTTAATGGGGCTATTTTTTATATCTTTTTCCACTGACTTTTTTTTTTCTGTTTTTTTAGTTTTAGGGGGAGCAAAAAACTATTTTTTTTATTTATAGTTGTTTATTTTTAAAATTAGTATATTTACACTAAAATAATGTACAGGAATGGGTTCCTCAGCGTATTTTGGAGGTTTTGATATTTAATCTGTATAGTTTTGGATTATAGGGTGCATATGGCAATGGCGTTGGTTGGCATCGGTGGTGGGGCACTTTCTTTTTATGTATAAATGATTTTATTCTGTAAATTTTTACACTTATCTATGTAACAATTTTTTCTACCATCTCTGTCCTCTATGACGCCATATAAGACCTCTGGGGGTCATTCATAGCATCATAAAATGGTAGAGTTGAAAGGAACCTCCAGGGGTCCCTTCCGACTTCACCATTCTATGATTCAAATACTTTTCCACTGTAGCTGGGGCATCCATAGGGGCTCCAGTTACAGGGAGAACCCGTGTCACTAACAGAGCTGATCAGGGGCAACTAGAGCCCTGTGACAGGAGGCAACCGGTGGTCATGGGATCGCTGTGTCGAATAGCGGATGTAACACTTTCTCTTTTTAGTACACAAAAACTCATTGAGTGCTATATAGCCTGTAAAGGAGAAGGCAGAAGTGGTTAAAAATTACATCTACCTTCTCCTTTGGGTCCTCAGCTGTGACTAACAGCTGAGAACCCGAACTGTTCCTGCTTCATTGTAAAAGCTTTAATCCCACACCATACTTCTGCTATTGGCCGGTACTAAAGCCCAGGACCGAGCACCGTAAATTTACAGTCTTTGGTCCTTAAAGGGTTTAAGAGATTTTCCAGGACATAAAAAAGAGGTTATACAGTCTTAAAATAAAGAAAAATTGAATACTCTCCCATCCCAGTCGCTCCCCGTCCAGTGCTGAGGCTCCGGTACCTGCCGAAGGGAACTTGGAAGCAGCGTCAGGTAGCCACATGCCGTTCATTGTGCATATGACCGCTCAGACAGTCACAGACTTTAGTGACCATGCAGGAATCACTGCTGAACTCTGTGAGTGGATGCAAGGTCTTGTGCACAATGTATGGCATGTGACTGCCCACTGCTTCTTCTGGGTTCCGTGTGGCGGGCACCGGGGCTGCAGTGCTGGACGGGGAGCCACCGGGATAGGCAAGTGTTCAATTTTCTTTATCCTAAGGCTAACTTCCCATGGGCGAGTGCGATATCGGGCTGTGAATCACGACCTGATATCGCGCTCGCCAACATGAGAATTTCCTGAGGATGCGATGTGTTTTTATGTCAAAACCGCCTTGCATCACTTTGTAGATGAACGCGGAGTTTCTTCTATTGTTTTCAATGGGAAACTTTGTGTCGCGTGCAATTTTCTCGCCCGTGTGAAGCCGGCCTAAAACTGCATAAACTTTTTTTTTTGTCCCAGTAAACCTTTATGTTTGTTCCCAGCAAGAGAAACCAAGTAATCTTGTAGATATGAAACTTTTTAATGGCTAACAAAAATACATGATGTTACAGCGAGCTTTCCAACCTCTCAAGGTTCTTCCTTAGGCTTAAAGGGGTTGTCCCGCGGCAGCAAGTGGATCTATACACTTCTGTATGGCCATATTAATGTACTTTGTAATGTACATTGTGCATTAATTATGAGCCATACAGAAGTTATCAAAAGTTTTATACTTACCTGCTCCGTTGCTGGCGTCCTCGTCTCCATGGTGCCGACTAATTTTCGGCCTCCGATGGCCAAATTAGCCGCGCTTGCGCAGTCCGGGTCTTCTTTTTTTATGAATGGGATCGCTTGTGCAGGATGCCGGCTCCGTGTAGCTCCGCCCCATCACGTGCCGATTCCAGCCAATCAGGAGGCTGGAATCGGCAATGGACCGCACAGAAGAGCTGCGGTCCATGGAGGGAGCAGACCCCGGCGGCCATCTTCAGCAGGTGAGTATGAAGACGCCGGACCGCCGGGATTCAGGTAAGCACTCTCCGGTTTGTTTTTTTAACCCCTGCATCGGGGTTGTCTCGCGCCGAACGGGGGGGGGTGTTAAAAAAACAAAAAACCCGTTTCGGCGCGGGACAACCCCTTTAATGAAGTAGATTCGAAGAGGCATGAATATGTATACACACACATACTTATGACAAGGCACAGACATGGATGTGATTAATTTGCACTGAAAAGAATACCACAACAGGATGAGTAGAGAAATAAATAAATACTTAAATAGTTACTGATAAAGATGTGAAGGTTTTATAGTCCCTGAATTAGTGTTAGGGGTTCACCAGGTCAGAGTGTTATCTGTGCTATAGATGTCTCACTCCAGTATTAAAAGTAAAATAATAAAAGTAAAAAAAAAAAACCTTTTGCCATATCTATAATAAAAGAATCTAAACAATAAAACAAAAATACATATTTGGTATTGCTGCGTCCGTAAAAGTCTGTAAAAGTCCCTATCAAAGTAATGCATTACTTACCGTGCACGATGAACCTCGTCTGAAAAAAAAAATAAAGAATGCCAAAAAATTCATTTTTTTGGTCAGTCGATCTCCCAGGAAAAATGCAATAAAAAGTGATCAAAAAGTCGTATGTATTCAAAAATGGTGCCAACACAAACTACAGGACGTCCCGTAAAAAATGAGCCCTCGAACAACTAAGTCGACACAAACTTTTGAAAGTTATTGCTCGCAGAAGATGGTGGCAGAAAATAATTTAAAAAAAAATAAAAATATCTTTGAAAAAAATACAAGTACTACAGCAAAAATAAAACTATGTAAGTTTGGTATTGTAGTAATCGTACCGACCCATAGAATAAAGTCATCGGGTCATTTTTGTTGCAGTTTGTGCGCCGTAGAAATAAGACGCACTGAAAGATGGCGGAATGTCATTTTTTTTTTTCATTTTACTCCACTTAGAATTTTTGGAAAGTTTTTCAGTGCATTATGCGGAGCATTAAATAATACCACCATCTCGTCCCGCAAAACATACAGCGACGTCGATGGATAAATAAAGGTGTTACGATTTTTTAAAAGGTGGAAAGAAAAAACGAAAATGGAAAAACAAAAGGGCCGCATCATTAAGGGGTTAATGCAGCATTTTTACCGCACTATAAGGGCGAGCACCCACTGGCGTTTTTTTACCTGCGTTTTGCGTTTTTCCTGCACAGGCATAGAGATAACATGTGTTCCTGTCCACTGGCGTTTTTTTTGCGTTGCGTTTGCGTTTTTAACATAGGAACATGTCAGTTGCATATGTGTCCTTTTTTTTCTCCTAATGCACCCATCAAAGTCAATGGAAATTAATGGAAAAGCCGCGAAAACGCAGCGAAAAACGCCGCGAAAAACGCGCGGAAAAATCGCGGGAAACGCGGCGCAAACGCCAGTGGGTGCTCGCCCTAAAACCCACAAAACAACCACTCAAAAATGTCTCAATTGCGTTTTTTTTTAATGTTTTACATCACTTGGAAAATTTTTAAAGTCTTTGAATACATCTTATGGTGCGTTAAATGGAAGCACTGAAAAAATACAACTCATTCTGCAAAAGAAAATCGATCCGCTGTCTGGGTACGTCATCGCTTTCAAAAAGTTATCATTTTTTGAAAGCAGAATGCAGAACACAAAGAAAAGACTAAAATACGGCGTGTCCTCAAGGGGTTACTGTGTTTCCCCCGAAAATAAGACAGTGTCTTATATTAATTTTTGTTCAAAAAGGTTTAACATTTTTACATGTATAGCTGCCTGGACACTATGTAAATTGACTTTTTTAATTAACTGTTAGCAGGGCTTAATTTTGGAGCAGGGCTCATATTTCAAGCATCCTTAAAAAGCCTGAAAATCATTTTGCATCCTCAAAAATTCTGGAAATTCATGCTATGTCTTATTTTCAGGGTATGTCTTATTTTCAGGGAAACAGGGTAATATTGTGAATTACTGACATTATATAACGATCAGAGGTTCAGAATCAAGGAAAGTATGAACACGTATAAGGAAGCAGAATCCACCTTGAGCGCGGTGCAGCGACTCCAGCCTGCAGCTCCAGATTCTACAGCTGTGACTCTGATTCCCGCTGACTATATGTACTATTATTTACTCGCCGTTACGGCGTCGGCCTCCCAGCACAGCAGAAGGTAATCTCATATGGAGGCATCATTCAATAAGTTACATTCGCTGCAGACAAACCTATTTGTATCTCGTTTAAGGAAAATATCAATCACTATTAGATTTCACACATGACACATTTTCCAACTGCTTCTTATTTAGTGCCGCTCGATCTCCATCAGAAGCCTGAACTGCATTATTCTGGTGAGGAGCCCCCGCTGCAGCTGACCTTGCTGAAGCCCCCCGCAGCCTGTCAAGCCTGATGCTCTCAGAACGTGTAAAGTGCAGGTTCTATTCCCACCGGAGAACATACATGTCAGCTCCTGTTACTCTTAACTCCAGCAGCCTGCGGGCCCGAGGCCTGAGGTTGCTGCACCACCAGATGTCACATGCTGCCTCCTCACCCCACCTCGCTCCATGCTCATCCTGCACAGAGATATAAAGTACAAATATTTAAGAGTTTGGTGGAGATAAAACTAACGGCACTTGTATCCTCATAGCATTGGATGTGTTCTGCACACCTGAGGGATTACCTACAGGGCCGGACTGGGACAAAAAGATCAGCCCTGGCATAAAAATCCCACCAGTCCACATACAATATCAGCCACCACCCCCGGATTGGTTGTTGAACCAATTGGGAATAGTCCCGGTGCACATTTTACCCAAGGACTTCCTAGTGGAGCAATCACATGACACAGCTAATCCTCCGCCTGGTACTGGCTGCAGTGATCATGTGATCGCCCCACCAGGAAGTTATATTGCAATCACTTGATCACTTTTATAATGCTTTGGTATAGTTGACATAGTAAAGAATTACTCCATGTGCATCTAAAACTGCAAAGCAATCTATTAGGTTGTGCTGAAGGATCAGCCTTATAGTCATACATTCATGACATACATGTGAGCCTTTTCTAGGCCTCCGCTTGCCATGGTTACCCATTGGCATCCTGCCATTGCATTTGTGGGGTGCGGCTGGGGACAGAGAGACCTCCCACTGACTAACCACCTAGATGCTGTGGTCACTATGAACCAGGGCATCTAGGGAGTTAAAGGGGTTGTCCCGCGGCAGCAAGTGGGTCTATACACTTCTGTATGGCCATATTAATGCACTTTGTAATATACATTGTGCATTAATTATGAGCCATACAGAAGTTATAAAAAGTTTTATACTTACCTGCTCCGTTGCTGGCGTCCTCGTCTCCATGGTGCCGACTAATTTTCGCCCTCCGATGGCCAAATTAGCCGCGCTTGCGCAGTCCTGGTCTTCTGCTCTCTTCAATGGAGCCGCTCGTGCAGAATGCAGGCTCCGTGTAGCTCCGCCCCGTCACGTGCCGATTCCAGCCAATCAGGAGGCTGGAATCGGCAATGGACCGCACAGAAGAGCTGCGGTCCACGGAGGAAGAGGATTCCGGCGGCCATCTTCACAGGTAAGTATAGAAGTCACCGGAGCGCGGGGATTAAGGTAAGCGCTCCGGTAAGCTTTCTGTACGTCCCTGCATCTAGGTTGTCTCGCGCTGAAGGGGGGGGGGGGGGGGGGTTGAAAAAAAAAAAACCCCGTTTCGGCGCGGGACAACCCCTTTAAATGAAAGGGATCACAGTTTTCTTTGATTCTGGCCATTGAAGTGAGAGCCTGACTGTCAGCCAACACAGGGCAGTCGCCACGATCATGAGGGCACTGGAGCCATGACATAAATCTCCATCACGGAGACTCAGGGCAGCCAGACTATGATGTCCATTTATCTCATTAAGGCTTAGCAGGTTAAAGTAAATCTCCAGCTCTAACATGTTCTGTGCTTCGTAGAAAGCCTTCTGCAGCTAGCGATGCCCGCCACGTATATGCTTCTCCTCTTAACGCCAACATGGCAGTGGCTGGCGGTTTGCTGACCCCTGTCTACTTGTGTTCGCTCCACTTACTGCCTGTTTGAGCCCACCTACAACAGAAGTTCCCAATCTGCCCCGGAGGGTGACCCCTTACATACCAAGTTCCACTGTTAGCAGAGAACAGAGCAGCTGCCGCAAGAAATAGGCTGCAATCTACTTGCAATGTAGTGGTTGTTCTCACAGCTTGTTCACATATCTCACCGCTAAATATAATCACCGGCGAGCTAATTACATATTAGTCTCATTGTCAAAATATTTCTAATGTGTAAAATGAGACATAAATGATCTGAACGAATCGCGTCACGGAGTCGGAGGAATTTAATTACACTTTCAGAGTTTCCATGCGTTTACTTTAATATCGTCCTTCGATAACATTTTGCTTCCAACTAATCCTGTGTGGGTGCAGATATCGGTTGTGTCCTGGTGGCTCCAGTCTTGTGCCGCGTGCAAGACCTCCTGACACCAGAGATCGCATCCGCACCTCCTGTCACATGGCGCACTTCTGGCGGATATTGTACTTTATTTGGAACACAGATCAATATACACAAAAGGCGAGTAAAAACCATAAAACCCATGATCAGTCATCCCTATACTAACCCCTCCGATGCCATGATAAGGCACAGAAATAGGTACAAAAGAGCATAAGAGAGCAGATACGTCACCGATATTAGTGCACTTAGTATTATTGCTACCTTTCTTGTGGATATTTTTACATTTCTTTTGGTGTCCATAGTGGACTAAAGAGTATAATGTAATGACATTAGAGATGAGCGAACGTACTCGTTAAGGGCGATTTCGCAATCGAGCATCGCTATTTTCGAGTACCTGACTACTCGGGTGAAAAGATTCGGGGGGGGTGGGTGGGGGGAGGGGAAAGAGCTCCCCCCTGTTCCCCACTGCTACCCCCGGCTCCACCATGCCGCCCCCCGCCCCCCGGCGCCCCCCGAATCTTTTCACCCGAGTAGCCTGGTACTCAAAAATAGCGATGCTCGATTGCGAAATTGCCCTTAACGAGTACGTTCGCTCATCTCTAAATGACATAGAATAGTATTAGATTATACCGTGTTTGGACCGGCAGTCTATTAAGCCGTGCCACAGGCATGTCTTGATAGGCAATCAACCACACTTCACTTCAGAAGGCTGGAGGCTGCCATGGCAACTGAAGGGTACCTCACAATCTCATCGCAGGGGGCTTTTCGGGACCCTAGAATTCAGATCGGGACATTTAAATGCCGAAGTCAGCTCGTCCCAGTAATGATCATTCCTATGTTTTAATACAGGAATGCACATCGCTGACTGCGCTGAGTGAACGGAGGCGGATCAGCGGGGATCGTTCTGGTCCGCACGCCTCCATTCATAGTATGCAGGCAGCTGTTTACGAGGTTGAATTGTGAAAAAAAAATAGGTGGGGAGGGTTGGTGATGGGAATTTATTAAATGTCCTGGCAGCAATTGGCGATTGGTCTTTGCAGTCGATTATAAATTTGGCTGGGGGGGGGGGGGGCAGGGTGTGGATAGTCACCTCCCCCCTTTTCACTGGATAGTTGTGTTGGTGTCTGGCGCTCCTTGGCTCTGACAAGTCTGACTCCTTGCAGAGATCGTGGCATTTATAGCCTTATGAAGGCTAGTGGGTCTCCGAGTCAATTGGAGAGCGGCGGGAGGCAATTGGGATATTTCCCTTTAAATGGTGAAGTGACAGATTTTGGGGCTTCAGGGACCTCCCCTCTTTTGGTGGATGGTTAAATTAATTAATGTGTTTGGTTAAAGGATTAATTTATGTTAAAATTGTTTGTAATCAAATGCCTGCCAAATTATCCAAAAGTAATAAGTGTTTGGCATTATTTGGGGAAGTAACGGGTTCGGGGTTGGAGAGTTGGAAGGTTTTGAGGTCGCGGTGCTACAGTAGGCAACGATTCTGGTACACCCAAGTGGTGACGAAAATCACCCATTCAAGTCTAAGGACTCTTTCACATTGGCAATGCGTCTTTTTCGGATGGCCACAACACAGGCAAAAAGAAACATGAACGAAAAAAAGACACATGACCAAGTCGTGGCTAAAAATTGCATTTTCTTGCCCTTTAACATGACTGGATGTGGCATATATGCGCCACAGCCTAGTATTCCTTCGACCAGCATAAATGCTCAGCATGGCTTCTATTTGTTAAATTGAGCCAGCTGACATGGTTTATCAGCGCTAGCCACTGCTAAACTCCCTCCCGCTCCCTTTGCCGCCAGCGCCCATAGAAGTCTATGGGAGCCGCCAGCTGATAGCAGCCGAAAGATAGGGCAGGGCCTATCTTTTCCGGTTGCGTCAAAACAATGGTGGGTGTATTTGGCCACCGACATCCTATCTTCGCCAGCTGGACATTTTTACGCAGCTAATAATCACCCATGTGAATAAATACATTAGAATCCAATGCTTCACATGGTTGTGATTTTTGGCCAAAGTTTTATACATTCACACAGAAGTTTGGGCTAAGCAGGGGAACTCATACACCACAACTAAGGACACAAATAGAAAAATGTTAGGTCGCTTTCCCATAGCATAGGGTCCCACAGGGCAGTCCTAAGGTTAATAGGTCCTAGAGACATTGCTATGAGCCCTTATAGAAATATAGGAGGCACCCTTTAGGGCAAAAACCCTATTCTCTCCTGTTATAGGGTTAAATAAAACCTAGCAATAGTGCCCCTTGTAATTGGCTGCATCCAGCTAATTTTGGGGTTGGTCAGCCTCTCCCTATGGTAGAATTTATGTGACTGGGAGAAACTGGCCATGTGACTCAGAACTAAAACTGTAACAGTTCCTGTGATTGAAAGGAAGACCCTCATACAAGTCGGGAAGATACCGGACATCACAACTGTAAGATTAAAAAGTCCCTGCACAGTCAGGAGTTAGTTTCCCCTCAAGAGAGTCGGCACCATACTTCACATCTCGTAAAGGAGTGCTGAACCCAAATTTAACCCTTTCCTAAAAGTGCTAGTTTCAGCTCAGAGTCCAGCAAGTGTCCCACTCAGTCTTCCAACATAACCTTGTTATATAGTGATTAGTGAGAATGTAATGATTGTCTTCCATTGTCATGTGCGAATACATTGTAGGCCCTACCAGGTTGCTTTATCAAGCTTTGTGGGAATTGAACTCATCTTGCAAATCTAAGCAAATTGTGCCTTCAGGTTGACTTTACCACCATCCGACTTGTCTCCTTATTCCACTAAGAGAATACATTACAATAAAGGCACTGGCGTCACGACAAACCAACACCAATTCATTTAGCCAGAAACCCCTTTACAATCCCACCTTCAGCTCGAGCTACCTGTGACCAGGTGAGAACTGTTACCGCCCACCCGAGCTACTGCCCGTTAACTCCTGTTCGCCGCACTAAGAAAATTGCATTAGATTTGTACGTTACAAGACATGCAAATCCTGCATGAATATGAACCCCATTCTTCAGAATAGAGTCATATTTATAAGCGACATGTCCTATCTTTGTGCATTCCTCGGAACGCATCGGCCATTGTTTTAAAATGGTCAGGAAAACACATTGCATGGTGTGCATTGTGAGGTTTCTCATGGAAAACAATGGGAAACACTTGCCGATCCTCCGATGCGGCTGAAAGCCGCGCCAGAAGATCACAGCTCCCAGAGAAAAAATTGGCAATTTTGCCCAAAAATAGAACATGCTGTCATTTTTTGAGCTGCGCTATCAGTGTGAGCGAAAAATGTCCTCATGTAAATGAACCCACTGAAATCAATGTGTTATTTTCCTGTGCCAGTTCTGTCCATAATGCAATTAGACTGAACTTCTATGGGAAATCAGCTATGTAGATACGCCCTCCGCCAGTTGTATTTGCATGGGCGATTTTCATGCACAACTTCTGTACATTGCAAGATGCACAGAAGTCGTGCATGAAAAGAACCCATTTACACGGGCAGCATTTCTCTTAGACTGAGAGCCGAGATGGAAACATTGCAGCGCATCATTTTTTCCGGGTGACATCACCCCTTATTTTCATGAAACTGAAAAAAATAAAATCGCCCTGCATGTGTATCCCACTTGTATGCAATGTATATGCGAGTTTTCTACTGAAGCATGCAGTATTTAAGAACGTGAAAAATGCGTATGAAAAATCACACATGCTGCAATGTTGGTTTACAAATACGATATCGGCCCAAGTTGCTCGGACTGATATTGCACTGATTTACTCATGTAGGCTTGGCTCAGAGTTGAAAATCTTCCTTTTTCCCTTTCTCGTCTTTCATCAGAGTTTTCTTTTAGGCTAATCCTACATCTGCGCTGGGGGCTCCGTTTTAGAATCCCCTGGATGAACAGATCCATTTCATAGTGGAACCAAACTGCTATACTGTATGTAACGCACTTTGTGTTGTTTATCCTTAACCCTTTCCAATCCAATTTGTATCCTGGTTTTCCTAGGGGGGGCTTACTCTTTTTCTGCTGTTATACAACGGCGCTATATGCTGGCTAAAGCCAGTACTGCATGAGCTGACACGTTGGATAGGCTCCGACAGCAGACAGGCTGGCAATATACAGTAAGAGAACCCCGACGGACGTCTTCCAACATCGGAGCTGTGCAGCCTTAAATCATAATGTCTTCAGACGTCAGACAGTGGATTGGAAAGGGTTAAAACCCCATAAAAACTGATTGAAAAAAAAAAAAAAGCAAACTCATCAATAAGGCTGCTTTCACATCTGCATAAATAAAGTATATGGTCCAGGCAGCATTAGATGAGTAAAGATAGATCCTTTATTCCTCCATAAAAATGATAACCAGCGACGTTTCCACCCGTTTAGTGGGTCTTTATCAATGCTTTCACATCTGCGGTGGCGATCCCGTTTTCCTGCCCCATTCAGAGAGCAGGAAAGGGGAATCACCTGAACGAACAAATTTGTCTTATGATGGAACCAAACGGCACCAAACAGACCTTACTACTTATAATGGGTCCACTTGGCTTCCGGATGAAAAAGTCCTGCATGCCGGATCTGCGAAAGAACCTCGGAATGGAGTTTTAGCGCAGCAATGAAAGCAGCCTTACCCGTACAGCAAAGTGCAAACAAATGCTCCAAGTATGTAACGACGGAGTTCAGTATTGTTGGCATCAGAAGTCAAACACTCTTGGTCAGTGGAAGCCGCCATCAGCTTTATTCCATTCTCTTCACTAACATTTAGGCAATAGGAAGTAAGTGAGGTGCTGAACGGAATGCTGAAGCCGACTGAGCCAAATGTAGACAAAAACTATAAACCAAAAATTCTAGATCCTGAGTAATTGTTCAGCACAATACACACATTGTAATATTTCCAGCACTTGCACTCTTTAAGCCAGAATTGTCGACTTCGTTGCCAGAACATATGAGGCTGGTTCTTGGCGACGCGTTTCGCATATTACATCGACATATACGTGCATCATGGTAACATTTCATTTCCTGGTAAAAACATTACAGCTGACAGCGCTCATGAGTCACTTCATAAATGTAAAGATACGTAAACTAAATCTAAAGTATTTCCACAGTGAGAACTTTGGCTTCTCGCCGTCAAATACGCTGGCTTCTAAGAACAGTATATCATATGCTGCCTTATCTGGCACTAATGTGAGTTCTGTATCGTTAAGGATTACACTTCCCCTTTAGATGCATTATTAGTTACACTGAAAGGATGACATAGTAACATAGTAAGAGGCTGACAAGAGACCTGTGTCCATCTAGTTCAGCCCATTACCCACCCAATGTGGATCCAAAGGAGGGCAAAAAAACCCAAAACAATAAGGTAGAAGCCAATTCTCCTCCTTTTATGGGACACAATCCTTGCCAACTCAAAACCTGGTAATCAGAATAATCCCGGGATCCCTGATCCTCCTGAAGTAACCAATGATATAACATGTAATATAATTATACTCTTGGCCCCTCTTAAACTACTTTACGGAGTACTCCATCACATCCTCCAACAGAGAGTTCCCCAGTCTCACTGCTCTTACAGTAAAGAACCCCCTTCTATGTTGTGTAAAAACCTTTCCTCTAGACCAAAGGTTTCCAAAGTGGTCTGTATGGACCCCAAGGGGTCAATTTTGACTTGACAGGGGTCCATGTCAGCAAGACATAAATTTGGGGGTGCACGAGATTTAAATGAGGGTCCACGTTAGCACACTCCATTTGAGGATGATGATTATCCGTTCAGTCGCATCCGACCTCAGGCCACTCCATGGATCAATGTCCTCCACGCATTCCTGTATTTCACGGCTTCTTTCAGTTCAGCGCTTAAAGGAGATGTCTCGAGGAAGCAGTTAATTTTTTTTTTTGCCCAGTCCCCCCCATTAAACATACATTACAAAGCCCCCCTGTAAATGACATTTCTAGCTGGTTCGTACTTACCGTTCCAGCGTTTCAGCAACTTATAAAAGTTTCCTCAAGATGGCCGCCGGCTCTTTCCCCGTCGCTCGCTGCAGCCCGACGTGCGCGCTCCCGAGACGCCGCCAGCTGTGTCTCCATGGCAACCGGACGCATCGCAGCCGCCGACCAGACGCCCCGCAGCCGCCGACCAGACAGCAGGTAACCGGCGCTAGCCCCCGGCTCCCCAGCGCTAGACCCTCAGCCCAGGTGAAGGCCCCGGAGCCCAGCGCTAGGTTCCGGAGCCCAGCGCTAGTTCCCCCGGCCTAGCGGCAGCCCCCCCCGGCCTAGCGACAGCCCCCCCGGCGCAGCCCGGCGCAGCGGCAGCCCCCCCCCGGCCTAGCGACAGCCCCCCCATCACAGCGGCAGCCCCCCCCGGCCTAGCGACAGCCCCCCCGGCGCAGCGGCAGCCCCCCCCCGGCCTAGCGACAGCCCCCCCATCACAGCGGCAGCCCCCCCCCGGCCTAGCGACAGCCCCCCCGGCGCAGCGACAGCCCCCCCGGCGCAGCGACAGCCCCCCCGGCGCAGCCCGGCGCAGCGGCAGCCCCCCCCGACCCATCACTTACCTGGGAGGCTTCTCGGGGCTGCTGGGCTGGGCTGGGCTTCTCCGCTGGGCAGCTCCAGTTTCTGCACCTTCCTCTAACAGAGGATGGTGCAGAATGGCCGCTTCAGCGCGCTCCCGAGCAGTGACAGCTCGTCTGCGCATGCGCAGAAGAGCTGTAGCGGGGAGCACACTGAAGCGGCTCGTGCTGAATGGAGAAGACCGGACTGCGCAAGCGCGTCTAAAAAAGCAAGCTGCCAGCGAATTTAGACGGAACCATGGAGACGAGGACGCTAGCAACGGAGCAGGTAAGTGGAATAACTTCTGTATGGCTCATATTTAATGCACAATGTACATTACAAAGTGCATTAATATGGCCATACGGAAGTGTATAACCCCACTTGGTTTCGCGAGACCACCCCTTTAACATGTTCGTGGTGGCTTTCATTGTATCTAGCCATCATGTTCTTTGTCATCCTGATCTTTTCTTTCCACTGACCCTGCCAAGCATTGTAATGGCCAGAAGTCTATGTTGCTGGCCCCACCATAAATGTCATGCATGTCATGTCTTTTGTAGATGCGCTGTGCAAAGTTGTCTAGTCATCCTGTTACGTGTATTGCAGATCTGCAGCAAGTGAGAGGTTAATGTTTACCTGCGACTGGGAGATGCATATCAGGGCCATTGCTCGATGAATGGTTGTGATTAGTTCATCGAGTGATGGCTGTGATTGGTTAAGCATCAGCCTATCAGAGGTAACGCTTTCTGGCCAGAAGAGATGAAGAAGAATAGTGCCGAGGACTAGGGAGAAGATGCGGCTGGCTGACAGCGCTTCTGATGATGTATACTTTTTTTTTTTTTCCAGACATCTCTCCCATCATCTGTTATACCCATGACTGCAACAAGGGGGCACTCTCATATTATCTATAGATATATCAGGGGTCAGTACAGAGATCTCTCCATCATCTATTATACCCAGGACTGTAACAAGGGGGCGCTGTAATAACTATTAGAGATGAGCGAGCACCAAAATGCTCGGGTGCTCATTGCTCGAGTCAAACTTTTCGGAATGCTCGAGAGCTCTTTTCGAGTAAGGAACCCTATTGAAGTCAATGGGCGACTCGAGCATTTTTGTATGGGACCGATGCTCCGCATAGGTGATGACTTGTCAAACACCAGAAAACATTAGAAAGTCGTGGAAACACCACAGAAACAGATAGGGAAGGGCAGGGGCAGCATGCATGGCTGCATGTGAGGCTCCCAGGCCACACTATTAAGCCAAAATGGTGGCAAGAGTCTGGTGTCACCAGCCCAACAATTTACTTGGGACAAACCCTCAGTAGCAAGGCACACGCGCTGGCACATCTTAGCTAAGCACCACACTACCTGCAACCAAGGACAATCACCGCCTGCGGGCGACACCACTGCCTCTTCTCCTTGGTTACATGCTGGCATTGCTGTCCAGCCCCCTCCCCCCCCCCCCCGCATGACCCTGCATCCACAGCGAACCCAAAATTTCCCCTGCACAGCGTTTAGCTGCCCTCATGCCACACGCTTGCTTCATAGCCACACCACCCTCCTGTCGATTTATAAGTGCGTAATGGATGAGGAGGAACCAGAGGCACACACTGCAGAGGGTTGGCAGGGCTAGGCAGCGACCCTTTTTGAAAGTGTGGGCGATAGCCCACAATGCTGTTGAGAATTGATGATAAATTGACGTACGATCATCATTTCAATCCCGTGCCACCTCTGTCACAAAATTGTCAGGAGCCGCAAACGTGGGCATAAAGGGGACTCAGGTGCTAGCACTTTTGCACATCTCCACAATGCAGCAATACTCTGCGTGGGAAGCACATCAGGCTTGGTCTCAGCCTCCACCTTGTGTGACCCAAGGTGCTGCAAGTTACATAGCAATGGGAAATCTATGTGTCCCCACACAATTCATTCTGTGTAGGTGTTAGATAGCTCAGCACCTCAATGGGAAGTCTGTGAGTTCCTTGGGTTCACCTATGCTGTCAGTGCACAAAGATGGTATTGCACAGGAAGAAATCAGAGTGCTCAAACATGGTAGAGTTTCACCCCGACAAGAACCTCGGCCTCCGCCCACATTTCTGCCCTAGTCATTCAGTGAATTTGTGCAAGATGAGTAAAATAACGCGATAGGAAGTCTTTGTGCACCCACAGCATCGGCAGACTCCTGTAACATTTCTGTAGCGAAAGTATAGGCGGACTCCGGTAACATTTCTGTAGCCAAAATATAGGCAGACTCCGGTAACATTTCTGTAGCCAAAGTAAAGGCGAACCACTGTAACATTTCTGTAGCAAGAGTATAGGCAAACCCCTCAAACCATTCAGTAGAAACTGTATAGGCAGACCCCAGTAACCTTTTTTGTAGCAAAAGTATAGGCAGACCCCTGTAACATTTCTGTAGCAATAGATTAGGCGAACACCAGTAACATTGGTGTACCAAGAGTATAGGTGAACACCTATACAAATTTGTTTACCAAGAGTATAAGCGAAGCCTGGAAAAATTTGTTTACTAACAGTATTGGCAGTGGCCTGAAAAATTGGTGTACCAAGAGTACAAGTGTACCCCTGAAAAATTGCTCAACCGCCAGGGCAGGTAAAACCCACAAACATTTTTTGAAGATACAGCTCGTTATTGCTTACTTTGTAACAGAGCCTGGAGGCAGCCCTGTGAAAAAAATTGGTTTAAGTTTAAGTTTTAAAACTGTAAAAACTGATAAAACTTTTAAAAGTTTTAAACAGAGTATTTGGGGGCTTTTAGAAATTGGCAATTCAGCGTGAAGACATGCTATTTTAGGAGGAGGAGGGGTAATAATACCCAAGAGGGATACGCAAAGCTAATTCTCCCCTTTTTTGGGGTGATAGAGGATACATTTTTCTCCTGTTGCAGCGAAAAGATTCTTTAGGATCCGCTGCTTTCCACCGGTGGAGAAGAGAAGTCTGGGGAAATCCAGCCTTTGTTCATCTTTATGAAGGTGAGCATGTCGGCGCTATCAGTTGACAGGTGGGTACGTTTATCCATGATGATTCCCCCAGCTGCACTAAACACCCTCTCTGACAAGACACTAGTGGCAGGGCAGGCCAGCACCTCCAGGGCATACAGCGCAAGTTCGTGCTACGTGTCCAGCTTTGACACCCAATAGTTGTATGGAGCAGAGGCATCACAGAGGACAATAGTACGATCGGCTATGTACTCCCTCACCATCTTTTTACAGTGCTCCCTCCGACTCAGCCTTGACTGGGGAGTGGTGAACTCAGCCTTGACTGGGGAGTTCAGATGGGAACTTTAGCATCACTTTTTACACCAGGGCCCTGTGGTATTACATCACTCTCGTACCCCTTTCCTCTTCAGAATGAGAGTGGAAAGGTTCTCCTTATACTGTGGGTCTAGAAGGGTGTACACCCAGTAATCCGTGTTGGCCAGAATGCGTCTAACGCGATGGTCACAGGAAAGGCTGCCTAACATGAAGTCAGCATGTGTGTTAGGGTCCCAGTATGCAACACATCGCTGTCCTCACTAGAAAGATGACTTTCAGGATCCTCCTCCTCTTCAGCCCATACACGCTGAACAGATGAGAAGCAAGCAGCATGGGTATCCTCTGCAGTGTGGCCAGCTGTCTCTTCCCCCTCCTCCTCCTCCCCTTTCTCCTCCTCCTCCAAAAGATATAGACATGAGGGTGGTCTGGCTTTCAAGCAACATACTGTCATCCCCCATCTCCTGTTCCAACCATCTGGGTAGACTCCTCAAAGTTTCCGAGGACCTGGCAAATGTCTGCCATCCATGTCCACTCCTCAGTAAAGAATTGCGGAGACTGACTACCACTCCGCCTTATGTTGCAGCTGATATTCCACTATAGCTCTACGCTGGTCGTACAGCCTGGCCAACATGTGCAGCATAGAATTCCAGCGAGTGGGTACGTCGCACAGCAGTCGGTGCTCTGGTAGCTGAAACAGATGTTGCGGGTCCTCAGGGTGGCAGTGTCCGTGGTGGACTTGCGGAAAGGTGCGCAGACGTGGTGCACCATGCCGAGCAGGTCAGACAAGTGGGGGTAGTTTTTCAGAAACTGCTGAACCACCAGATTGAAGATGTGGGCCAGTCATGGCACGTGTGTGAAGCTGCCAAGCTGCAGAGCCGCCACCAGGTTATGGCCGTTGTCACACACGACCATGCCCGGATGGCGGCTTAGCGGCGAAAGCCAAAGGTTGGTCTGCTCTGTCAGACCCTGCAACAGCTCGGGGGCCGTGGGCTTCTTATCACCTAAGCTGTGAGTTAAGAACATGGTGAACAATTCCACCAGGACATTAAAGAGATGGAAAGAAGATACCAGGGAAAATGCAGCATTCCAATGATGGCAGACTACTGTTGGATGCTTCAGAGAGACGTTCCACATGCTACTTACAAATGTAAATGTACCACGAAGAGCCTCACAGGGAAAAGGAAACCATTTTAATGTGTTTTAGTGCTTTTTCAGTTCAAAAATTATTTTCATGTAAAATTTGTAATTTAAAAAAAATTAATTTTATAAGTCTGCTTTCATTTATTTGGAGGTATTGCCTTAGTTAACATAGATAACTGAATTGTCAGGAAACGTGATGTCCTATGACAAAACGGAGGTAATTTTTGGATTCAGCGTACCGAAAAATATAAAAATTACGTGGAATAACCAAAACAGCTATTAAGTTGTTTTTTTTTGCAGACCTGTATTATGGGTGCAAAATAATCGCTGTACATACGCAATTACACTGCTGTGTGACGTTTATATGCACCGCCGCTAAGCGACAGAGCGGGAAATGAAAAATAAAAGAAACCAGGAAGACTGTGCATGACCGTGTGCGAGAGATACCGACAGCCTGCGTGAGATACTGACCGCGTGTGTGAAATACCAACAGCCTGCGGAAGACACTGACAGCCTGCGAGAGATACTGACCGCGTGTGTGGGATACCGACAGCCTGCGTGAGATATGCTGTAATGCGCAATCCAAAGTCACTGCCATATGCAGCGAAAACCCGGCTCACACAGCAGTACAATGCTCCATTACACAGGCAGCGTTTTACGTATTCGCTCCTGTGACCTGGCCCGTATTGTTTCACATATTATATATATACTTTAATGTATATATTTCATATTTCTATATGTTTATGTATAATTGTTCATATATTTTATATATATCCTCCTTTTACTTACAATTATGCACTCTCTAGGTTCATACATTTTTCGTAACTATTGCCATCCACCGTTCCGCCACACATTTTGCCTTTAGACATATTTTGTTTTAGTTTTGCTTTCTGCACGCGCCCAGACATTAATTTTATCACTGTTTTGCGCTATACTTGTCTAGATTTTCATTTATCCTAATTTTATGTATTCTATTTTTCTTACCTTATTGGATTACATCCGTCCATAAGCGTGTAACTGCAATATTCCTTTGGCCAATTGTCACCATGATGAATATTATTGTATTTTATCCTTCTGTCCAATCCTGTAATGGAACATAATTATTTATGGTTTGCTGTATATTTTATATTTTGTTTGTTTCCCTTTTTACACTCTCCTTCCCCTGCGCAATATACACCATATGTTGCATCTACCCTTCTATATGCCAGTTTCCTTTAGCTTGACTGATGAAGGGCTTCACCCCAAAACGCATATCTTTTGTACCATATGGTTGTCGGCTGTAGACTCCGAGCAGCGAAGCATCTTACTCTGTAATGGACCCACCTTACATGTACGGCAATCCCTCCTTCAAACTACATCCTTCACGTTTCATTCTGTGATAGAGGAGGAGTGTTGGCACTCGGTATACTTGGCACTCTGTAAAAAAATTGCTCAACCGCGAGGGCAGGTGAAACCCATAAACATTTTTTAAAGATACAGCTTGCTGTTGCTTAATTTGTAACAGAGCCTGGAGGGAGCCCTGTGAAAAAAATTGGTTTCTGCTAAAGAATCAATACTTTTGAAACTTTGAAAAATTGTAAAAAACTTTTAAACAGAGCCTTTTGGGCAGCAGAAAAATTGGCAGTTCAGCGTGATGACATGCTGTTTTAGGAGGAGGAGTAGGAGGATTAATAATATTCGAGAGTGATTGACAAAGCTAATTCCCCCTTTTTTGTGGTGATAGAGGATGCATTTTTCTCCTGTTGCAGGGAAAAGAATCATAAGGTTCCGCTGCTTTCCGCCGGTGGAGAAGAGAAGTCAGGGGAAATCCAGGCTTTGTTCATCTTTATGAGTGTAAGCATGTCAGCACTGGCAGTTGACAGGCGGGTACGCTTATGATTCCCCCAGCTGCACTAAACACCCTCTCTGACTAGACGCTAGGGGCAGGGCAGGCCAGCACCTCCAGGGCGTACAGCACAAGTTCGTGCCACGTGTCCAGCTTTGACACCCAATAGTTGTATGGAGCAGAAGCATCACAGAGGATGGTGGTACGATCGACTATGTACTCCCTCACCATCTTTTTACAGTGCTCCCTCCGACTCAGCCTTTACTGGGGAGTGGTGACGCAGTGTTGCTGGGGAGCCATAAAGCTGGCAAAGGCCTTGGAGAGTGTTTCCCTGCTGCGCTGAACATGCTGCCTGATCCCCGCTCCTTGCCTGATACTTGGCCCTCTGAACTGCGTCTTCTGCCACTAGCGCTGTCAAATGGGAACTTTAGCATCACTTTTTCCACCAGGGCCCTGTTGTATTGCATCACTCTCTTACCCCTTTCCTCTTCGGGAATGAGAGTGGAAAGGTTCTCCTTATACCGTGGGTGAAGAAGGGTGTACACCCAGTAATCCGTGTTGGCCAGAATGCGTCTAACGCGAGGGTCATGGGAAAGGAAGTTTAACGTGAAGCCAGCCATGTGTGCCAGGGTCCCAGTACGCAACACATTGCTGTCCTCACTAGAAAGATGACGTTCAGGATCCTCCTCCTCTTCAGCCCATACACACTAAACAGATGAGAGGCAAGCGGCATGGGCACCCTCTGCAGTGTGGCCAGCTGTCTCTTCCCCCCTCCTCCCCCTCTCCCTCCTCCTCCAAAACGCGCTGAGATGTAGACATGAGGGTGGTCTGGCTATCAAGCGACATACTGTCATTTCCCCGTCTCCTGTTCCAATCGCAAAGCGTCAGCCTTTATGCTTAGCAGCGAACTTCTCAGCAGGCAAAGCAGTGGGATGGTAACGCTAATGATAGCTGCATCGCCACTCACCATCTGAGCAGCGTAGAATTCCAGCGTGTGGGCACGTCGCACAGCAGTCGGTGCTCTGGCAGCTGAAACTGATGTTGCCAGTCCTCAGGGTGGCAGCGTCCGTGGTGGACTTGCTAAATCTGCGCAGACGCGGCGCACCTTGCCAAGCAGTTCAGAGAAGTGGGGGTAATTTTTCAGAAACCACTGAACCACCAGATTGAAGATGTGGGCCAAGCATGGCACGTGTATGAGTCTGCCAAGCTGCAGAGCTGCCACCAGGTTACCGCCATTGTCACACACGATCATGCCCGGTTGGAGGCTCATCGGCGAAAGTTAAAGGTTGGTCTGCTCTGTCAGACCCTGCAACAGCTCGGGGGCCGTGTGCTTCTTGTCACCTAAGCTGATTAGTTTCAGCACAGCTTGCTGACGCTTGCCCATCACTGTGCTGCCGCCCTACCGACTGCTGGCGACGTTCTAACATTCTTAATTGAGAGGTGGAGGTGGCAGAGGAGGAGGAGGGCGGGGGGCTTTGGAGGAGGTGGCATAATACACCGCAGATACCAGCATCGAGGTAGGACCCGCTATTCTGGGTATGGGTAGAATGTGAGCGGTCCCAGGCTCTGACTTGGTCCCAGCCTCCACCAAGTTCACACAATGTGCCGTCAGGGAGATATAGTGGCCCTGCCCGCCAGTACTTGTCCACGTGTCCGTCGTTAAGTGGACCTTCCCAGTAACTGCATTGGTGAGGACATGATTAATGTTGCAGAAGATGTGCTGGTGTAGGGCTGGGATGGCACACTGGGAAAAATAGTGGCGACTGGGGACCGAGATGCGCTGGACTGCCGCCATCATCATATTTTTGAAAGCCCCTGTTTCAGCAAGCCTGTAAGGCAGCATCTCCAGGCTGATTGATTTGGCAATGTGCATGTTTAAAGCTTGTGCATACAGGTGGGTGGCGGCGTATTTCCACTTTCGCTCCAACACGTGTGTTAGCGACAGCTGAACGCTGCGCTGAGACACATTGCTGGATGGAGTGGAAGACAGTGGAGGTGAGTGTGTGGGTGCAGGCTGGGAGGCGCTCGTGTCTGCATCCTGGGAGGGGGATTGGATCTGTGTGGCAGGTTGTGGCACAGGGGAAGAGGCAATGGTGTGACCTGGAGGTGGTGAATGGCCTTCGTCCCACCTTGTGGGGTGCTTGGCCATCATCTGCCTGCGCATGCTGGTGGTGGTGAGGCTGGTAGTGGTGGCTCTCCGGCTGATCTTGGTGCGACACAGGTTGCACACCACAGTTCGTCAGTTGTCCGCACTCTCACTGAAAAACATCCACACCTTTGAACACCTAGCCCTCGGCACGGAGGCTTGCCGCGAGGGGGTGCTTTGGGAAACAGTTGGGGGATTCTTCGCTCTGGCCCTGCCTCTACCCCTGGCCACTCCACTGCCTCTTCCAACCTGTCATGCTGCTGCACTTGCCTCCCCCTCTGAAGCCCTGTCCTCAGTAGGCTTAGCAAACCAGGTGGGGTCAGTCACCTCATTATCCAGCAGCTCTTCCTCCGAATCGTCTGTGCCCTCCTCCCTCAGACTTACTGCCCTTACTACTACCTCACTGACAGACAACTGTGTCTCATCAACATCCTCACCCACAAAAAGCTCTTGAGACAGTTGCCGGAAGTCCCCAGCCTCATCACTCGGACTTCGGGAACTTTCCAAAGACTGGGCATCGGTCACGACAAACTCCTCAGGTGAGAAAGGAACCATTTTTTCCCACTCATGGCAGGGACCCGAGAACAGTTCCTGGGAGTCTACCTGCTCAGAATATGTCATTTTTATGGAGTGAGGAGGCTGGGAGGAAGGAGGAGCAGCCAGAGGATTCAGAGTTGCAGTCCCTAGGCCGGGAGTAGTGGACTGTGTAGAAGACTGGGTGGTCGATACATTGCTGGACACGTTTTCTGCCATCTATGACAGGACCTGCCCACACTGTTCTGTTTGTAATAAAGGTCTACCACGCGGAACCGCGAATAGTGATATGAATCTGGGGAGCCCAGAAACTTGCTTCTCTCCTAATCCCTCAGCAGCCGGCTGTGATTCACCCCACCCAGGAACTTAACCTGTGCCCACACCCTCACTTGGACGCCCGCATCTTCGAGCCTTACCCCTATTCCTCATCATGGCGGATTAAGGATAGAGCAGGGCCCAAATAGATTTCCACACTGTACATCGCTGACAACTGGGCCTTAATTCACCACACACAGAGACTTGTAGATAGCGGAGGCTCTATGCTGTGACTTGAAAATATTAACCCACTGTCTTGCGCTGATACCTAGGGGTAATTTACCGCTCACAGACATTTGTAGATAAGAGAGGCTGTATGGAGTGGAAAAGACTCTAAAGCCAGTGGATTATTCACTGAAAATGCCAAAAATAGAATACCTGAAGGTCTGCAAAGCAGACACAGTAGCCATAGGCACGATCGCCATAAGGCAGGCACAATCGCCGTAGGGCAGGCGCAATGGCCTTAAGCCCTGAAGATATGTAGTCAGCCAGACAATAATGTGTGGAGGAGCAGCTTGTTCCTGGCAGGCTAATATGCAGTCACCCACTCAACCCAGCCCAGATTGGGGAGGAGTGACTGCATATACTAATAGCCTGCACATGTGAACGATACCAAAGATGTCAGCCATAGATGGGTGGTGACCCACCATACAGGATAACAACCCTGGCTGATATGACAGCGGGTTGCCCTGTATCTCCAAGGTGGGCCACACTGGCTGACATCTTGGGCTCCCCCACCAACTAGCAAACTACATACAAAAATACTAATGCATACTAATGAAATGCGGGTGTTGGTGTTGGAGCCCAAGATGTCAGCCAGTGTGGCCCACCTTGGAGATACAGGGCAACCCGCTGTCATATCAGCCAGGGTTGTTATCCTGTATGGTGGGTCACCACCCATCTATGGCTGACATCTTTGGTATCGTTCACATGTGCAGGCTATTAGTATATGCAGTCACTCCTCCCCAATCTGGGCTGGGTTGAGTGGGTGACTGCATATTAGCCTGCCAGGAACAAGCTGCTCCTCCACACATTATTGTCTGGCTGACTACATATCTTCAGGGCTTAAGGCCATTGCGCCTGCCCTACGGCGATTGTGCCTGCCTTATGGCGATCGTGCCTATGGCGACTGTGTCTGCTTTGCAGACCTTCAGGTATTGTATTTTTGGCTTTTTCAGTGAATAATGTGTTTTTTTTTTCCTTTTTCCTCACCTCTGTGATTTTATGTAATTTATTGTACGTTAGCGTAGGTACTGACGGAAGCGGTGTGACCTCGACGCGGTCCGTCAGCCTATGCGTTTTGGCCAAAATGCAGTACCAACACCCGCATTTCATTAGTATGCATTAGTATTTTTGTATGTAGTTTGCTAGTTGGTGGGGGAGCCCAAGATGTCAGCCAGTGTGGCCCACCTTGGAGATACAGGGCAACCCGCTGTCATATCAGCCAGGGTTGATATCCTGTATGGTGGGTCACCACCCATCTATGGCTGACATCTTTGGTATCGTTCACATGTGCAGGCTATTAGTATATGCAGTCACTCCTCCCCAATCTGGGCTGGGTTGAGTGGGTGACTGCATATTAGCCTGCCAGGAACAAGCTGCTCCTCCACACATTATTGTCTGGCTGACTACATATCTTCAGGGCTTAAGGCCATTGCGCCTGCCCTACGGCGATTGTGCCTGCCTTATGGCGATCGTGCCTATGGCGACTGTGTCTACTTCGCAGACCTTCAGGTATTGTATTTTTGGCTTTTTCAGTGAGTAATGTGTTTTTTTTTTCTTTTTCCTCACCTCTGTGATTTTAAAGCCAGTGGATAGTGCTGGTAACTGCGGCTATCTCAACCTCACCAAGGAAAGCGTATTGTGAGACACTCTGCACAGAGGCAGAACTGAAATACTTTGCAGTGGCCTAGGAAATATTAGAGTACTGTTTCACGATGAGACCTCTATCTAATGGACTGCAGACTGAGAACAGTATAACTGAAAGGCTCTGCGCAGGGCTAGATGCTTTAAAGAAAAGAGTGCACTACTGCTCCCAGCCAGTCACAACTATAATGCACACAGTGAGGAGTAGCCCTAAGAAGGACCGTTAGGGTTCCCCTGGTGAAGCCCCTGCGCTGTGACTTACGAAGCCGCAGAGTATCTCCCCTGGCTATCTGCTCCCTCACAGCTCCCTCTGCAGAAGTGTCTGCGCCACCTCTCAGCTTTGTCCCAGACACCGGCTCTCTGCTGCTGTAGCCGCTGACAGCTCGCTCCCCCGATCAGTGTCTGCTGCTAGTGCCAGTGACGCCATCTCTCTGCTGCTGTGGCCCCTGACAGCTCGCTCCTCTGCTCAGTGTCTGCCGCCACTGCCAGTGACGCCGACTCTGCTGCTGTGACCACTGACAAACAGAAAGACGGGGAGTAACTCCCACAATCTCTTCATGTTAGCGCGTCATTCTTAAACCGTGTTTCCCTAAGTTAGCGCTATGGCTCCGCGGAAGTGTATTAATTCGCATGACAGTTTCTGTCTCATTTGTGGTGAATATACAGTGTTGAAGCAACAGCTGAATATTACAGACTTCACATACTTCGGACTAAAATTTGGAGATCAAGATAAAGTTTAGGCGCCTCATAAAGGGTGCAAACGGTGTGTTGACGACCCCCGAAATTGGTTCAAGGGTAAGAAAAAAGCTTTCCGTTATGGGATTTCTATGGTATGGCAAGAGCGAAACAACCATAGTGACAACTGTTACTTTTGTTCATGCTATGTGAAAGGGTATAACTCGAAATGGAAGCATTCCATTTCATACCCCAATCTTCACTCAGCAATTCGTTCCATCCCCCATGGCCCACATATACCAGTACCCACTGGCGTACGGTGAGGGGAGGCAGGGGTCGCAACGGCGACCCGGCCCTTGAGCTGAGGGGGCCCAGGGGACCGGCGCTATCGGCCGAATGATGGCTGAGAGGGGAGGAGGGGAGAGAGACGGGAGGCAGCGCTGCAGGTCGGCAAGAGCAGAGGGGAGGGCTGTTACAACTGGAGTCGGCAGTCAATTACAGGCTGCAGACTCCCACGGCGCGGCCCTCCCACTGATAGGCTGCAGCTGTGAATGGTCACAGCTGCAGTCTGTCAGTCTCTGCCGACCAGCGATTACCAGGGGGAGGGGCTAGTGCGGCTTTACTCACCTCCGGAGCGCTGGATGCACAGGACCTGAGGTAGGACCTGTGGCTGCAGATCACATGACCAGGCTCTGGTCATGTGATCAGCCTGGTCATGTGATCAAAGGACGGGGGACTTTCCATTACAGGCTACCCAGAGACTACTGCAGAGGTGAGTAGAGAAGGAATTGTAATTATATATGTATGGCTGGTATAAGTTATACCAGCTGTATATATATATAATTATATACAGGGAATACACAGGTTACACCATCATGGGACATACCACTATATACAGGGGGGTATACATCCTGTATATAGTGATATGTACCATGCTGGTGTAACCTGTGTATCTCCTGTATATAATTATATATGTGCAGCTGGTATACAGTACAGTTTATTTTTCTTTTAATCACTGACTTTCCAGCGTCGTCGCTAGTTGATGACACGGGTGCCTGCGACTTTTCCGCAATGTCAGGGCAGCGGGTCGCACGGCTTGCATTGAGTTCAATGGAGGCCGTCCGGGCAGAATCTGCACTGAAATACAGCATGCCGTGATTTTTCCTCTGTGAGCGGAAAACCGCAATTGCTTTCCGCTTGTGTAGAGGAAAAAGACTTTTCCATAACATGCTATGGGCGGTACATGCTGCGTAGTCCGTAGGCAGATGCCCGCTCCATATTCCAGAATGTAGATCCAGCCGTGTACTGCCGGCCTTAGGCTAATTTCACACGAGTGAGTCTGATATTGGGCTGTGAAACTATGCCCCCTATCACACTCACCAACGTGTGCTGTGCCCACGGATGTGAGGGGTTGTTGTGTTACAACCAGCTCCCATCACATCATCATATTCTCGTGCGATGCAGAGAAAAAACAAAACATCACTCCTGTGTATGATCGCATTAAAAAGAATGGGGTCATATTCATGTGCGATTTGTACATCTTGCAACGCACAAATCTCACACAATTTTTGCGGCCGTGTAAAAGCAGCCTAAGACATTACCAACAGGTTTTTACGTAGACAAGGAAAGGAGTCATAATGAGAAGGCTTACGCCAACGGGCTACATCATGTTTGTAAATTAGCACTGTTTAGGTATAGGTACGGGTACAGATGGAGGGGGGCAGCTGAACTTTTGCACCCGGGCCCCTTAGCCTTTAGGTACGCCCCTGCCAGTACCCAAGCCCCCTGCTACCTTGGAATAGATACCTAGCTCCAATGAAGGTGGAGTCATACCTGAACCAGATGACCAATAAAGTTCTGACTTTGAAGATGAAACAAGACCAAATTTTTTCCCAGAAGGAGATGAATGATTTGATAAGAGACTTGAATTTTCCCAAAGATGCCTCCGAGTTACTCGGTTCAAGGCTCAAAAGCAGGAATTTATCATTGCCATGAGTGTCTTTTTTATGGTTCAGACATCATGAAAAGGAGTTCGTTCCTTACTTTGCCCAGGAAGACAAGTTGGTTTATTGCATCGATGTTGAAGGTTTCATGGATCAATTAAAAATCCAATATGATTCAACACAATGGCGTCTTTTCATAGATTCTTCAAAAAGAAGTCTCAAAGCAGTTTTGCTCCACAACGGCGGTTTTTATGCTTCCATCCCTGTAGGTCATTCTGTACATTTTAAGTAAACCTACGAGAACTTGGAATTAGTTGTTCATAAACTTAAATATGAAGACCACGGTTGGCAAGTGTGTGGGGATATAAAGGTCTTGTACATCAGGCAACAAGCTGGATATACCAAGTACCCTTCTTTTCTGTGTCTATTGGACTGTCGAGACTGACAAAATCACTGGACCAAGAAGAGTTGGCAGCCGAGGGGGCTCAGTCAGTCAAAAAAGTGGCATCTGAGAAACTTTGGTACCTCCACATAAAGTTCTTCTACCACCTCTCCATATAAAATTGGGATTGATGAAGCAATTTGTGAAATCACTTCCAAGAGATGGAGAATGCTTCAAATATTTGGTCACCAAGTTTCCAGGCCTCTTGGAGGCTAAATTGAAGGAAGGTATGTTCATCGGACCAGACATTAGAAGGCTTATAGCTGATTAAGAGTTTGTCAATACCTTGACGGATTCTCAAAAAGAAGAGTGGATACCATTTAAAGAGGTGGTAGAGAGATTTTTAGGCAATAAGAAAGATTCTGACTACAAAAAGGTCGTTGGACGAATACTGAAAGCATCTCAAGCTTTAGGTCGCCTTATGAGTTTGAAGGTGCATTTCCTCCCATCCCACCTTGACTACTTTCCTGAAAATGTGGTAGCTGTGAGTGAAGAACAAGGTGAACGATTCCACCAGGACATTAAAGAGATGGAAAGAAGATACCAGGGAAAATGGAGCATACCAATGATGGCAGACTACTGTTGGATGCTTCAGAGAGACGTTGCAGATGCTACTCACAAGTGTAAATGTACCAAGAGGAGCCTCACAGGGAAGAAGAAACCATTTTAATGTGTTTTAGTGCTTTTTCAGTTCAAGAATCATTTTGATATAAAACTTGTAATTAAAAATTAATTTTATATGTCTGCTTTCATTTATTTTGAGGTATTGTCTTATTTAACATAGATAACTGAATTGTCAGGAAACGTGATGTCCTATGACAAAACGGAGGTCACTTTCGGATCCAGCGTACTGAAAAATATAAAGTTTACGTGCAATAACCAAAACAGCAATTAAATTTTTTTTTTTTTTTGCAGACCTGTGTTATGGGTGCAAAATAATCGGTGTACATGCACAATTACTCTGCTGTGTGACGTTTATATGCACCATCGCTAAGCGACAGAGCGGGAAATTAAAAATAAAAGAAACCAGGAAGACTGTGCATGACCGCGTGCGAGAGATACCGACAGCCTGCGTGAGATACCGACAGCCTGCGTGAGATACCGACAGCCTGCGTGAGATACCGACAGCCTGCGTGAGACACCGACAGCCTGCGTGAGACACTGACCGTGTACGTGAGATACCGACAGCCTGCGTGAGACACTGACTGCGTGCGTGAGATACCGACAGCCTGAGTGAGACACTGACAGTCAGCGTGAGATACCGACAGCCTGAGTGAGACACTGAAGTCAGCGTGAGACACTGACCATGTATGTGAGATACCAACAGCCTGCGTGTGACACTGACTGCGTGCGTGAGATACCGACAGCCTGAGTGAGACACTGACAGTCAGCGTGAGATGCCGACAGCCTGCGTGAGACACTGACAGCCTGCGTGAGACACTGACAGCCTGCGTGAGACACTGACAGCCTGCGTGAGACACTGACAGCCTGCGTGAGACACTGACAGCCTGCGTGAGACACTGACTGCCTGCGTGAGACACTGACTGCCTGCGTGAGACACTGACTGCCTGCGTGAGACACCGACAGCCTGCGTGAGACACTGACTGCGTGCGTGAGATACCGACAGCCTGCGTGAGACACTGACTGCGTGCGTGAGATACCGACAGCCTGAGTGAGACACTGACAGTCAGCGTGAGATATCGACAGCCTGAGTGAGACGCTGACAGTCAGCGTGAGATGCCGACAGCCTGCGTGAGATGCCGACAGCCTGCGTGAGATGCCGACAGCCTGCGTGAGACGCTGACAGCCTGCGTGAGACACTGACAGCCTGCGTGAGATACCGACAGCCTGCGTGAGATACCGACAGCCTGCGTGAGATACCGACAGCCTGCGTGAGACACTGACTGCGTGCGTGAGATACCGACAGCCTGAGTGAGACACTGACAGTCAGCGTGAGACACTGACAGTCAGCGTGAGACACTGACAGTCAGCGTGAGACACTGACAGTCAGCGTGAGACACTGACTCCGTGCGTGAGATACCGACAGCCTGAGTGAGACACTGACTGCGTGCGTGAGACACTGACAGCCTGAGTGAGACACTGACAGTCAGCGTGAGATACTGACTGCGTGCGTGAGATACCGACAGCTTGCGTGAGATATGCTGTAATGCGCAATCCAAAGTCACTGGCACACGCAGCATAAACCCGGCTCACACAGCAGTACAATGCTCCATTACACAGGCAGCGTTTTACGTATTCGCTCCTGTGACCTGGCCCGTATTGTTTCACATATTATATATATACTTTAATGTATATATTTCATATTTCTATATGTTTATGTAGAATTGTTCATATATTTTATATATATCCTCCTTCTACTTACAATTATGCACTCTCTAGGTTCATACATTTTTCGTAACTATTGCCATCCACCGTTCCGCCACACATTTTGCCTTCGACCGTTTAGACATATTTTGTTTTAGTTTTGCTTTCTGCACGCGCCCAGACATTAATTTTATCACCGTTTTGCGCTATACTTGTCTAGATTTTCATTTATCCTAATTTTATGTATTCTATTTTTCTTACGTTATTGGATTATATCCGTCCATAAATGTGTATCTGCAATATTCCTTTGGCCAATTGTCACCATGATGAATATTATTGTATTTTATCCTTCTGTCCGATCCTGCAATGGAACATAATTATTTATGGTTTGCTGTATATTTTATATTTTGTTTGTTTCCCTTCTCTTTTTACACTCTCCTTCCCCTGCGCAATATACACCATATGTTGCATCTACCCTTCTATATGCCAGTTTCCCTTAGCTTGACTGATGAAGGGCTTCACCCCAAAATGCATATCTTTTGTACCATATGGCTGTCGGCTGTAGACATACAGTGGAAACATCACTAATGCGAATGATACCATTGAAAATCATTGGTTTTGTTATCATGCGTTTTCACTCACTATCGCATCGCAAGGATATCGTATTGCCAGTGGGTGTAAGCCCTTAGCCAAGTGTTCCCTCACCATCTCTTCGCTTACAGAGAGCCTGCATTATTGTATTCCTCCAATAGCATGGGGAAGATCAGTTGATGTTACATTTACTTTCTGCAAGAAACATACAAAATAGAAATGTACTATAAAAGTTCAGCCTTCCCAACATCATTTTTAACCAATTCACCATTTTCATCCTGTAAGCATCCGATAGCATCTTTGACTTTTCTTTTGCTTTTGACCCCCAAATCCTTTTTTATTGCTTTTGGCCTCTCTTGCAAGCCTCAATTTATTATTAGCTTCAGCTTTTCTGACACTTACCCTACAGTTTCTGCAAACCCCATTATATTCTTCTTTAGATATTCCCCCCTCTTTCCATTTAATAAACATATTTTTCTTCCTTTTTAATATGTGTACAAGTTCTGTGTTCATCCATCCTGGTCTCTTTAAATGCTTCCCCTTCTTCCTTCTTTTAGGGATTGGTAACGATTGTGCTTTGATAATCTCCTTTTTTACAATATTTCCCAGCCTTCTTGGACATTTCTGTCCTTAAGAACATCCAGCCATTGGATTCTTCCTACCTTCTTTCTAAGCCCATTAAAATCTGCCTTTCTGAAATCCAACCTTGAGGTCTGAGTTTTCTCAGGTCTTCCTCCCTTGCTATCCATAATTTAAGAATATCATGATCACTGCCTTCTAAGGTCCCAGCCACCCTTACTCCCTCAACCATTTGCGCCCTATTAATAAGAATTAGGTCCAAGATAGTAGATCCCATTTTTTCCCTCTATCTTCTTGTTGTCAGCAAGAGTGGATTTGTTGGATCCATTACTTTTGCCTGAGAGAGATTCCCAACAAATGTCTGGATCGGTAAAATCTCCCATGATCACTATGTTGGGCTTCTTTGAGAGCTTGGCCATCTGATGTAGAAAGAGTCTCTCCATATCTTCTGCTTATCCAGGCGGCCTATAGTAAATGCCTACAATGGTGTCCTTTCTGTTGTTCTTTCTTTGTATTCTTACCCAAACAGTTTCTACAGAACTCCCAGCTCTGAAGCTTGAATCTCTGTAGAGATGAATGTTTTATTGGGTCTGTTTCTTATAAATAAGTTCTATCCTTCAAGCCTTGTGTTGTGTTCCAATCATGTGTATCATTCCACCAAGTTTCCGTGATGCCTATGACATCATATTTCTCTTCCTGTGTTAGTAGTTCTAACATAGTAACATAGGCTGAACTGGATGGACATAGGTTATTTTTTCGGTCTTACATACTATTTCCCCTGCAATGTTACTCTATGCAGCGTGTGTCGTAGGACGCCATTACGCCCATACCCGGAAGTCCCATTGCACGAATGGCGCCGGCAACGCCAAAATGGACGAGCCTCTTGTGCATTTGTCGAGGGAAGGACGAACACACGTGGAGACATAGGATTGGTCCAGTGAATATTGTAAGCCCCGCACTTTGTGTTTAAATGTGTATGTATTGTTGATTCTGTTATGCTTGAAAAAGTCACGCTTACCGCGACGTAATGCGTTGCATATACCATTAAAGGGTCCTCCATTTGACCACTTTTGTGACTTTTTGGATCCGTTTCACCGAGTGCCAGGCCCTCTTTTTTCTTTTTGTGTATAGCTCAGGCTTCTTAAGTAAATAGTAAATATAACAGATAATACTGTATCGCTCAAGAAAACTGTCCAGGCCCCTCTTAAACTGTTATTGAATTCACCATCCTCCCATACTCAGGCAGAGAGTTCCATAGTCTCACTGCTCCTACAGTAGAGAACCCTCTATATGTTAGTGTAGAAACCTTTTCCCCTCTAGACCTAGAGAGTGCCCCCTTGTTACAGTCACAATACTGGGTATAATAAATGGGAGGGAACTCTACTGAGCCTTGTTATATCTATACATAAATAATTAGATTGAACCTTTGTTACAGTCCTGCGTATAAATAAATGATGGGAGAGATCTCTGTACTGGACCCTGATATATTTATACATAGTTATTAGGTCGCCCCTCAGCCATCTTTTTTCTAAACTAAATAATCCAAATTTTGATAACCTCGCTGGGTATTGTAGTCCACCCATTTAATTTATTATTTTAGTTGCCTGTGTGAGAGAAATTATATCTTGTATGATTTAGTATTGTATTTCTGTCTAATTCGGGCTATGTCTGCAAACAGTATGTTCTGCACAGTAAATTCTCTACAATATGTTAATGATGTTTATCACCTGAGACAAAGAAAGACAGTCAACAAAAGATAAGCATACACAAGATTTCCATTAGAAGAATGGAGCCAGCAGACTGGATCAGAGAGGAGTCAACAGAAACTTATCATTCTTTACACTTCAAAGGAAAACCAGTTTGAACCAAATGAATGATGTAGTTGTGTTTGACTTTGTAACACCCCTTTCTGAAAAGTATCTATCTGAAAGCTATCTTTTTGTCTATAAAAGCTAGGTCTTAATATAATAAATGAGAGAATCTCCTTTAGCACATCACATCGTGGTGTTTAGAGTATTTTCTCTGAGATAGTACCAACCACACCTAATATGGCACTCACAGTATATCGAGGAGTGTGATTTGCGCTAACAGAAATTGGCGCCTGAACAGGGACTCAGATATCAGTTTCACCTTTTCCAGATCCCAAGGGAATTTCTATTCAGAAATGGAAAGATTATAAGGAGCTCCAACAAGGTAAGAAGCTTTATTCTTACAATGATATCATATGTCCCTCTCTTTGTCAGTAGAAAAGAAATCTAGGGTTAAATGGCTTTTATGAGATTTGAGAATGACATAGAAACTGGAATGTGAAATTGTACTTTTGATTGTGTTAGGATTGTTTCGTACATTCTTTGTGTGATTTTGTCATGAGAGGCAAATAATAATAATAATTGAGTATATTGCTACTAAAAAAAAAAAGCTTGCTGTTTGAATGCAATTGTTGACAATTTGTAAAGGTGAGAGTACCGGCTTAAGAGCAGTGTTGCACATTTACGGTTGGCCAAATTTTAAGACAGTACTGTACGGTAAAGTTAGATCGCTGACCACTTGACATTTTAGAGATGTGTTGCCCATTTTACGGTTGATCGAATGAACTGTTAAATACAGGACCATTCCGTAAATATAGGTCGCTGACTGCTCAATCATATAGTTGGTTATAGGAAATGCCTAGGGAAATGGTGGACAGGGTGATGCTTCTAAAACAGCTAGACAGTCCAAGAAAGATAAGGTAAAGGTATGTCAGTGGATGTTGAAAAGAGCAGGTATAGGTTCCAAGGGATATTTGAATATTGAAAGATGGAAAAGGTTTAACAGTGAGCAGAAAGGATGGCTTAAGGATAATAGTTGGTAACTAGAGATGAGCGAGCATACTCACTAAGGACAATTACTCAATCGAGCATTGTCCTTAGCGAGTACCTGCCTGCTCGGAAGAAAACGATCGGCTGCCGTTGCGGGTGAGAAGTGAGTTGCGGCAGTGAGCAGGGGGGAGCAGGGGGGAGAGGGAGAGAGAGATCTCCCCTCCGTTCCTCCCCGCTTTCCCCCGCCGCTCCCTGCTCGCCGCCAGCAGCCGAACCTTTTCTTCCGAGCGGGCAGGTACTCGCTAAGGGCAATGCCCGATCGAGTAATTGCCCTTAGCGAGTATGCTGGCTCATCTCTATTGGTAACTGAAATGGTGAATATAAGAAGTACGCAAGTGGAAATTGGACATATGTTGTGTTCTGAGGATCATCATTAGATGACTGATAATGGACAAAACATGTCAAACCACAGTAAGTAAGCGTTTTTCTTACGTTTTGTGCTTTGTTCTCTGCCGGCAGTCCTATGTACAGTAAATACAATCCCAGTTTCTACTTCACATGATAAACTTATCAGTTGGTATATGAATTAATAAATGTCCCCCCCCCCCCTGTTTGTGTAGTGTGGATTTGGAGTTTGTAAAGGGGGCAAATATATTACACTCTAAGTCTCCACATAGACCCAATGTGCCCCGACTATCTGTCCATAGAAGATGAAGGTTATATGGAAAAATGACAGTGAAATCTGCTATACAGTTATATTTGTCTATGGGAGATAAAGTAAATTCCAAAGGGAGGGATGCTGTGCTCGTGTCTGTGTAAATATATGTGAATTAAAAATTTTAATCAGCAGGCAGCACTCCAGTGGGAAGAGATGATGCAATGTATTGGATAAGACGCGCCCGACATCACTGGATTCCCCAATGGTGCACCAGTATGTCAAAATCCAGATGGGTATTGTAACTATAAGCCACCAAGGGTTATCATCATCTGCTGGAATGTTGGTATCAGAAACACAGGTCTAATTACGACATCCCGTCAGGAGAGCATCATGTGGAGGTTACTGGCATGTGTATACACCGGAAAACAGAGATAGATATAGTAGGCAAAACAATTTCCCAGCGTCCTGTGAATAGATGGCAGAGAAGTAGAGGTAGAAGAGGTTTTGAACTTACTTTACAGGGGTGTCTTCCCCTTAGCACCTCTCTTCCCAGAGAGCATGTGATTCCACAGGTTTAGCACAATAAGAGAGCTTCTGGTAGAATTTTTATTCTAAATGTGACGCGTTTCGGCTTCTCCAATAAGCCTTCCTCAAGGATAAACTGAATTGAAAATGTGTTATGTTTTGCTGCACAAGATAACTGGGGTGTAATATCTGTCTGTTCAGATCATAAATAATGTGGATCTGTGATTTTTGTGAATTTGCGTGTGTGAGTGTGAAGGGCCCATGTGTAAGTTATATCATGTTATATATGATATGTATACTGTTCCATTGCAAAGAATGAAATGTGAGAGAAAAACTCAGTGGGCTAGATCATAAAGAGTGGAGCTAGGTGACTAAAGACAGGGACAGGATGAGGAGTATGAAATGGGTTTGCCCCTCCTCAACACAGACCGGCCTAGAAGAGAAGTGTAACTCTTTTTCAATTAATAACAAGGATTTTACTCAGTTTGTTACATTTTAAATGTGAATACAAAGTGTTTATGGACAGCGTCTAGGAATGCAGAAAACAGCTATGAATGCAATAAAGAATGGATTCATCTGACATGTGCGGATCAATCTATGGATGGGTTGGCCACCACACCTTGGGTCCAGGAAAGCAACAAACAAAGAAATCATTGGGGACACTTTGTCCAAAGGACATCTGAAGGGGAGAGCTGATGCAGGGACAATTTCTTAGGAACAGTGAAGGTCTTGGACAAATATCAAGGGAACTGAAATGAATTAAAAAATCCTCTGCACTCAGAGGTTTAACCAAACCCACTGAAACACCATATATGGATGCAAAACATCACAGAAAATATTCATTTACTCTCGGAGGGGGGTATAGGAAAAATCCCCAAAACACCCCCATAGTCAGATGACATAAAGAGCCAACAGTCTAAGGGAGAGCCCAATTCAGTATTCATCAAGAAGAAGATGCATATTAATAGGTAACGGGTGTAACATACAGTTACAAAATAAAAGAAAAAAGAAAAACATGCAAAACGAAAGAAAAAAAAGCACAAAATATGCAACAGAAGGAGGGGTGCAACATGTTTCTGAGCTATCATGCTTCATAGATGAAGTGAGGAGAAATAACCACAAGCTTATATTAAATGGCTGAGAATTTCTGTGTACCTCATTGATTGTCAAATATCCTAAAACTGCACAAGGTGCAAGCAATTAGATAGATGGGGGTAGAACCCACTAACTGGAGTCTCATACCTGGTGGACGCTGAATAGTTTGAGTAAGACACAAGAATTTCATACGGCGCCATCATGGAGCAGCCCATAAGAGGTAGGCCCACACATCCGAATCCCGAGAAGGCACAATCTGGCTGAGATCCCATGAGACTAGGGTGGCTGACGCGCTCCACCACCCGGAAGTTACATTTTCTTAAAGGGGTTGTCCCGTGAAAGCAAGTGGTGTTAAGCACTTCTGTATGGCCATATTAATGCACTTTGTAAGATACATCGTGCATTAAATATTGGCCATACAGAAGTTATACACTTACCTCCTCCGGTGCTGGCATCCCCGTCTCCATGGCGCCGACTAACGCTGCGTTCTTCTTCCATTAGACGCACTTGCGCTGTGCGGTCTTCTGTTCTGTTCAATGGGGCTTCTCCGGTGTGCTTGCGCCGCTGAGGGCTTCTGCGCATGCGCAGACCAGCTCTCCGACGCGAGCACACCGGAGAAGCCCCATTGAACAGAACAGAAGACCGCACAGCGCACTGGTAAATCCCAGGCGGAGTAATGCCAGGCTGCACATCAGCTTCTTCCATGCCTCCCAAACTCTCTAGACTAGTCTACTCGCATAACATCCTTACCAACACATATATATCCCAAGGTCGCATGGCACACAACAAGATACATTTTTCAGACATAACCCAGATATTAACCCATTCAGTGCTGCAGAGGTGCAATACACATCAAATGCATACAACACAAAACATGCTGACAACACCATTGCACAGGACAAACACATTCAGCCTTATAGAGGGGCCCCACTAACTCTGGGCCACTACAGTTGCATATGCAGTTACATTGCATATCAATGGCGTTTTTTTATGCATGTTACTAAGAAACATCAGAAGAAAAATATAAAGAAACCAGGAAGCCGTTACAGGACAGTGTGCGTAAAATACACTGTTCATGCGCAGGCAAAAACGTTACATTATGCAGGGATACGCACTTGCCTACGCTGGTAAAACACTATGATTTTACGTGCACGCAATATGCAGAGAATAAAACCCATTGATGTCAATGGGTTTGTTTTCATCAATGATTTTTTTGCATACATTTCGGTCGCGTGCAAAAAAATAGTACCGGTACTGTTGTATCTTGTCTCCACCAGAATAATGGGTGGAGACATGATTTGGCAGTCCTCAGTTGAAGGACACACCCCAAGCATCTGATTGGCTGGTGCAGATGTGCCCTCCAGAGCTGGACCTCCTGCCTGATCCTCCCGGGACCCACACACATGGCGCTGGAAATGGGGCTGGCCCTGAAGCTGCGGCCACTGCTGCTGCATGACTGACAGCGGTCCCCTTGTGCAGTGGCCGCAAGGAGAACGGGGAAAGTGAAGGCGTCTCTGGTGGAGGCAGCGCCGAAGAGCCAGCACAGCAGGGCCCTAAATAGTGCCGTTTGGAGGCAGCTCACCTCGGCGCTCCTGCGCTGTTAGTCTGCCCGCTGTTGTGCTGTACTGCCACAGTGAAGGCCAGCCGACAACTGTCACTCACACTGGTGCTGTGCGTTGTCCCATCGGCACTTCTGCGCAGTCAGTGTAGCCGCTGCTGTGTGCTGTAGTGCCGACGCTCAGTGTCTCCGCCGATGGCTTACATCTCCGTTGCTGTGGACTGCTGCAACCTCTGTTCACCGTACTGCTCTGTGGGCAGGTGAATCGCTGCTGTGTGCCGGGTGGCAGGCGGAACAAAGTCTCAGGCCACCATGCAGGCTTGGTATAGGGATGAGAAGAAATCAATACTCTACTGTATCACATTTAGTATCCAAGCTAGAGGCAGTACAACAGGGTAATAGATCCTCCATGCCCACCTGTATTGCCTCTTGTATCAAAGCCAGAGGTGGTACAATAGTGTATTAGAGCCTCCATACCTGTCTGTATCACATCTTGTATCCAAGCTAGAAGCAGTGCGACAGGGTACTAGAGCTTCCATGCCCACCTGTATCACACCTTGTATCCAAGCTAGACGTGATACAACAGGGTACTTGAGCCTCCATGCCCACCTGTATCATATCTTGTATCCAAGCTAGAGGTGGTACAACAGTGTACGAAATCCTCCATTTTCACCTGTATCACATCATGTATCCAAGCTAGAGGCGGTACAACAGGCTACTACAGCCTCCAAGCCCATCTGTAACACATCTTGTATTTAAGCTTGAGGCAGACAGATAGAGCATGTACTATTGGTACAGTTGTATCTTGTCTCCAGCGGAAGCTGGGGGCTGACCAGCCTTAGCTGCAGTTGACACCCCCTGTCATGCCCCTAGCTTCCGATTGGCTGATGGTTTGTCTATTGGCTGCTTTTCCTTCCAGACTCCGTGGGGTCTGCCCTGACTGAGACTGCTTCTCAAGCAGGGATGAAAAATACTCCGCTCTCCTTTAGTTCTCCCCTCTGGCTGACTCCACAACTACACATTCTGGCTGGCTGGCCTCCAGACTGACTTAACTCGCCTACATGCTAGCTTAGTCCAGACTCCACGCTCCCCCAGAAAACCCTAACCACACCCAAGTTCTGTTTTTTATATCTCCCCACCAACCAATCCTGGACTACTGGAAAACTCACTACCCAATCCCAGGACTAACTAGGGGTGACTGACAGGGAACAGAGTGGGTTAGATAGAATACTGCAAAGTCATGCAGAAGTTAGTTAGAGAGGCACCAGACATTAACTGTTGAGGGCCCAGACAATGCCAATATACATACCAATACATGCATACACTTATATACACACATATACACAGAGACACTCCACATGAGGTTGTTAATAAAGTGCTGTGGGACCCCAAACCCTGGGCACTACATATAATATACAGTACGACATTTGTAATAAACCCCTCATGCCAGAAAGCTGGCTACCAAAAAAATGTCAGGATATGTCGGGCTGCGCCAGTTTTTTCAAGTGGGAGGGCCTAGCATTAGGGGCGTTGTCGCCCATAGTCCATCAAATTTACTGCAATTTATGCCAAAAACTGCAGGAAGTCATAACTGAAACACTCGCCAGCGCATAGCTTGTGTAGGATTTAGTCTGGCGCATGGAGGTGCCGCCAGATGCGAGAATGTATTCATACACCAGCACAGAGTTTACTTGGAGCGGCAAACCGAAGATCAGCCTAAGTAAATATGGCGCAGTATTTCCTACTAAAGCAAAGCATGCATGGCCTCTAATCTCCGCACCTCCCACCTTGGTGAGCTCACACACGAGGGGCACGGCATGCATCATGTAGCCTTGGGTCACCGAGCCTCTTCCTGTGAATGAATTTAAAAAACATCTATTAAAACATTTTTGCACGGAAATAAAAATTGAATTTATGTCTTCAAAATGTCAAGAATTCTTCTTCCTGTCAGATTCTAAATGATACGGAATAATTCATTTTCCAATTTTCATTCTAGGCAATAAATTACGTCGATGTATAAGTGATAAAGCATCATAAATCCATTTCTATCCAATTATATCTGTGTAAGAATGATACCGCCGCAGATGATGATAGCTGAAGGCGTCAAACCAGGCGATGGATTCCGTCCAGACAAATACGAGGTTACTGCGGGAATGGCCCTTTACCCATAAAGTAAGATGCTTCAGTATTAGTACTAGATTAGACAGCCGCTGCTCACGGTGGAGCCGTCATGTCCTCTGATCAGTGGCCACCGCCCCGCTGACTCTATCACACCTCTTCCCTCTCTGTAGCCCCCTGTTGCCCTGCACTGACTGCCGGTGGATTCAGCGGTCTCCCCCTGTCACTGTCATCGGGGTTCTTCCCTCCACTGACATCACCCATTGACAGTGAGTGGAGACCGCAAATTCAAAGTGCCGATTCTAAAGGAGATTGGCGCAGAACAGGGGAAGTACAAAGAAAAGAGCTTTGTGCGGCCCCGCTGATCAGAGGACAGGACAACCCCACTATACAGGAGGGCTGTCTACAATGGGCATCTTAAATCAGTCGGACCATGTAGGATATGCAGACAATTCTAATCTGAAGGCAGCTGTACGTACCACACTACGCATGCACAGGGAATATCACTGCCTGTGTGCCAATACCAGAAGGGCAGCGAATGCGTAGTATGTGGCACATGGGATGTCCCAAGTACAAGGGCAGATATAGCACAGCATGCAGAGGGAAAGGGAGCACAGGTGCAAAATACTAATGAGCAACTAGTCACAACCGTGCCGCACATGGGGGAGGGGCTGTTTAGTATTATGTTTGCACATAGATGAGGCATACAAAGGATGACGGAGTAACTGACGCGTGTTGTGCACCATGCAGGTTTACAGCATTATAAGGGGTTGACCCCCTTTTGCGGTGCCGTCTGTAGACCTCTATAAGTTCAAGGACCTTCAGAGACAGAGGTCACATGATGATTTATTGGGATTTTTTGGATGACTACATCTGTGCTGGGACTGTGAATAGGGGCTAATCTCCGCCGCCAAGTGATATCACAGCACCCATCCAGATAGATGACTATTGTTGCGTCTGAAGAGGACAGGGGGCAGCAGCATGTGAGCATCGGCAGAGGAAGAGATGAGGCAGTGAAGGAGCAGCGGCAGTGAATTGAGAGCAGTAAACAGAGCACGCTCCCAAGCTGGGGGAACAGCACAGGAGAAGTCCACCAAAGCAACCCTGATGACCAGAGGCCAAGATTGATGAACCAAAGGGCCCTGATGACCTGGGAACCAAAGCGGACAAGTAGCTGATAAAGAGAGGGAGGCTTCCTTCCTGCTGGGACTTGGTCCTGAAGCAAACAACAGCGCTATGGAGCCAAAAGCATCTAGAAACAGTGCAGGATATGTGAGACAGGTCCAACAAGACAATAATGTGCACACTATAGGGACTATGAAAACAATGTTATGGGGTAGCGCTCCAGCATAAAGAGGTGTGTGAAAATAAGCAAAAGGGACTCCCAAGCACTTGTGGCTATGCTTGATGGTAGCAAGCCACTGTATGGACAATGACAGACTGACAGATGCAAGAGAGGGAGTACCTTTGCCAGAAGGGACTGTGATACAGGGGCGTCACGAATTGTCATGCTGTATTTAAGAGTTTGATGTTTGTTAGTATTTGATCTGATATATTGTGGGGGGTCAGAAACGCTATCTTTTCTCCTTAGGGAGAGCAACTATAAACTAAGTAAGGAGACTCAAATGGCCATGCACGCTCCTCTGGGTAATATGCAAATAAGGCAGATGGAATAAATCCTCCACAGTGCCACCTATTGAAAGGCAGCATGCCTTCAAGCCAAAGTTAGACTTTTTATACAAGCCTTGTTACAATGACTGGGAATTACAAGCAAAGCCAGACTCCATGTACAGACAGCTGTTTCAGGGATTTTGCCCTTCATCAGTGTACAGTAGGAGTCTGGCTTTGCTAGTGAGAGGCCTCCCTAAGGAGAAAAGATAGCGTTTCTGACCCCCCATCCCAGGCCTCTCACTAGCAAAGCCAGACTCCTACTATACACTGATGAAGGGCAAGAACCCTGAAACAGCTGTCTGTACATGGAGTCTGGCT